>NC_056429.1:2831418-2833918 GCF_018296145.1 Oncorhynchus tshawytscha | reverse complement strand
CACGCTGCCCCTTTAAGGGAACTCAATGTGCATCCCAAATGGAACCATGTTCTCTATATAGTGCACTACTTTTGACCAGAGGCCTATGAGAATAGGGCACTATGGATTGGGATAGTGGGCCATTTGGGACTCACATCAGTCAGATCTACAGCTAGTCTGTCTGGCGCCGGGCTGTATGTGTGTGTGGCTATGCAAACTGTATTAACGCCACTCCTTCATCTACATAGCAAGAGGGGCACGAGAGAGACGTCCAGGGGACAAAAGAGCTTTTTAAATCTCAACGTGAAACTGAGCTCATTCAAAGCCATTACGGCCTGACCAACTACAAGGCAAGGTCTATTTCAAAAGAGATTGGTCCGTTTCAAAATAAGTTATGTCAACAAATATAGTTCACGTAAGCACTATTTTAACTTTTGGTTTTGATGTTGCGTAGACTTTCTGTTTACTCTGGTCGTCTTGAAGCTGGTAGGCTATTTCAGGTTTAACTACGTTCAACTCAACACTGAGGATGTAGGAGCCAGTACAGTCAGCTACGAGACGTTCACATAACAACATACAACATCACCTACATTCACACTCTTTCTGGACGAAAAATAAAAACTTCATCTTGGGTTTTTTTTCACTTTTCTCTACTAAAAAACAGAAGTGAAAGACGGTGTGATTCACTAGGAACCCGTTGTTCAACAGCATGAAAGAAATATGGGCTCAAACGAGACACGTATTAGTGCACGTGAGTTGGCCCGGGCAGGGATGTCCTTGTCCCATCGCGGAACTAGCGACTCCTGTGGCGTTGCCGGGCGCAGTGCACGCTGACGCGGTCGACCAGGTGTACTACGGTGTATCAAGAAGGCTTGGAAGGGGTCGTGTTTCGGAGGACGCACGGCTCTTTCGACCTTCGCCTCTCTCTCTCTCTCTCTCTCTCGAGTCCGTACGGGAGTTGCAGCGACGGGACAAGACTGTAACTACCAATTCGGAAACCACGAACTTGGGGAGAAAAAGGGGAGAAAAAAAATAATTATAATAATTACATTTAAATTTAAAGATAATTTCAAGAGTCTCTACATAGACAAAGTTACGCTCGTCTGGTCCTGCTATTGGTGTTTGGGGAAGCAATGAATTCATGGGTAAGAGAAGAGGTTCATACTCTGGGAGACCTGCACAAGAACGAGGTATTTCTTTTGTCATTTGAAGAAATGAGGAATAGGTATAACTGGTGTGATAATTATGTCTGGCGATACATGTATATTAAAAGCTGTGTGTCAACACTAGGTGGTTATGTTAAAACGGCTAATAAAAACCATGAGATGGCGCACGCCCAGAGACAATTATTCTGTGTAGAGGTGCTGACTAATGGTGAATAAACTGTGAGCTATTGAACTGGAGGCTCAGCTCTGCCTCCAGGGAAATATTCATGACAACAAACGTCAACCTGCCAAATGTATAGTAACATAGGATACAGGAGGACCAGGTTACCTATTTAACATAGGATACAGGAGGACCAGGTTACCTATTTAACATAGGATACAGGAGGACCAGGTCCTGTATTACAGGACAGGTACTAGTAGGGCTATTGACTGTATTACAGGACAGATACTAGTAGGGCTGTTGACTGTATTACAGGACAGGTACTAGTAGGGCTATTGACTGTATTACAGGACAGGTACTAGTAGGGCTATTGACTGTATTACAGGACAGGTACTAGTAGGGCTGTTGACTGTATTACAGGACAGGTACTAGTAGGGCTGTTGACTGTATTACAGGACAGGTACTAGTAGGGCTGTTGACTGTATTACAGGACAGATACTAGTAGGGCTGTTGACTGTATTACAGGACAGGTACTAGTAGGGCTGTTGACTGTATTACAGGACAGGTACTAGTAGGGCTGTTGACTGTATTACAGGACAGATACTAGTAGGGCTGTTGACTGTATTACAGGACAGGTACTAGTAGGGCTGTTGACTGTATTACAGGACAGGTACTAGTAGGGCTGTTGACTGTATTACAGGACAGATACTGTAGTAGGGCTGTTGACTGTATTAGGGCTATTGAGGACAGATACTAGTAGGGCTGTTGACTGTATTACAGGACAGGTACTAGTAGGGCTGTTGACTGTATTACAGGACAGGTACTAGTAGGGCTGTTGACTGTATTACAGGACAGGTACTAGTAGGGCTGTTGACTGTATTACAGGACAGGTACTAGGGCTGTTGACTGGGACAGGTACTAGTAGGGCTGTTGACTGTATTACAGGACAGGTACTAGTAGGGCTGTTGACTGTATTACAGGACAGATACTAGTAGGGCTGTTGACTGTATTACAGGACAGGTACTAGTAGGGCTGTTGACTGTATTACAGGACAGGTACTAGTAGGGCTATTGACTGTATTACAGGACAGGTACTAGTAGGGCTGTTGACTGTATTACAGGACAGGTACTAGTAGGGCTGTTGACTGTATTACAGGACAGGTACTAGTAGGGCTAGACTGTATTACAGGACAGGT
>NC_056429.1:2821418-2826418 GCF_018296145.1 Oncorhynchus tshawytscha | reverse complement strand
TGTCCTATAACTGTGTTGTCCTATAACTGTGTTGTCCTATAACTGTGTTGTCTTATAACTGTGTAACTGTGTTGTCCTGTAACTGTGTTGTTCTATAACTGTGTTGTCCTATAACTGTGTTGCCCTATAACTGTGATGTCCTATAACTGTGTTGTCCTATAACTGTGTTGTCCTATAACTGTGTTGTCTTATAACTGTGTAACTGTGATGTCCTGTAACTGTGATGTCCTATAACTGTGTTGTTCTATTACTGTGTTGTCCTATAACTGTGTTGTTCTATAACTGTGCTGTCCTATAACTGTGTAACTGTGTTGTCCTATAACTGTGTTGTCCTGTAACTGTGATGTCCTATAACTGTGTTGTCCTATAACTGTGTTGTCCTATAACTGTGTTGTCTTATAACTGTGTAACTGTGATGTCCTGTAACTGTGATGTCCTATAACTGTGTTGTTCTATTACTGTGTTGTCCTATAACTGTGTTGTTCTATAACTGTGCTGTCCTATAACTGTGTAACTGTGTTGTCCTATAACCGTGTTGTCCTGTAACTGTGTTGTCCTATAACTGTGTAACTGTGTTGTCCTATAACTGTGTAACTGTGTTGTCCTATAACCGTGTTGTCCTATAACTGTGTTGTCCTATAACTGTGTTGTCCTATAACTGTGTTGTCCTGTAGTGGGGGCTGTTTTTCAGTGGTCATTGCGTATACTGGTACTCAAATCAAATCAAATTGTATTTGTCACTTGCGTTGAATACAACAGGTGTAGACCTTACAGTGAAATGCTTACTTACGAGTCCCTAACCAACAACACAGTTTAAAAACGAATAAAAATAAGAGATAAAAGTAACAAGTAATTAAAGAGCAGCAGTAAAATAACAATAGCGAGACTAAAAACAGGGGGGGTACCGTTACAGAGTCAATGTGCGCGGGCACCGGTTAGTTGAGGTAATATGTACATGTAGGTAGAGTTATTAAAGTGACTATGCATAGATGATAACAGCAGAGAGTAGCAGGTGTAAAGAGGGGGGAGGATGCAAATATTCTGAGTAGCCATTTGACTAGATGTTCAGGAGTCTCATTGCTTGGGGGTAGAAGCTGTTTTAGAAGCCTCGGGACCCGACATCGGACATCGGAGGCCGACATTGGAGGCCGACATCGGACATCGGAGGCCGACATTGGAGGCCGACATCGGACATCGGAGGCCGACATTGGAGGCCGACATCGGACATCGGAGGCCGACATCGGAGGCCGACATCGGACATCGGATGCCGACATCGGAGGCTGACATCGGAGTCCAACATCGGAGGCCGACATCGGAGGCCGACATCGGGACCCGACATCGGACATCGGAGGCCGACATTGGAGGCCGACATCGGACATCGGAAGCCGACATCGGACATCGGAGGCCGACATCAGAGGCCGACATCGGGACCCGACATCGGACATCGGAGGCCGACATTGGAGGCCGACATCGGAGGCCGACATCGGAGTCCGACATCGGGACCCGACATCGGACATCGGAGGCCGACATCGGAGGCCGACATTGGAGGCCGACATCGGACATCGGAGGCCGACATCGGAGGCCGACATCGCGACATCGGAGGCCGACATCGGAGGCCGATGGGGTAGAAAAGAAGTTTCAACGTATAAAACCAAATCAGGTATTGGACAAGTTTATTTCGAAGCGAAGAGCACCTAGAAAGAGACTCTTTGACTAGTCGCATTTCTGTACTGTACAATGTAGGCCTACAGTACACATTGATAGAAAGGCCTACTTTGCAGTCAACATTTAATTGGGAAAGTGTTTTTTTTTTTAGAAATCCTTAAGAAATGTTTATTTAAACAGCGCGTGTTGACTGAACTGCGCACAAGATTCAACCAAGACTTCAAACCAAAGGGCAACTACACACACCACAAAATATGTTTCGATTTTTCCCAGACCTCAAAAATGGTCTGGCGATGTGGTTTAAGCATTGTTGTGGATTTAAAACATCAAATTTGTGTTGTATTTATATATATATATATATTTATTTTAAAAGGGCTCATTGTAGGAGTGAAAACCTGAAGAAAAAAAAAACTATAGGAAAACTAAATATTTCACACAGGTTGTCTGTCTTTCCTTAGCGGTTTGACAAATGTTTGGCAAAATGAAAGTATACCCACTTCTCCAGGCACCACTAGACCACTGCCGATACCCGTCTTCTAACTGTGTGTGTGTGTGTGTGTGTGTGTGTGTGTGTGTGTGTGTGTGTGTGTGTGTGTGTGTGTGTGTGTGTGTGTGTGTGTGTGTGTGTGTGTGTGTGTGTTTGACAGAGCAGGTGCACTCCTACCTACGCTGCAGAGCCGGCTGTAGTGATAGGGGTTGCAGCATACCGCGAGGCCAGCCAGAGTCCCAAAGCTCCTGCACTCACAGAGCGGCTTGAGCTGGGCGGTGTGCTGGAGGTCCGACCAACGGTAGAGTTTACACAGCAGCAGCGGCGGAGATATGGCCGTGTGTCCGCCCAGACGCATCTCTGTCTGGGATACCATCACACAGTCGCTCCACATCCCTTCTCTGGACTCCACCGCCTCCAGTAACGTATCCAGGGTTTTGTCCTTTAAGCATTTCAACAGAGAATATGTGGCGGTTTTTAGTTCTTGCTCCAGCACCGTGCGCGGCTTCGCCTCAGGAGAACCGTTGTCCCGAGCTCCACCGCCGTGGTTCCTCAAAACAAAATGACAGGAGTCTGGTAACGGTTCCCTCCCCGGGGCAATGGGTTCAACTTCACAGTGGTCCCGGTCTTTAAATAAACAACACGTCACCGTCCTGCATTCGCTGTTCTGCACTGCCTGAGGGCTGCCCTGCTCCTGCCCCGGCCCTTGGACACACACAGTCACCGACATAGCACCCCCATGTTGGTCCGATCTGCCCCCCACCCAGCCGCTGCAACTCTCCGCCGAGTTGAAGGCACATACTCCACCTAAGTCCTCTGCAGGCGACCTGCCAACCGTCATCGGTCGGAGATCCGTTTTGTTAATTTTCTCCGGGTTGTGGCAGGTTGTGAAGAGATCGTCCCTAGGACTGTCTTCGCTACTTGGGCCATTATGTCCACCATCTCCCTCCTCACTATGTGGAATCAAACGGCTTCTCCAGAGTCGCCGCACAAGACCTGAGCGTTTCGTCCTGAACATACGACAATTTAAAAAATATAGATGTGCTTTTCTCTCTCTAGGTTATTCTTGTTTCGGGTCACCAAAGGGGACTGTTTACCAGCTACTTTGAATTTAGTTGTAAGGACATTAATGTTGGCGGAGCGCCGTGCCAGGGTATGCACAGCCGATTGGAGAACAAGATTAGATTGAGACATGGGAAATCAAAATTCATTCATACTGGGAACGTAGTCACTAATATGCAGAACTGCTATTTGAATCCTATTCTTGACCCGTGTTGTTCTGTTCCCTACGCCTCGGAAGGATAAACAAATGTTTTACACACATGTTAATATCATGCGAGCAGACAATAGCTACACGGGAACTAAGTAAATGCAGAATTCAATATGGAAAGTCAACGAGAAAAGAGAAAGGGAGTCCTAAAACGCTTTTACGCGTAATAGTTTCGGACTTTGGAACGAACACCCCTTCACATCTCCTCTCTTCTAACCCGGCACGGAGAGAACAACATGAATTACACCTTTATACAAGTGATTTTAAATCCCAAAGAAATACATTAAAATCCTTTATAAATCCAGATCCCGACCTCCCGACAGCCGCACTTCTTTTTTACAATCCAAAAATATCCATGCCAGGCTGGAAACTAGAAATAATCATCAATCCCAAACGGAGTACTCCTCTCTCCTCGTTCCGGGTTGACTACCTAGCTAACAAGTCAAACTGAACTGCAGAGATCTCGTTCTTTCTCCGTTTCTCTCTTCTTCTTTTTCTCTCCCTCGCTCTCTAACACACACACACACACACAGACACAGAGACACACACACACACACACACACACACACACACACACAGACACACACACACACACACACACACACACACACACACACACACACACACACACACACACACACACACACACACACACACGGGGGGACTCCGAGGAGAGCGATGGAGCCATTGGCTGCCTACCATCACGTGCCAGTCTAGACTCATTGGCGGCTGTGAGCTGCACTGATTGTTGCGCAAACAAGGTTTCAAGTTTCTCAACTCTTAAAGGCGTAACATCCCGTTCTTACTTTAACTTTAGTCTCTAGTCTACTATATCTTCTATTTGAAAATTAAAAATAAAAAAATACGGAAAGAACACTTTTAGAATAACGACACTATTCAACTCTTGCATTTTATTGACCAACAAGCCAACAGGATACATTGTGCTTGCAGACAAGCAAAGCCAACACTTAAAATTTAAAAAAAAAAAACTCAAAACACCATGATTGTGCAACGAAACCATGAAGAGCAGTGCACCTAACCCAGGGGTGGACTGGGACAAAAATACGGCCCTGGCATTTTATCCACAAAACAGCCCACATCACCGCGACTCATTTTCCTATGGTGTCACTGGTGCGCTACTAACTTTGTTGGAGGCACCAGCCAATCATTTGGTCAGACAAATCATGAATAATAAATATATATTATTGTTATAAAGTCATTCATAGTGCTTTATTAATTAAGAAGTGTAATAATCAGACTACTGAGGTATTCAAGAAAAATGATGTTTCATTTAACACGTCCAAGCAAGAATTTAAGATGTTTCGATGAGCAACCTAATCCAGTCATTGTCAGACAACGAGACTACTACTTTAATTTTACTGTGACCAGTGTAGCAGAGTTTTAATAAAACACTATGGCATAGATGGAACTATATTGAACTATTACATTTAGTATTTGAGTGGCGCAGTGGTCTAAGGCACTGCATCGCGGTACTTGAGGCAACACTACAGACCCGGGTTAGATCCCGGACTGTATCACAACCGGTTGTAATCGGGAGTCCCATAGGGCGGCACACAA
>NC_056429.1:2801418-2808918 GCF_018296145.1 Oncorhynchus tshawytscha | reverse complement strand
CCGGTGATGCGTTGTGCAGACCTCACTACCCTCTGGAGAGCCTTACGGTTGAGGGCGGAGCAGTTGCCATACCAGGCAACAGCCCGACAGGATGCTCTCGATTGTGCATCTGTAGAAGTTTGTGAGTGCTTTTGGTGACAAGCCAAATTTCTTCAGCCTCCTGAGGTTGAAGAGGCGCTGCTGCGCCTTCTTCACGATGCTGTCTGTGTGAGTGGACCAATTCAGTTTGTCTGTGATGTGTATGCCGAGGAACTTAAAACTTGCTACCCTCTCCACTACTGTTCCATCGATGTGGATGGGGGTGTTCCCTCTGCTGTTTCCTGAAGTCCACAATCATCTTTTTTTGTTGACGTTGAGTGTGAGGTTATTTTCCTGACACCACACTCCGAGGGCCCTCACCTCCTCCCTGTAGGCCGTCTCGTCGTTATTGGTAATCAAGCCTACCACTGTTGTGTCGTCCGCAAACTTGATGATTGAGTTGGAGGCATGCGTGGCCACGCAGTCGTGGGTGAACAGGGAGTACAGGAGAGGGCTCAGAACGCACCCTTGTGGGGCCCCAGTGTTGAGGATCAGCGGGGAGGAGATGTTGTTGCCTACCCTCACCACCTGGGGGCGGCCCGTCAGGAAGTCCAGTACCCAGTTGCACAGGGCGGGGTCGAGACCCAGGGTCTCGAGCTTGATGACGAGCTTGGAGGGTACTATGGTGTTGAATGCCGAGCTGTAGTCGATGAACAGCATTCTCACATAGGTATTCCTCTTGTCCAGATGGGTTAGGGCAGTGTGCAGTGTGGTTGAGATTGCATCGTCTGTGGACCTATTTGGGCGGTAAGCAAATTGGAGTGGGTCTAGGGTGTCAGGTAGGGTGGGGTGATATGGTCCTTGACTAGTCTCTCAAAGCACTTCATGATGACGGAAGTGAGTGCTACGGGGCGGTAGTCGTTTAGCTCAGTTACCTTAGCTTTCTTGGGAACAGGAACAATGGTGGCCCTCTTGAAGCATGTGGGAACAGCAGACTGGTATAGGGATTGATTGAATATGTCCGTAAACACACCGGCCAGCTGGTCTGCGCATGCTCTGAGGGAGCGGCTGGGGATGCCGTCTGGGCCTGCAGCCTTGCGAGGGTTAACACGTTTAAATGTCTTACTCACCTCGGCTGCAGTGAAGGAGAGACCGCATGTTTTCGTTGCAGGCCGTGTCAGTGGCACTGTATTGTCCTCAAAGTGGGCAAAAAGTTATTTAGTCTGCCTGGGAGCAAGACATCCTGGTCCGTGACTGGGCTGGATTTCTTCCTGTAGTCCGTGATTGACTGTAGACCCTGCCACATGCCTCTTGTGTCTGAGCCGTTGAATTGAGATTCCACTTTGTCTCTGTACTGACGCTTAGCTTGTTTGATAGCCTTGCGGAGGGAATAGCTGCACTGTTTGTATTCGGTCATGTTACCAGTCACCTTGCCCTGATTAAAAGCAGTGGTTCGCGCTTTCAGTTTCACGCGAATGCTGCCATCAATCCACGGTTTCTGGTTAGGGAATGTTTTAATCGTTGCTATGGGAACGACATCTTCAACGCACGTTCTAATGAACTCGCACACCGAATCAGCGTATTCGTCAATATTGTTATCTGACGCAATACGAAACATCTCCCAGTCCACGTGATGGAAGCAGTCTTGGAGTGTGGAGTCAGCTTGGTCGGACCAGCGTTGGACAGACCTCAGCGTGGGAGCCTCTTGTTTTAGTTTCTGTCTCTAGGCAGGGATCAACAAAATGGAGTCATGGTCAGCTTTTCCGAAAGGGGGGCGGGGCAGGGCCTTATATGCGGCGCGGAAGTTAGAGTAACAATGATCCAAGGTCTTTCCACCCCTGGTTGCGCAATCGATATGCTGATCAAATTTAGGGAGTCTTGTTTTCAGATTAGCCTTGTTAAAATCCCCAGCTACAATGAATGCATCCTCCGGATAAATGGTTTCCAGTTTGCAGAGAGTTAAATAAAGTTTGTTCAGAGCCATCGATGTGTCTGCTTGGGGGGGGATATATACGGCTGTGATTATAATCAAAGAGAATTCTCTTGGTAGATAATGCGGTCTACATTTGTTTGTGAGGAATTCTAAATCAGGTGAACAGAAGGATTTGAGTTCCTGTATGTTTCTTTCATCACACCATGTCACGTTAGCCATAAGGCATACGCCCCCCGCCCCTCTTCTTACCAGAAAGATGTTTGTCTCTGTCGGCGCGATGCGTGGAGAAACCCGTTGGCTGCACCGCCTCGGATAGCGTCTCTCCAGTGAGCCATGTTTCCGTGAAGCAAAGAACGTTACAGTCTCTGATGTCCCTCTGGAATGCTACCCTTGCTCGGATTTCATCAACCTTGTTGTCAAGAGACTGGACATTGGCAAGAAGAATGCTAGTGAGTGGTGCACGATGTGCCCGTCTCCGGAGTCTGACCAGAAGACCGCCTCGTTTCCCTCTTTTTGGAGTCGTTTTTTTGGGTCGCTGCATGGAATCCACTCCGTTGTCCTGTTTGTAAGGCAGAACACAGGATCCGCGTCGCGAAAAAATATTCTTGGTCGTACTGATGGTGAGTTGACGCTGATCTTATATTCAGTAGTTCTTCTCGACTGTATGTAATGAAACCTAAGATGACCTGGGGTACTAGTGTAAGAAATAACACGTAAAAAAACAAACCACCTACAGTCACACAACCACCTACAGTCAGTCACACAAACACCTACAGTCACACAACCACCTACAGTCACACAAGCACCTACAGTCACACAGCCATCTACAGTCACACAACCACCTACAGTCACACAACCACCTACAGTCACACAACCACCACCTACATACAGTCACACAACCACCTACAGTCACACAACCACCTACAGTCACACACCATCTACAGTCACACAACCACCTACAGTCACACCTACACCACCTACAGTCACACACCATCTACAGTCACACAACCACCTACAGTCACACAACCACCTACAGTCACACAACCATCTACAGTCACACAACCACCTCTCACAGTCAGTCACACAACCACCTACAGTCACACAACCACCTACAGTCACACAACCACCTACAGTCACACACACCACCTACAGTCACACAACCACCTACAGTCACACACACAGTCACCACCACCTACAGTCACACAACCACCTACAGTCACACAACCATCTACAGTCACACAACCATCTACAGTCAGTCACACAACCATCCACCTACAGTCACACAACCACCTACAGTCAGTCACACAATCATCTACAGTCAGTCACACAACCACCTACAGTCACACAACCACCTACAGTCACACAACCACCTACAGTCAGTCACACAATCATCTACAGTCTCACACAACCACCTACAGTCACACAACCACCTACAGTCAGTCACACAACCACCTACAGTCAGTCACACAACCACCTACAGTCACACAACCACCTACAGTCAGTCACACAAGCACCTACAGTCACACAACCACCTACAGTCACACAACCACCTACAGTCACACAACCACCTACAGTCACACAACCACTTGATATTATTTCTCCAAAGTTATACTGGACCAGTCAATAGTATTGAGTAATGATGTCACTTCCTCCAACAGTAGACAATGTTTTGTCATAGGGAACTAAATTCAATACAATCAAAACAAACATGATTATCATTTTCTACTTCTTTAATAATGGATCAATGGCCAGTTTGTCTCTTCCTCAACCACAGAGTCAGCATCCCAAATAGCACCATATTCCCTATATAGTGCACTACTATAGACCAGGGCCCTATTCCCTATATAGTGCACTACTTTAGACCAGGGCCCTATATAGTACACTACTTTAGACCAGAGCCCTATATAGTGCACTACTTTAGACCAGGGCCCTATTCCCTATATAGTGCACTACTTTAGACCAGGGCCCTATATAGTACACTACTTTAGACCAGAGCCCTATTCCCTATATAGTGGTACTACTACACCAGAGCCCTATTCCCTATATAGTACTACTTTAGACCAGAGCCCTATATAGTGCACTACTTTAGACCAGGGCCCTATTCCCTATATAGTGCACTACTTTAGACCAGGGCCCTATATAGTACACTACTTTAGACCAGAGCCCTATATAGTGCACTACTTTAGACCAGAGCCCTATTCCCTATATAGTACACTACTATAGACCAGAGCCCTATATAGTACACTACTTTAGACCAGAGCCCCATATAGTGCACTACTTTAGACCAGAGCCCTATTCCCTATATAGTGGTACTACTATAGACCAGAGCCCTATTCCCTATATAGTGGTACTACTTTAGACCAGAGCCCTATTCCCTATATAGTACACTACTTTAGACCAGAGCCCTATTCCCTATATAGTGCACTACTTTAGACCAGGGCCCTATATAGTACACTACTTTAGACCATGGCCCTATATAGTACACTACTTTAGACCAGAGCCCTATATAGTGCACTACTATAGACCAGAGCCCTATTCCCTATATAGTGGTACTACTATAGACCAGAGCCCTATTCCCTATATAGTGGTACTACTTTAAACCAGGGCCCTATTCCCTATATAGTACACTACTAAAGACCAGAGCCTTATTCCCTATATAGTGCACTACTTTAGACCAGGGCCCTATTCCCTATATAGTACACTACTGTTGACCAGGGCCCTATTCCCTATATAGTGCACTACTATAGACCAGGGCCCTATTCCCTATATAGTACACTACTATAGACCAGGGCCCTATTCCCTATATAGTACACTACTATAGACCAGGGCCCTATTCCCTAAATAGTACACTACTATAGACCAGGGCCCTATTCCCTATATAGTACACTACTATAGACCAGAGCCCTATTCCCTATATAGTGGTACTACTATAGACCAGAGCCCTATTCCCTATATAGTGCACTACTATAGACCAGAGCCCTATTCCCTATATAGTACACTACTTTAGACCATGGCCCTATATAGTACACTACTTTAGACCAGAGCCCTATTCCCTATATAGTGGTACTACTATAGACCAGAGCCCTATTCCCTATATAGTGCACTACTTTTAGACCAGGGCCCTAGCCCTATTCCCTATATAGTGCACTACTTTAGACCAGAGCCCTATTCCCTAGACTACTAGAGAGCCTTATTCCCTATATAGTGCACTACTTTAGACCAGAGCCCTATTCCCTATAGTACACTACTTTAGACCAGAGCCCTATTCCCTATATAGTGCACTACTTTAGACCAGAGCCCTATTCCCTATATAGTGCACTACTTTAGACCAGAGCCCTATTCCCTATATAGTGTCATATCATGTGTCCCAAATGGCACCATATTCTCTGTATAGTGCACTACTTTTGACCAGACTCCTTCGGGGTTCTTAGGACACTAAATCGGGGATTATCAACCATTCAGCCGGGGGCCTATTTGTTACTGAGCGGTGGAACATAATTAAACAAATATTATTAGACTAAAAGAAGCCTGAACAGATGTCATATTAGACTAAAAGAAGCCTGAACAGATGTAATATTAGACTAAAAGAAGCCAAGACAGATGTAATATTTTTGACTTAAACAGAATCGTTTCAAACCTTGATTGCATTTGGGGACATTGCCCTGGGGACATTGCCCTGGGGACATTGCCCTGGGGACCCTAACCCTATCTCCTAACACCCTGGTTAGGACATTCTGGTCCCTAGTCAGGACATTCTGGTCCCTGGTCAGGACATTCTGGTCCCTGGTCAGGACATTCTGGTCCCTAGTCAGGACATTCTGGTCCCTGGTCAGGACATTCTGGTCCCTGTTCAGGACATTCTGGTCCCTGGTTAGGAGATTCTGGTCCCTGGTTAGGACATTCTGGTCCCTGATCAGGATATTCTGGTCCTCAGTCCCCTCATCCAGCTGGTCCTGGGGCTGAGTTCACTAACCTGTTCTACTAACACACTGAAGCCTCAGGACCAGATCATCCAATCAATCAGAATAAACCAAATTACAACACAGTCAAAACAAAACTATATTGCTTATTGGGAAACACAAGCACAGAGCAAAATGCAGTGCTATCTGGCTCTAAATCGACAGTACACTGTGGCTAACTATATGACCATGGTTACTGATCAAAACCTTAGAAAAACCTTGACAAAGTACAGGCTCAGTGAGCACAGCCTTGCCATTGAGAAGGGTAGACACAGGAAAACCTAGCTCCCTGTAGAGGAAAGGCTGTGCAACCACTGCATCACAGCAGATCCTGAGACAGAGCTGCATTTCCTGACAAAATGTAAACATTATAAAACAATTAGAGAGTGTCATTTCCCCAAATCTGAAACCCTTATTCAAGGTTTCAAAGACCTCTCTGATGAGAATAGGCTACCCGTCCTGTTGGGGGAGGACGCAGAGAGCTGTGGGTTGGCAGCGCACTACATTACTGCCTGTCATAAGATGAGGCACAGTGTCTGACAGACCAACCAACCTGCACTTGTCCTCTACTGTATGCTTATTGTTATTGCAAACGTTCTACTTTTAAACTCGGACAAAACAGAGATGCTTGTTCTAGGTCCCAAGAAACAAAGAGATCTTCTGTTGAATCTGACAATTAATCTTGATGGTTGTACAGTCGTCTCAAATAAAACTGTGAAGGACCTCGACGTTACTCTGGACCCTGATCTCTCTTTTGACGAACGTATCAAGACTGTTTCAAGGACAGCTTTTTTCCATCTACGTAACATTGCAAAAATCAGATACTTTCTGTCCAAAAATGATGCAGAAAAATGTATCCATGCTTTTGTCACTTCTAGGTTAGACTACTGCAATGCTCTACTTTCCAGGCTACCCGGATAAAGCACTAAAAAAACTTCAGTTAGTGCTAAATACGGCTGCTAGAATCCTGACTAGAACCAAAAAATTTGCCTCCCTACACTGGCTTCCTGTTAAGGCAAGGGCTGATTTCAAGGTTTTACTGCTGACCTTCAAAGCATTACATGGGCTTGCTCCTACCTATCTCTCTGATTTGGTCCTGCCGTACATACCTACACGTACGCTACGGTCACAAGACGCAGGCCTCCTAATTGTCCCTAGAATTTCTAAGCAAACAGCTGGAGGCAGGGCTTTCTCCTATAGAGCTCCATTTTTATGGAATGGTCTGCCTACCCATGTCAGAGACGCAAACTCTGTCTCAACCTTTAAGTCTTTACTGAAGACTCATCTCTTCAGTGGGTCATATGATTGAGTGTAGTCTGGCCCAGGAGTGTGAAGGTAAACGGAAAGGCTCTGGAGCAACGAACCGCCCTTGCTGTCTCTGCCTGGGCGGTTCCCCTCTTTCCGCTGGGATTCTCTGCCTCTAACGCTATTGCAGGGGCTGAGTCACTGACTTACTGTTGCTCTTTCATACCGTCCCTAGGAGGGGTGTGTCACTTGAGTGGGTTGAGTCACTGATGTGATCTTCCTGTCTGGGTTGGCGCCCCCCCTTGGGTTGTGCCGTGGCGGAGATCTTTGTGGGCTATACTCGGC
>NC_056429.1:2783918-2796418 GCF_018296145.1 Oncorhynchus tshawytscha | reverse complement strand
AAGCTCTTTGTCTAATCCGAGGTGAGTGATCGCTGTCCTGATATCCAGAAGCTCTTTGTCTAATCCGAGGTGAGTGATCGCTGTCCTGATATCCAGAAGCTCTTTGTCTAATCCGAGGTGAGTGATCGCTGTCCTGATATCCAGAAGCTCTTTGTCTAATCCGAGGTGAGTGATCGCTGTCCTGATATCCAGAAGCTCTTTGTCTAATCCGAGGTGAGTGATCGCTGTCCTGATATCCAGAAGCTCTTTGTCTAATCCGAGGTGAGTGATCGCTGTCCTGATATCCAGAAGCTCTTTGTCTAATCCGAGGTGAGTGATCGCTGTCCTGATATCCAGAAGCTCTTTGTCTAATCCGAGGTGAGTGATCGCTGTCCTGATATCCAGAAGCTCTTTGTCTAATCCGAGGTGAGTGATCGCTGTCCTGATATCCAGAAGCTCTTTGTCTAATCCGAGGTGAGTGATCGCTGTCCTGATATCCAGAAGCTCTTTGTCTAATCCGAGGTGAGTGATCGCTGCCCTGATATCCATAAACTCTTTGTCTAATCCGAGGTGAGTGATCGCTGTCCTGATATCCAGAAGCTCTTTGTCTAATCCGAGGTGAGTGATCGCTGCCCTGATATACAGAAGCTCTTTGTCTAATCCGAGGTGAGTGATCGCTGTCCTTATATACAGAAGCTCTTTGTCTAATCCGAGGTGAGTGATCGCTGCCCTGATATATCCAGAAGCTCTTTGTCTAATCCGAGGTGAGTGATCGCTGTCCTGATATCCAGAAGCTCTTTGTCTAATCCGAGGTGAGTGATCGCTGTCCTGATATCCAGAAGCTCTTTGTCTAATCCGAGGTGAGTGATCACTGTCCTGATATCCAGAAGCTCTTTGTCTAATCCGAGGTGAGTGATCGCTGTCCTGATATCCAGAAGCTCTTTGTCTAATCCGAGGTGAGTGATCGCTGTCCTGATATCCAGAAGCTCTTTGTCTAATCCGAGGTGAGTGATCGCTGTCCTGATATCCAGAAGCTCTTTGTCTAATCCGAGGTGAGTGATCGCTGTCCTGATATCCAGCAGCTCTTTGTCTAATCCGAGGTGAGTGATCGCTGTCCTGATATCCAGAAGCTCTTTGTCTAATCCGAGGTGAGTGATCGCTGTCCTGACATCCAGAAGCTCTTTGTCTAATCCGAGGTGAGTGATCGCTGTCCTGACATCCAGAAGCTCTTTGTCTAATCCGAGGTGAGTGATCGCTGTCCTGACATCCAGAAGCTCTTTGTCTAATCCGAGGTGAGTGATCGCTGTCCTGACATCCAGAAGCTCTTTGTCTAATCCGAGGTGAGTGATCGCTGTCCTGATATCCAGAAGCTCTTTGTCTAATCCGAGGTGAGTGATCGCTGTCCTGATATCCAGAAGCTCTTTGTCTAATCCGAGGTGAGTGATCGCTGTCCTGATATCCAGAAGCTCTTTGTCTAATCCGAGGTGAGTGATCGCTGTCCTGATATCCAGAAGATCTTTGTCTAATCCGAGGTGAGTGATCGCTGTCCTGATATCCAGAAGCTCTTTGTCTAATCCGAGGTGAGTGATCGCTGTCCTGATATCCAGAAGCTCTTTGTCTAATCCGAGGTGAGTGATCGCTGTCCTGATATGCAGAAGCTCTTTGTCTAATCCGAGGTGAGTGATCGCTGTCCTGATATCCAGAAGCTCTTTGTCTAATCCGAGGTGAGTGATCGCTGTCCTGACATCCAGAAGCTCTTTTTCTAATCCGAGGTGAGTGATCGCTGTCCTGACATCCAGAAGCTCTTTGTCTAATCCGAGGTGAGTGATCGCTGTCCTGATATCCAGAAGCTCTTTGTCTAATCCGAGGTGAGTGATCGCTGTCCTGATATCCAGAAGCTCTTTGTCTAATCCGAGGTGAGTGATTGCTGTCCTGATATCCAGAAGCTCTTTGTCTAATCCGAGGTGAGTGATCGCTGTCCTGATATCCAGAAGCTCTTTGTCTAATCCGAGGTGAGTGATCGCTGTCCTGATATCCAGAAGCTCTTTGTCTAATCCGAGGTGAGTGATCGCTGTCCTGATATCCAGAAGCTCTTTGTCTAATCCAGGGTGAGTGATCGCTGTCCTGATATCCAGAAGCTCTTTGTCTAATCCGAGGTGAGTGATCGCTGTCCTGATATCCAGAAGCTCTTTGTCTAATCCCAGGTGAGTGATAGCTGTCCTGATATCCAGAAGCTCTTTGTCTAATCCGAGCTGAGTGATCGCTGTCCTGATATCCAGATGCTCTTTGTCTAATCCGAGGTGAGTGATCGCTGTCCTGATATCCAGAAGCTCTTTGTCTAATCCGAGGTGAGTGATCGCTGTCCTGATATCCAGAAGCTCTTTGTCTAATCCGAGGTGAGTGATCGCTGTCCTGATATCCAGAAGCTCTTTGTCTAATCCGAGGTGAGTGATCGCTGTCCTGATATCCAGAAGCTCTTTGTCTAATCCGAGGTCAGTGATCGCTGTCCTGATATCCAGAAGCTCTTTGTCTAATCCGAGGTGAGTGATCGCTGTCCTGATATCCAGAAGCTCTTTGTCTAATCTGAGGTGAGTGATCTCTGTCCTGATATCCAGAAGCTCTGTGTCTAATCCGTGGTGAGTGATCTCTGTCCTGATATCCAGAAGCTCTTTGTCTAATCCGAGGTGAGTGATCGCTGTCCTGATATCCAGAAGCTCTTTGTCTAATCCGAGGTGAGTGATCGCTGTCCTGATATCCAGAAGCTCTTTGTCTAATCCGAGGTGAGTGATCGCTGTCCTGATATCCAGAAGCTCTTTGTCTAATCCGAGGTGAGTGATCGCTGTCCTGACATCCAGAAGCTCTTTCTCTAATCCGAGGTGAGTGATCGCTGTCCTGATATCCAGAAGCTCTTTGTCTAATCCGAGGTGAGTGATCTCTGTCCTGATATCCAGAAGCTCTTTGTCTAATCCGAGGTGAGTGATCGCTGTCCTGATATCCAGAAGCTCTTTGTCTAATCCGAGGTGAGTGATCGCTGTCCTGATATCCAGAAGCTCTTTGTCTACTCTGAGGTGAGTGATCGCTGTCCTGATATCCAGAAGCTCTTTTTCTAATCCGAGGTGAGTGATCGCTGTCCTGATATCCAGAAGCTCTTTGTCTAATCCGAGGTGAGTGATCGCTGTCCTGATATCCAGAAGCTCTTTGTCTAATCCGAGGTGAGTGATCGCTGTCCTGATATCCAGAAGCGCTTTGTCTAATCCGAGGTGAGTGATCGCTGTCCTGATATCCAGAAGCTCTTTGTCTAATCCGAGGTGAGTGATCGCTGTCCTGATATCCAGAAGCTCTTTGTCTAATCCGAGGTGAGTGATCGCTGTCCTGATATCCAGAAGCTCTTTGTCTAATCCGAGGTGAGTGATCGCTGTCCTGATATCCAGAAGCTCTTTGTCTAATCCGAGGTGAGTGATCGCTGTCCTGATATCCAGAAGCTCTTTGTCTAATCCGGGGTGAGTGATCGCTGTCCTTATATCCAGAAGCTCTTTGTCTAATCCGAGGTGAGTGATCGCTGTCCTGATATCCAGAAGCTCTTTGTCTAATCCGAGGTGAGTGATCGCTGTCCTGATATCTAGAAGCTCTTTGTCTAATCCGAGGTGAGTGATCGCTGTCCTGATATCCAGAAGCTCTTTGTCTAATCCGAGGTGAGTGATCGCTGTCCTGATATCCAGAAGCTCTTTGTCTAATCCGAGGTGAGTGATCGCTGTCCTGATATCCAGAAGCTCTTTGTCTAATCCGAGGTGAGTGATCGCTGTCCTGATATCCAGAAGCTCTTTGTCTAATCCGAGGTGAGTGATCGCTGTCCTGATATCCAGAAGCTCTTTTCTGTTGTAAAATACAGAAATATTATGTACAAAATATTTTACAAATATCGCAGAAAAAAAACACATAATAACACAATTTCTTGGGCGCCCGTAAAACTGCTGCCATTCCTTCCGGCGCTTTGGGGCCTCCCCAGCACCTCTCTCCGCAGGTCTGGATGGAGTAGCCCTACTCTGGCCTCGGGGCCCCTGCAGCACTGGGTCTATTTCTGGGAGGTAATCTGGAGCCGGACCTCCTGCCTCCCCAGCACCTCTCTCCGCAGGTCTGGATGGAGTAGCCCTACTCTGGCCTCGGGGCCCCTGCAGCACTGGGTCTATTTCTGGGAGGTAATCTGGAGCCGGACCTCCTGCCTCCCCAGCACCTCTCTCCGCAGGTCTGGATGGAGTAGCCCTACTCTGGCCTCGGGGCCCCTGCAGCACTGGGTCTATTTCTGGGAGGTAATCTGGAGCCGGACCTCCTGCCTCCCCAGCACCTCTCTCCGCAGGTCTGGATGAAGTAGCCCTACTCTGGCCTCGGGGCCCCTGCAGCACTGGGTCTATTTCTGGGAGGTAATCTGGAGCCGGACCTCCTGCCTCCCCAGCACCTCTCTCCGCAGGTCTGGATGGAGTAGCCCTACTCTGGCCTCGGGGCCCCTGCAGCACCGGGTCTATTTCTGGGAGGTAATCTGGAGCCGGACCTCCTGCCTCCCCAGCACCTCTCTCCGTAGGTCTGGATGGAGTAGCCCTACTCTGCCTCGGGGCCCCTGCAGCACTGGGTCTATTTCTGGGAGGTAATCTGGAGCCGGACCTCCTGCCTCCCCAGCACCTCTCTCCGCAGGTCTGGATGGAGTAGCCCTACTCTGGCCTCGGGGCCCCTGCAGCACTGGGTCTATTTCTGGGAGGTCATCTGGAGCTCCTGCCTCCCCAGTACGGCTCCCCAACCCACCCCCCTCCCAGGCTACTCTGTCTCTGCACTACTTTTGACCAGAGCCCCATGGACTCTGGAGCCTGGGTCAAATGTAATGCACTAGACAGGGAATAGTGTGCCATTTCAGATGCACACCGTCTATAAGACTGTTGATAACGATATCAACCAGGCGGCTTTTAGAGCAGGAAGACAGGAGCCACAGAGGGCTGTTTAGTGAGGAGATGCCAGACTGGCGTTGTTATCAGGAACCCAACACCAGATTAGCTGGTTGGAAGGCTTAATTAGCATCCACAGATAGGGAGAGTACTGTAGAGTAAAACACTCAGAACAACAACAACACAACTACCCACAGTTCTAGAACACAACCTCCCACAACTCTAGAACACAACTACTTACAGCTCTAGAACACAACTACTTACAGTTCTAGAACACAACTACTTACAGTTCTAGAACACAACTTCTTACAGCTCTAGAACACAACTTCTTACAGTTCTAGAACACAACTTCTTACAGCTCTAGAACACAACTTCTTACAGCTCTAGAACACAACTACTTACAGTTCTAGAACACAACTTCTTACAGTTCTAGAACACAACTACTTACAGCTCTAGAACACAACTACTTACAGTTCTAGAACACAACTACTTACAGTTCTAGAACACAACTACAGCTCTAGAACACAACTTCTAGTTCTAGAACACAACTAAGTACAGCTCTAGAACACAACTACTTACAGTTCTAGAACACAACAAAGTACAGCTCTAGAACACAACTTCTTACAGTTCTAGAACACATCTACAGTAGGGCCCGAAATGTATGATATTATAATAATACAGAGAAAGAGATTTTGTATAACAAGTCATATTTATTTTTTCTCAAAAAAGTACAGGTCAAAATGAATGAAACTCCTAAAGATTCTTATAAATACAGTGGTAAAAACACATAGCACACAATGACTACATCAACCTTGAGAATCTACACATTTGTTGGATGCTTTTGTTGTTTGTTTTGGTTGGGTTTCAGATTAAGATTTTGTTTTTTACAAAGGGTCAAAGATCATAGCCCCAAGACAAGCTAACCTGTCACCATTACCAATAACAGGGGAGGTTACCATGTCTTGGGGGGCATGATCTTGGACCCTCTGTAAAATGTCAGTGTGATCCCTGAGGGAATTGAACCCACGACTTTAGGCATTTGTGAGCCACACATCACCACGTGGAGCAGGAGTCAGTAACATGACAACAACTGTACCACTCCATTAAAGGCCATGTTAACCAGAGCCAGACTAATGACATCACGTTGTGTTGAAAAGGAGAGGAAAGTCGATGAAAAGCCTGTTGACGGGCGTTAATTAAACACCATCCGGCTATACTCGGCCCTGTCTCAGGATGGTAAGTTGGTGGTTGAAGATATCCCTCTAGTGGTGTGGGGGTTGTGCTTTGGCAAAGTGGGTGGGGTTATATCCTTCCTGTTTGGCCCTGTCCGGGGGTGTCCTCGGATGGGTCCACAGTGTCTCCTGACCCCTCCTGTCTCAGCCTCCAGTATTTATGCTGCAGTAGTTTATGTGTCGGGGGGCTAGGGTCAGTCTGTTATATCTGGAGTACTTCTCCTGTCCTATTCGGTGTCCTGTGTGAATCTAAGTGTGTGTTCTCTAATTCTCTCCTTCTCTCTCTCGGAGGACCTGAGCCCTAGGACCATGCCCCAGGACTACCTGACATGATGACTCCTTGCTGTCCCCAGTCCACCTGGCCGTGCTGCTGCTCCAGTTTCAACTGTTCTGCCTTATTATTATACGACCATGCTGGTCATTCATGAACATTTGAACATCTTGGCCATGTTCTGTTATAATTTCCACCTGGCACAGCCAGAAGAGGACTGGCCACCCCACATAGCCTGGTTCCTCTCTAGGTTTCTTCCTAGGTTTTGGCCTTTCTAGGGAGTTTTTCCTAGCCACCATGCTTCTACACCTGCATTGCTTGCTGTTTGGGGTTTTAGGCTGGGTTTCTGTACAGCACATTGAGATATCAGCTGATGTACGAAGGGCTATATAAATAAATTTGATTTCTCTGATATTGTGATGAGTCCACAGAGAGAATCACTGGTGATTATGTAGCCTAGTGGTTAGAGTGTAGAGGTGGCAGGTAGCCTAGTGGTTAGAGTGTAGAGGTGGCAGGTAGCCTAGTGGTTAGAGTGTAGAGGTGGCAGGTAGCCTAGTGGTTAGAGTGTGTAGAGGAGGCAGGTAGCCTAGTGGTTAGAGTGTAGAGGTGGCAGGTAGCCTAGTGGTTAGAGTGTAGAGGTGGCAGGTAGTCTAGTGGTTAGAGTGTAGGGTGGCAGGTAGCCTAGTGGTTAGAGTGTAGAGGTGGCAGGTAGCCTAGTGGTTAGAGTGTAGAGGTGGCAGGTAGTCTAGTGGTTAGAGTGTAGAAGCGGCAGGTAGCCTAGTGGTTAGAGTGTAGAGGTGGCAGGTAGCCTAGTGGTTAGAGTGTAGAGGTGGCAGGTAGCCTAGTGGTTAGAGTGTAGAGGTGGCAGGTAGCCTAGTGGTTAGAGGTAGACTAGTGGTTAGAGTGGAGGAGGCATAGCCTAGTGGTTAGAGTGTAGAGGTGGCAGGTAGCCTAGTGGTTAGAGTGTAGAGGTGGCAGGTAGCCTAGTGGTTAGAGTGTAGAGGTGGCAGGTAGCCTAGTGGTTAGAGTGTAGAGGTGGCAGGTAGTCTAGTGGTTAGAGTGTTGAGGTGGCAGCCTAGTGGTTAGAGTGTAGAGGTGGCAGGTAGTCTAGTGGTTAGAGTGTAGGGGCGGCAGGTAGCCTAGTGGTTAGAGTGTAGAGGTGGCAGGTAGCCTAGTGGTTAGAGTGTAGAGGTGGCAGGTAGTCTAGTGGTTAGAGTGTAGAAGCGGCAGGTAGCCTAGTGGTTAGAGTGTAGAGGAGGCAGGTAGCCTAGTGGTTAGAGTGTAGAGGTGGCAAGTAGCCTAGTGGTTAGAGTGTAGAGGTGGCAGGTAGTCTAGTGGTTAGAGTGTAGGGGCGGCAGGTAGCCTAGTGGTTAGAGTGTAGAGGTGGCAGGTAGCCTAGTGGTTAGAGTGTAGAGGTGGCAGGTAGCCTAGTGGTTAGAGGGTAGAGGTGGCAGGTAGCCTAGTGGTTAGAGTGTAGAGGTGGCAGGTAGTCTCGTGGTTAGAGTGTAGAGGTGGCAGGTAGCCTAGTGGTTAGAGGGTAGAGGTGGCAGGTAGCCTAGTGGTTAGAGTGTAGAGGTGCAGCCTCTACAGCCTGCTGGTCTGTTGCTCAGCTTAAACACACACACACACACACACACACACACACACACACACACACACACACACACACACACACACACACTGGCGCTGGTCTTCCTCCATCAGTTTTATCTGTGTGATCTCAGAGACCGGCCAGCGCCTCATCCCAAATAGCTCTAGTCAAAAGTATGGGGTGCTATTTGGGACATTTCCCTCTGTGCCCCCCTGGTGCATTCTGGGTAACTGTGTGTCTGCAGCGAGCGGGGAGGATATCCTGGCAGAAGGGGGGAGTGAGAGTGGCCATTTGAGTTCCTTAGAGGTCATACTGAGACTTCCTCTCTCTCTCTGTCTCTCTCTCTCTCTCTCTCTCTCTCTCTCTCTCTGTCTCTCTCTCTTCTCCCTCTCTCTCTCTTCTCCCTCTCTCTCTCTCTGTCTCTCTCTCTCTCTCTCTCTCTCCCTCTCTCTCTCCCCCCCCTCTCTCTCTCTCTCTCCCTCTCTCTCCTCCCCCCTCCTCTCTCTCTCCTCCCCCCTCCTCTCCCTCACCTTCCCGTCTCTCTCCCTCTCTCTCCGTCTCTCTCCATCTCTCTCTCCTCCCTCTCTCAACATAGCATAGCACCATTTTCAGTATTTTAATTAGTTAACTTTGTACAATGTTTATTTATTGTACAGTGTCTCTGTAACAGGGATGGAAGAGAAGAGAAGAGAAGAGAAGAGAAGAGAAGAGAAGAGAAGAGAAGAGAAGAGAAGAGAAGAGAAGAGAAGAGAAGAGAAGAGAAGAGAAGAGAAGAGAAGAGAAGAGAAGAGAAGAGAAGAGAAGAGAAGAGAAGAGAAGAGAAGAGAAGAGAAGAGAAGAGGAGAGGAGAGGGAGAGGAGAGGAGAGGAGAGAGAGAGAGGAGAGGAAGAGAGGAGAGGAGAGAGAGAGAGAGGAGAGGAGAGGAGAGGAGAGGAGAGGAGAGGAGAGGAGAGGAGAGGAGAGGAGAGGAGAGAGAGGAGAGGGGAGAGGAGAGGAGAGGAGAGGAGAGGAGAGGAGAGGAGAGGAGAGGAGAGGAGAGGAGAGGAGAGGAGAGGAGAGGAGAGGAGAGGAGAGGAGAGGAGAGGAGAGGAGAGGAGAGGCTCTTATTATTCTGTTGCTCCTAAAATTAATCTTCTCTCCAAGAAAATAATAATAATAATAAAATAAATTATAAAAAATATAAACGCAACATGAAACAATTTCTTACATTTTCTGAGTTACAGTTCATATAAGGTAATCAGTCAATCGAAAATAAATGTATTAGGCCCTAATCTATGGATTTCACATTACTGGGAATACAGATATACATCTGGTGTGACCATTTGCCTCATGCAGCACCACACATCTCCTTCACATAGAGTTGATCAGGCTGTTGATTGTGGCCTGTGGAATGTTGTCCCACTCCTCTTCAATGACTTTACTGGCTGTGTGAAGTTGCTGGATATTGGTGGGAACTGAAACACGCTGTCGTACACGTAGATCCAGAGCATCCCAAACATGCTCAATGGGTGACATGTCTGGTGAGTTTGCAGGCCATGGAAGAATTGGGACATTTTCAGCTTCCAGGAATTGTGTCCAGATCCTTGCGATATGGGGCCGTGTTCATGCTGAAACATGAAGTGATGGAGGTGGATGAATGGCACGACAATCAATAAAATGCAATTTGGTTCGTTGTCCATAGCTTATGCCTGTCCATACCAATAACCCCACCGTCACCATGGGGATCTCTGGTCAAAACGTTGACGTCACCAAATGTTGGAGTAACAAGCTTTTTGTGCGTATGGAACATTTCTGGGATCTTTTTATTTCAGCTCATGAAACATGTGACCAACATTTACATACATTTAATTATTATTATTATTATATATATATTATATATTACGTTTAAAATGTATTGTATAGCTGATGATGAGATCAACCAATGTTTTTTTATTTTATTTAACCTTTTATTTAACCAGGTAGGCTAGTTGAGAACAAGTTCCCTTTATTTAACCAGGTAGGCTAGTTGAGAACAAGTTCCCTTTATTTAACCAGGTAGGCTAGTTGAGAACAAGTTCCCTTTATTTAACCAGGGAGGCTAGTTGAGAACAAGTTCCCTTTATTTAACCAGGTAGGCTAGTTGAGAACACCTTTATTTAATCAGGTAGGCCAGTTGAGAACAAGTTCCCTTTATTTAACCAGGGAGGCTAGTTGAGAACAAGTTCCCTTTATTTAACCAGGTAGGCTAGTTGAGAACACCTTTATTTAATCAGGTAGGCTAGTTGAGAACAAGTTCCCTTTATTTAATCAGGTAGGCCAGTTGAGAACAAGTTCCCTTTATTTAACCAGGTAGGCTAGTTGAGAACAAGTTCCCTTTATTTAACCAGGTAGGCTAGTTGAGAACAAGTTCCCTTTATTTAACCAGGTAGGCTAGTTGAGAACAAGTTCCCTTTATTTAACCAGGTAGGCTAGTTGAGAACAAGTTCCCTTTATTTAACCAGGTAGGCTAGTTGAGAACAAGTTCCCTTTATTTAACCAGGTAGGCTAGTTGAGAACAAGTTCCCTTTATTTAACCAGGTAGGCTAGTTGAGAACAAGTTGTCATTTACAACTGTGACCTGGCCAAGATAAAGCATAGCAGTGCGACACGAACAACGACACAGAGTTACACATGGAATAAACAAACATACAGTCAATAATACAGTAGAAAAGTCTATATACAATGTGAGCAAATGAAGTAAGATTAGGGAGGTAAGGCAATAAATAGGCCATAATTACAGTATAGCAATTTAACACTGGAGTGATAGATGTGCAGAAGGGGATGGGGGATGAGGTAGTTGGATGGCCTATTTACAGATGGGCTATGTACAGGTGCAATGATCTGTAAGCTGTTCTGAAAGCTGGTGCTTAAAATTAGTGAGGGAGATATGAGTCTCCAGCTTCAGTGATTTTTGCAATTCCTTCCAGTCATTGGCAGCAGAGAACTGGAAGGAAAGGCAGCCAAAGTAGGAAAAGGCTTTGGGGATGACCAATGAAATATACCTGCAAGGATCGGTAGGATAGTCAGTTTAACGAGGGTATGTTTGGCAGCATGAGTGAAGGATGCTTTGATGCGAAATAGGAAGCCGATTCTAGATTTAATTTTGGACTGGAGATGCTTAATGTGAGTCTGGAAGGAGAGTTTACAGCCAAACCAGACACCTAGGTATTTGTAGTTGTCCAAAAATTCTCAGTCAGAAACTGTCCAGAGCAGTGATGCTGGACGGGTGGGCAGGTGCGGGCAGCGATCGGCATTTAGTTTTACTTGCATTTAAGAGCAGTTGGAGGCCACGGAAGGAGAGTTGTATGGCGTTGAAGACTCAATTAACCAATCATGTCCAGTGTAGCTGATGGCGAGAAGGCTCAATTAACCAATCATGTCCAGTGTAGCTGATGGCGAGAAGGCTCAATTAACCAATCATGTCCAGTGTAGCTGATGGTGAGAAGACTCAATTAACCAATCATGTCCAGTGTAGCTGATGGCGAGAAGGCTCAATTAACCAATCATGTCCAGTGTAGCTGATGGTGAGAAGGCTCAATCCACCAATCATGTCCAGTGTAGCTGATGGTGAGAAGGCTCAATCCACCAATCATGTCCAGTGTAGCTGATGGTGAGAAGGCTCAATCCACCAATCATGTCCAGTGTAGCTGATGGTGAGAAGGCTCAATCCACCAATCATGTCCAGTGTAGCTGATGGTGAGAAGGCTCAATCCACCAATCATGTCCAGTGTAGCTGATGGTGAGAAGGCTCAATCCACCAATCATGTCCAGTGTAGCTGATGGTGAGAAGTGTAGAAGGCATTATCCCATCCTGTAGTACTGAGTCAGACACACATTGACTCCTCTCCTCTTTTCTCTTTTCTTCTCCTCTCCTCTCTTATCTTTTCTTCTCCTCTATATAACCCTATATAATGTTATCTATATAATATAAGTTATATACACGTCAAATAATGAGGGAATGTAAACCAGGTGTGTGGGAAAACAAGACAAAACAAGTAGAAAGTGAAAGGTGGATTGGCGATGGCTAGAAAACCGGTGACGTCGACCCCGAACAAGGAGAGGTACCAACTTTGGCGGAAGTCGTGACAGTACCCCCCCTTGACGCGCGGTTCCAGCAGCGCGCTGACACCGGCCTCGGGGACGACCCGGAGGGCGAGGTGCAGGGCGATCAGACGGAGACGGTGGAACTCCCGCAGTATTGAAGGGTCCAACACGTCCTCCACCGGAACCCAGCATCTCTCCTCCGGACCATACCCCTCCCACTCCACGAGGTACTGAAAGCCCCCTGTGAGAAAATCTATCGACAGGTGAGACCACAGCCGTTGTGGAACGGGTAAGGTGTGTAAATGACCTCTGGCAGGTGTCTAGGAGCCTTACACTGGGCGCACACCGAGCAGGAAACATTAACCCTCACGTCCTTGGCCAAGGTGGGCCACTCAAAACATCGCACTGTCCGACAGATACCTGGATGACCAGAG
>NC_056429.1:2708918-2763918 GCF_018296145.1 Oncorhynchus tshawytscha | reverse complement strand
CTGCTACAACCAGCTACAACTATACTGCTACAACTATACTGCTACAACCATACTGCTACAACTATACTGCTACAACCAGCTACAACTATACTGCTACAACTATACTGCTACAACCATACTGCTACAACTATACTGCTACAACCACACTGCTACAACTATACTGCTACAACCAGCTACAACTATACTGCTACAACCACACTGCTACAACTATACTGCTACAACCAGCTACAACAATACTGCTACAACCACAATGCTACAACTATACTGCTACAACCATACTGCTACAACCACACTGCTACAACCACACTGCTACAACCACACTGCTACAACCAGCTACAACAATACTGCTACAACCACACTGCTACAACCATACTGCTACAACTATACTGCTACAACCACACTGCTCCAACCACACTGTTACAACCAGCTACAACAATACTGCTACAACCACACTGCTACAACCAGCTACAACAATACTGCTACAACTATACTGCTACAACTATACTGCTACAACTGTACTGCTACAATTATACTGCTACAACTATACTGCTACAACTATACTGCTACAGCCATACTGCTACAACCATACTGTTACAACTATACTGCTAAACTATACTGCTAAACTATACTGCTACAACTATACTGCTACAATTATACTGCTACAACCATACTGATACAACCACACTGTTACAACTATACTGCTAAACTATACTAATACAACTATACTGCTACAACTATACTGCTACAACCATACTGCTACAACCATACTGTTACAACTATACTGCTACAACTATACTGCTAAACTATACTGCTACAACTATACTGCTACAACCATACTGCTACAACCACACTGTTACAACTATACTGCTACAACCAGCTACAACAATACTGCTACAACTATACTGCTACAATTATACTGCTACAACCATACTGCTACAACCACACTGTTACAACTATACTGCTAAACTATACTAATACAACTATACTGCTACAACCATACTGCTACAACTATACTGCTACAACTGTACTGCTACAACTATACTGCTACAACCGCACTGCTACAACTATACTGCTACAACTATACTGCTACAATTATACTGCTACAACCACACTGTTACAACTATACTGCTAAACTATACTGCTACAACTATAATGCTACAACTATACTGCTACAACTATACTGCTACAACTATACTGCTACAACCACACTGTTACAACCATACTGCTACAACTATACTAATACAACTATACTGCTACAACCATACTGCTACAACCATACTGCTACAACTATACTGCTACAACTATACTGCTACAACCACACTGCTACAACCATACTGCTACAACTATACTACTACAACTATACTGCTACAACCATACTGCTACAACTATACTGCTACAACTATACTGGTACAGGATATAACCCCACCCACTTTGCCACAGCACAGCCCACACACCACTAGGATATCTTCAACTACCAATTTACCATCCTGAGACAAGGCTGAGTATAGCCCACAAAGATCTCTGCCACGGCACAACCCAAGGGGGGGCGCCAACCCACTGTTGGGGGCGCCAATCCACAACAAGGCAGTTAACCCACTGTTCCTAGGCCATCATTGAAAATAAGAATTTGTTCTTAACTGACTTGCCTAGTTAAATAAAGATATATTTTTTTAAAGCAGAAGATGTATCTCTTTCAAATGTTAATATTTGGTTGCGTTGACAACCAAACACGACTCAATATCACTAATTATCATCACATTCGCCGAATACAACAGGTTATCCCAGAGGCTGCTCCAAGACACCGCCGGCAGAGAGTCAGTAGGTTCCAACAAACTGGAATTAAAGCCAGAATAAGTCAGTAGGTTCCAACAAACTGGAATTAAAGCCAGAATAAGTCAGTAGGTTCCAACAAACTGGAATTAAAGCCAGAATAAGTCAGTAGGTTCCAACGAACTGGAATTAAAGCCCGAATAACTCAGTAGGTTCCAACAAACTGCTCCAAGACACCGCCGGCAGAGAAGAGATATTCCAAGTGGACTTCTAGTCCGACTCGGGAGGCGTGCACACCATCCACCACTTCCAGGTACATTACTCACTAATGTTCAGTCTCTGGACAATAAAGTAGACAAGCTCAGGGCGAGGATCTACTTTCAGAGAGACATCAGGGACTGTAACATACTCTGTTTCACGGAATCATGGCTCTCCGGATATACTGGCTCCCCATCCATACAGCCAGCTGGGTTCTCAGTTCATTGTGCAGACAGGAATAAAGAACTCTCTGGGAAGAAGAAAGGTGGGGGTGTATGTTTCATGAATAACCACTCATGGTGTGATTGTGATAACATACAGAAACTCAAGCCCTTTGTTCACTCAACCTAGAATACCTCACAATCATCTGCCAACCGTATTACCTCCCAAGAGAATTCTCTTCGGATATAGTCACAGCCGTGTATATTCCTCAACCCGATACCATAACGGCCATCAAGGAACTACACTGGATTTTATGCAAACTGGAAACCACATATCCTGAGGCTGAAATGTATTGTAACTGGAGATTTCAACAAAGCAACTTTGAGGAAAACGCTCCCGCAGTTCTATCAACACATTGACTGTAGCAGTCGCTTACGAAAAACACTAGATCACTGCTACTTGCCTTTTCGAGATGCCTACAAGGCCCTCCCCCGGCCTCCCTTCGGCAAATCAGATCAAGACTCCCTTTTGCGGTCTCCCGAGTGGCACAGTGGTCTAAGGCACTGCATCCCAGTGCTGGCTGTGCCACTAGAGATTCTGGGTTTGAGTCCAGGCTGTATTGCAGCCGGCTGCGACCGGAAGACCCATGGGGCAGCGCACAATTGGCCCAGCGTCGTCCAGGTTAGGGGAGGGTTTGTCCGGTAAGAATGTCCTTGTCCCATCGTGCAATAGCGACTCCTGTGGCGTGCCAGGCGTAGTGCAGGCGGACACGGTCGCCAGGTGCACAGTGTTTCCTCCGACACATTGGTGCGGCTGGCTTCCAGGTTAAGTGGGAACTGTGTCAAGAAGCAGTGCGGCTTGGTTGGGTTGTAACTACCAATTGGATACTACGAAATTGGGGAGAAAATGGGGTACATTTTTATAAATAAATTTAAAAAACTCCATTCTTCTCCTCCCTTCCTATAGGCAGAAACTCAAGCAGGAAGTACACATGCTAAGGTCTATTCAACGCTGGTCTGACCAATCGGAATCCATGCTCAAGATTGTTTTGATCACGTGGCCTGGGATATGTTCCCGGGTACCCTCTGAGAATAACATTGACATATACACGGACACGGTCTCTGAGTTCATCAGGGGATGTTGTTCCCACGGTGACTATTAAAACTGACCCAAACCAGAAACCGTGGATAGATGGCAGCATTTGTGTAAAACTGAAAGTGCGAACCACCGCATTTAACCATGGTAAGGTGACTGGAAATATGGTAGAATGCAAACAAGCAAAACATCAGTACAGAGACAAAGTGGAGGTAAAATTCAACAGCTCAGACACAAGACGTATGTTGAAGGGTCTACAGACAATCACGTTCTAGAAAGGGAAAACCAGCAACGTCGTGGACACAGACATCTTCCTCCGGAACAAGCTAAACACCATCTGCTTTGAGGATAACACACTGCCACCACCGAGCCCCGCTCCCAAGGACTGTGGGCTCTCGTTCTCTGTGGCCGACATGAGTCAGACATTTAAGCATGTTAACCCTCGCAAGGTTTTCGGCCCAGACGGCATCCTTAGCCACGTCCTCAGAGCATGCGCAGACCAGTTGGCTGGAATGTTTACGGACATAATCAATCTCTCCCTAACCCAGTCTGCTGACCCCACATGGTTCCTGTACCCAGGAAAGCAAGGGTAACTGAACTAAATGACGATCGCCCGTAGCCCTCACTTCTGTCATCATGAAGTGCTTTGAGAGGCTAGTTAAGGATCATATCACCTCTACCTTAACTGACACCCTAGACCCACTTCAATTTGCATACCGCCCACTAGATCCACAGATGATGCAATTGCCATCGCACTGCACACTGCCCCATCCCATCTGGACAAGAGGAATACTTATGTCAGAATGCTGTTCATTGACTATAGCTCAGCCTTCAACAAGCTCATCATTAAGCTTGGGGTCCTGGGGTTGAACCCTGCACTGTGCAACTGGGTCCTGGACTTCCTGACAGGTCGCCCCCAGGTGGTGAAGGTAGGAAACAACACCTTCGCTGATCCTCAACACAGGGGCCCCCACAAGGATGCGTGCCCCTCCTTTGGAGAGACCAGAAAATAGCTGTGCAGCGGCTCTCCCAACTCATCCTGACAAAGCAGAGAATAATACAGGTGTGTCAAGCGTGTAGCATCATACCCGAGAAGACTTGAGGCTGTAATCGCTGCCAAAGGTGCTTCAACAAAGTACTGAGTAGAGGGTCTGAATACTTGTGATATTTCAGCTCTTATATTTTTATTTTTTATTTTGTTCAATATCTGTTTTTTGCTTGGTAATTATTAATAAGTATCAATTTTAGAACAAGGCTGTAACGTAACAAAAATGTGGAAAAAGTCAAGGGGTCTGAATACTTTCCGAACGCACTGTATGTTGAAATGTGGTTACCATGGTGACATAATACTACGGGTTCAAAACGACAGTTGATTTTTTATTTATTTTTCAAATCCAAAATGTATTTTCCACATGGATTCTACATCAACAATACGGTGACAAATTACATCAAAACAATGTTGATTCAACCGGGTTTGCACCCAGCAGATGAATGAGGAAATGATGAATGAGGAAATGATGAATGAGGAAATGATGAATGAGGAAATGATGAATGAGGAAATGATGAATGAGGAAATGATGAATGAGGAAATGTGCCTTTATTTTCAGAAAACAAACATTGACGGCTGGTTTGAGTTGTTGTAACGTTGTTGTGATATATATATATATATATATGTTGCATAATATCTCCACTGAATTGTAAAAAAATTATAATATTTGAGACTGACTGGCAGAAAGAATGATGATTATAGGATATTCTGACAGAAGTAGAAATATTATTATATAACAACTGGCTTCACCCTTCACACAGTGTTTATGTGTATGTTTAACTCTGGCAAAGTAGTGGCACATTAGCTGCTTTTTCTACAAGTCGGATCCAATTCCTTGTTTCCTTTTCAGGAACATGTTGAACTCCTTCCACTCTTTGATGGTCAACGACATCATCAAATGTGAAAATCTACACGGTCGGTCGTCACTGACTCACTGCTTCTGTAGCTAACGCAGCTTTGGGTGTTTCTTAGTTCAAATCCTTTAGGACAGCGTGACGTAAAGTGTGTGTGTGTGTGTGTGTGTGTATGCATGAAGCGTGTGTGTATGTGTGATGTGACTCCAGCTATAACGAAATAAGCTCGTTCATATGGAAAAAGTTTAATTTTTTAAAGAAGCTGTTTTTTTTCCTTCTCCGTTTCAAGTCCAAAACATCCTGAAACTCTTGGATGGACGGATGAGAAAATCAGTAAAAACATCCATCATGTAAAGACAGGAGAATAATGGCTGTTCATATTAGTCCCTTTTACCTCACTTGTCTATAATGTTGTTGAATATGCAGTAGCCGGGTAAATTCATTCTGCTCATAAAAAAAAAGCTTGGCAAGACCTCACTTCATCCTGCCACATCTACCTCACACCTCATACATCAAACTTCATTTATTACAGAATAATCCCAGGAGGCCAATGATCATTATGACACACAGGGGGACAGTTTCCAAAACACAGATTAACCTTTCACAGAAGAAAGGTCTTTTGTTTCTGGCCATTTTGAGCCTGTAATCGAACCCACAAATGCTGATGCTCCAGACACTCAACTAGTCTAAAGAAGGCCAGTTGTATTACTTCTTTATACAGAACAACATGTTTTCAGCTCCGCTGATGTAATTGCAAAATGTTATGCTAACATAATGATCAATTAGCCTTTTAAAATGATAAACTTGGATTAGCTAACACAACGTGCCATTGGAACACAGTAGTGATGGTTTAACCTTGGATTAGCTAACACAACGTGCCATTGGAACACAGTAGTGATGGTTTAACCTTGGATTAGCTAACACAACGTGCCATTGGAACACAGTAGTGATGGTTTAACCTTGGATTAGCTAACACAACGTGCCATTGGAACACAGTAGTGATGGTTTAACCTTGGATTAGCTAACACAACGTGCCATTGGAACACAGTAGTGATGGTTTAACCTTGGATTAGCTAACACAACGTGCCATTGGAACACAGTAGTGATGGTTTAACCTTGGATTAGCTAACACAACGTGCCATTGGAACACAGTAGTGATGGTTTAACCTTGGATTAGCTAACACAACGTGCCATTGGAACACAGTAGTGATGGTTTAACCTTGGATTAGCTAACACAACGTGCCATTGGAACACAGTAGTGATGGTTTAACCTTGGATTAGCTAACACAACGTGCCATTGGAACACAGTAGTGATGGTTTAACCTTGGATTAGCTAACACAATGTGCCATTGGAACACAGTAGTGATGGTTTAACCTTGGATTAGCTAACACAACGTGCCATTGGAACACAGTGGTGATGGTTTAAACTTGGATTAGCTAACACAACGTGCCATTGGAACACAGTAGTGATGGTTTAACCTTGGATTAGCTAACACAACGTGCCATTGGAACACAGTAGTGATGGTTTAACCTTGGATTAGCTAACACAACGTGCCATTGGAACACAGTAGTGATGGTTTAACCTTGGATTAGCTAACACAACGTGCCATTGGAACACAGTAGTGATGGTTTAACCTTGGATTAGCTAACACAACGTGCCATTGGAACACAGTAGTGATGGTTTAACCTTGGATTAGCTAACACAACGTGCCATTGGAACACAGTAGTGATGGTTTAACCTTGGATTAGCTAACACAACGTGCCATTGGAACACAGTAGTGATGGTTTAAACTTGGATTAGCTAACACAACGTGCCATTGGAACACAGTAGTGATGGTTTAAACTTGGATTAGCTAACACAACGTGCCATTGGAACACAGTAGTGATGGTTTAACCTTGGATTAGCTAACACAACGTGCCATTGGAACACAGTAGTGATGGTTTAACCTTGGATTAGCTAACACAACGTGCCATTGGAACACAGTGGTGATGGTTTAAACTTGGATTAGCTAACACAACGTGCCATTGGAACACAGTAGTGATGGTTTAACCTTGGATTAGCTAACACAACGTGCCATTGGAACACAGTAGTGATGGTTTAACCTTGGATTAGCTAACACAACGTGCCATTGGAACACAGTAGTGATGGTTTAACCTTGGATTAGCTAACACAACGTGCCATTGGAACACAGTGGTGATGGTTTAAACTTGGATTAGCTAACACAACGTGCCATTGGAACACAGTAGTGATGGTTTAACCTTGGATTAGCTAACACAACGTGCCATTGGAACACAGTAGTGATGGTTTAACCTTGGATTAGCTAACACAACGTGCCATTGGAACACAGTAGTGATGGTTTAACCTTGGATTAGCTAACACAACGTGCCATTGGAACACAGTAGTGATGGTTTAACCTTGGATTAGCTAACACAACGTGCCATTGGAACACAGTAGTGATGGTTTAACCTTGGATTAGCTAACACAGCGTGCCATTGGAACACAGTAGTGATGGTTTAACCTTGGATTAGCTAACACAACGTGCCATTGGAACACAGTAGTGATGGTTTAACCTTGGATTAGCTAACACAACGTGCCATTGGAACACAGTAGTGATGGTTTAACCTTGGATTAGCTAACACAACGTGCCATTGGAACACAGTAGTGATGGTTTAACCTTGGATTAGCTAACACAACGTGCCATTGGAACACAGTAGTGATGGTTTAAACTTGGATTAGCTAACACAACGTGCCATTGGAACACAGTAGTGATGGTTTAAACTTGGATTAGCTAACACAACGTGCCATTGGAACACAGTAGTGATGGTTTAACCTTGGATTAGCTAACACAACGTGCCATTGGAACACAGTAGTGATGGTTCAACCTTGGATTAGCTAACACATCGTGCCATTGGAACACAGTAGTGATGGTTTAACCTTGGATTAGCTAACACAACGTGCCATTGGAACACAGTAGTGATGGTTCAACCTTGGATTAGCTAACACAACGTGCCATTGGAACACAGTAGTGATGGTTTCTGATAATGGGTATTCTGTCTATGTAGATATTCCATTAAAAACCCAGCTACAAGAGTCATTTACAACATTAACAATGTCTATGCTGTATTTCTGATCAACTTGACATTTTATTGATGAGGGGGGAAAAAACATTTTAATCAATTTTATGATAATCCATTTTAAAATTGTACAATTTTATAATAAGACTGTAATGTAACAAAAGCACCTCCTACTGGAGAGTTGATCTATCTACAGCTACCCTCAGCACCTCCTACTGGAGAGTTGATCTATCTACAGCTACCCTCAGCACCTCCTACCGGAGAGTTGATCTATCTACAGCTACCCTCAGCACCTCCTACTGGAAAGTTGATCTATCTACAGCTACCCTCAGCACCTCCTACCGGAGAGTTGATCTATCTACAGCTACCCTCAGCACCTCCTACTGGAAAGTTGATCTATCTACAGCTACCCTCAGCACCTCCTACTGGAAAGTTGATCTATCTACAGCTACCCTCAGCACCTCCTACTGGAGAGTTGATCTATCTACAGCTAACCTCAGCACCTCCTACTGGAAAGTTGATCTATCTACAGCTACCCTCAGCACCTCCTACTGGAAAGTTGATCTATCTACAGCTACCCTCAGCACCTCCTACTGGAGAGTTGATCTATCTACAGCTACCCTCAGCACCTCCTACTGGAGAGTTGATCTATCTACAGCTACCCTCAGCACCTCCTACTGGAGAGTTGATCTATCTACAGCTACCCTCAGCACCTCCTACCGGAGAGTTGATCTATCTACAGTTACCCTCAGCACCTCCTACTGGAGAGTTGATCTATCTACAGCTACCCTCAGCACCTCCTACTGGAGAGTTGATCTATCTACAGCTAACCTCAGCACCTCCTACTGGAAAGTTGATCTATCTACAGCTACCCTCAGCACCTCCTACTGGAAAGTTGATCTATCTACAGCTACCCTCTACACCTCCTACTGGAGAGTTGATCTATCTACAGCTACCCTCAGCACCTCCTACTGGAGAGTTGATCTATCTACAGCTACCCTCAGCACCTCCTACTGGAGAGTTGATCTATCTACAGTTACCCTCAGCACCTCCTACTGGAGAGTTGATCTATCTACAGCTAACCTCAGCACCTCCTACTGGAAAGTTGATCTATCTACAGCTACCCTCAGCACCTCCTACTGGAAAGTTGATCTATCTACAGCTACCCTCAGCACCTCCTACTGGAGAGTTGATCTATCTACAGCTACCCTCAGCACCTCCTACTGGAGAGTTGATCTATCTACAGCTACCCTCAGCACCTCCTACCGGAGAGTTGATCTATCTACAGTTACCCTCAGCACCTCCTACTGGAGAGTTGATCTATCTACAGCTACCCTCAGCACCTCCTACTGGAGAGTTGATCTATCTACAGCTAACCTCAGCACCTCCTACTGGAAAGTTGATCTATCTACAGCTACCCTCAGCACCTCCTACTGGAAAGTTGATCTATCTACAGCTACCCTCAGCACCTCCTACTGGAGAGTTGATCTATCTACAGCTACCCTCAGCACCTCCTACTGGAGAGTTGATCTATCTACAGCTACCCTCAGCACCTCCTACTGGAGAGTTGATCTATCTACAGTTACCCTCAGCACCTCCTACTGGAGAGTTGATCTATCTACAGCTAACCTCAGCACCTCCTACTGGAAAGTTGATCTATCTACAGCTACCCTCAGCACCTCCTACTGGAAAGTTGATCTATCTACAGCTACCCTCAGCACCTCCTACTGGAGAGTTGATCTATCTACAGCTACCCTCAGCACCTCCTACTGGAGAGTTGATCTATCTACAGCTAACCTCAGCACCTCCTACTGGAAAGTTGATCTATCTACAGCTACCCTCAGCACCTCCTACTGGAAAGTTGATCTATCTACAGCTACCCTCAGCACCTCCTACTGGAGAGTTGATCTATCTACAGCTACCCTCAGCACCTCCTACTGGAGAGTTGATCTATCTACAGCTACCCTCAGCACCTCCTACTGGAGAGTTGATCTATCTACAGCTACCCTCAGCACCTCCTACCGGAGAGTTGATCTATCTACAGTTACCCTCAGCACCTCCTACTGGAGAGTTGATCTATCTACAGCTACCCTCAGCACCTCCTACTGGAGAGTTGATCTATCTACAGCTAACCTCAGCACCTCCTACTGGAAAGTTGATCTATCTACAGCTACCCTCAGCACCTCCTACTGGAAAGTTGATCTATCTACAGCTACCCTCAGCACCTCCTACTGGAGAGTTGATCTATCTACAGCTACCCTCAGCACCTCCTACTGGAGAGTTGATCTATCTACAGCTACCCTCTGCACCTCCTACTGGAGAGTTGATCTATCTACAGCTACCCTCAGCACCTCCTACTGGAGAGTTGATCTATCTACAGCTACCCTCAGCACCTCCTACTGGAGAGTTGATCTATCTACAGCTACCCTCTGCACCTCCTACTGGAGAGTTGATCTATCTACAGCTACCCTAGTACAAATCCTGGTAATCCATCTGGCCCCGCTGCTTTGTGAATGTTGACCTGTTTAAAGGCCTTGCTCACATCGGCTACGGAGAGTGTGATCACACTGTCGTCCAGAACAGCTGGTGCTCTCATGAATGCTTCCCTGTTGCTTGCCTCAAAGCAAGCATAAAAGGTAGGCTCGCATCACTTGCCAGCTCACGGGTGAGTTTCCATTTGTAGTCCGTAATAGTTTGCAAGCCCTGCCACATCCGATGAACTATTGCCAATGTGCAATCCCCTCACTTTCTCCCCTCCACCCCTCCCTTGCTCCCCTCCCTCTCTCTCCCCTCCTTCCCTCCCTTGCTCCCCTCACTCTCTCTCTACCTTGCTCCCCTCCCTCTCTCTCTCTCTCTCTTGCTCCCCTCCCTCCCTCTCTCCCTTGTTCCCTTTCCTCTCCCCTTCCTCTCTCCCTTGCTCTCCTTCCTCTTCCCTCCCACCCTCCCTCTCTCCCTTGCTCCCCTCCCTCTCCCCTCCATCTTCCTCTCCCACCCCACTCTGTATTCCACAGACAGAGAACAGACAGAGAACATTCAAACGCTCTCACACTCGAATACATACCACAAACACAAACCCAAAACAAACACCACACACACTCATAGGAGAGGACAGGAGAGAACAGGAGAGGAGGACAGGAGAGGACAGGACAGGAGATGACAGGACAGGGGGACAAGAGAGGACAGGACATGACAGAACAGGAGGACAGGAGAAGACAGGACAGGAGAGGACAGGAGAGAACAGGGTCTGGAGGTAGAGACAGGGTCTGGAGGTAGGAGGTAGAGACAGGGACTGGAGGTAGAGACAGGGTCTGGAGGAAGGAGGTAGAGACAGGGTCTGGAGGGAGAGACAGGGACTGGAGGTAGAGACAGGGCCTGGAGGTAGACATGGACTGGAGATAGAGACAGGGACTGGAGGGAGAGACAGGGACTGGAGGGAGAGACAGGGTCTGGAGGGAGAGACAGGGTCTGGAGGAAGGAGGTAGAGACAGGGACTGGAGGTAGAGACAGGGACTGGAGGGAGAGACAGGGACTGGAGGGAGAGACAGGGTCTGGAGGAAGAGACAGGGTCTGGAGGAAGGAGGTAGAGACAGGGACTGGAGGTAGAGACAGGGTCTGGAGGTAGAGACAGGGACTGAAGGTAGAGACAGGGTCTGGAGGTAGAGACAGGGACTGGAGGTAGAGACAGGGACTGGAGGGAGGGAGGAGGTAGAGACAGGGACTGGAGGTAGAGACAGGGACTGGAGGTAGAGACAGGGACTGGAGGTAGAGACAGGGCCTGGAGGTAGAGACATGGACTGGAGGTAGAGACAGGGACTGGAGGGAGAGACAGGGACTGGAGGGAGAGACAGGGTCTGGAGGGAGAGACAGGGTCTGGAGGAAGGGCCTGGAGGTAGAGACAGGGACTGGAGGTAGAGACAGGGTCTGGAGGAAGGAGGTAGAGACAGGGACTGGAGGTAGAGACAGGGTCTGGAGGTAGAGACAGGGTCTGGAGATAGAGACAGGGCCTGGAGGTAGAGACAGGGCCTGGAGGTAGAGACAGGGACTGGAGGTAGAGACAGGGCCTGGAGGTAGAGACAGGGCCTGGAGGTAGAGACAGGGCCTGGAGGTAGAGACAGGGACTGGAGGTAGAAACAGGGTCTGGAGGAAGGAGGTAGAGACAGGGACTGGAGGTAGAGACAGGGCCTGGAGGTAGAGACAGGGCCTGGAGGTAGAGACAGGGTCTGGAGGTAGAGACAGGGCCTGGAGGTAGAGACAGGGCCTGGAGGTAGAGACAGGGACTGGAGGTAGAGACAGGGTCTGGAGGTAGAGACAGGGTCTGGAGGTAGAGACAGGGACTGGAGGTAGAAACAGGGTCTGGAGGAAGGAGGTAGAGACAGGGACTGGAGGTAGAGACAGGGCCTGGAGGTAGAGACAGGGACTGGAGGTAGAGACAGGGTCTGGAGGTAGAGACAGGGACTGGAGGTAGAGACAGGGACTGGAGGGAGGGAGGAGGTAGAGACAGGGACTGGAGGTAGAGACAGGGACTGGAGGTAGAGACAGGGACTGGAGGTAGAGACAGGGCCTGGAGGTAGAGACATGGACTGGAGGTAGAGACAGGGACTGGAGGGAGAGACAGGGACTGGAGGGAGAGACAGGGTCTGGAGGGAGAGACAGGGTCTGGAGGAAGGAGGTAGAGACAGGGACTGGAGGTAGAGACAGGGTCTGGAGGTAGAGACAGGGTCTGGAGATAGAGACAGGGCCTGGAGATAGAGACAGGGCCTGGAGGTAGAGACAGGGCCTGGAGGTAGAGACAGGGACTGGAGGTAGAGACAGGGACTGGAGGTAGAGACAGGGCCTGGAGGTAGAGACAGGGACTGGAGGTAGAGACAGGGACTGGAGGTAGAAACAGGGTCTGGAGGAAGGAGGTAGAGACAGGGACTGGAGGTAGAGACAGGGCCTGGAGGTAGAGACAGGGCCTGGAGGTAGAGACAGGGCCTGGAGGTAGAGACAGGGTCTGGAGGTAGAGACAGGGCCTGGAGGTAGAGACAGGGCCTGGAGGTAGAGACAGGGACTGGAGGTAGAGACAGGGTCTGGAGGTAGAGACAGGGTCTGGAGGTAGTGACAGGGACTGGAGGTAGAGACAGGGTCTGGCGGTAGAGACAGGGCCTGGAGGTAGAGACAGGGACTGGAGGTAGAGACAGGGACTGGAGGTAGAGACAGGGTCTGGAGGTAGAGACAGGGCCTGGAGGTAGAGACAGGGACTGGAGGTAGAGACAGGGACTGGAGGTAGAGACAGGGACTGGAGGTAGAAACAGGGTCTGGAGGAAGGAGGTAGAGACAGGGACTGGAGGTAGAGACAGGGACTGGAGGTAGAGACAGGGACTGGAGGTAGAGACAGGGACTGGAGGTAGAAACAGGGTCTGGAGGAAGGAGGTAGAGACAGGGACTGGAGGTAGAGACAGGGACTGGAGGTAGAAACAGGGTCTGGAGGAAGGAGGTAGAGACAGGGTCTGGAGGTAGAGAGAGGGACTGCAGGTAGAGACAGGGTCTGGAGGTAGAGACAGGGACTGGAGGTAGAAACAGGGTCTGGAGGAAGGAGGTAGAGACAGGGACTGGAGGTAGAGACAGGGACTGGAGGTAGAGACAGGGACTGGAGGTAGAGACAGGGCCTGGAGGTAGAGACAGGGCGCTCTCACCTGAGACAGAGGGAGGAGAGTGCTTCTCATCAGGACTGAGATTGTACGCATTGACAAGAGAACAGAATCTGGATGAGCTGAACCCTGACATCTAAGATGACATCATACAGTCTACACATGCCCATACACAGACGAGGAACACACACACACACACAGACACACACACGCACACAACCACACACACACACGCACACAACCACACACACACGTGCACACCCGCACGCACACACACACACACAAGCAAGCCATGATTAACACAACAATGGGTCTGTGAATATTATTCACAAGGATAAATGGTGAACTCAAAAAGAGAGCAACTTTATCTGAGAAAAAGGTGTGTGTGTGTGTGTGTGTGTGTCTGTGTGCTTCACATGCAACGTCCTACCTGCTGTTCTCCTTTCATGTAGTGAAAGTGACTCCAGACCTAAAACCTAATACATAACAGACCTAGGCTGGATCCCAAATAGCACCCTATTCTCTATGAGTCCTGGTCTACAGGAATAAATCTTATGGAATAGGGTGCATTCTGGGAAGCATAAAATGAATTAAACGTTTTTTCAACAATACTCTAAACAATATTATGCCGTTAAAACAAGAATATTTGTTTGGTAATTGATTCTAAAGGAATATTGAGTTTTGTCTCGCCAAGTATAAAATGTGTCAACATTATAAATCAAGCCAGTTCAATGATTAAATGACACCAGGCTATATTGGAATGAAAGAAATGTCTTGCTCAATAGGACAGACAAATCTTACATTACAAACTAACGTGCAAGTCAAGTACAGCTGACCAGAACCAGTGTAATGTATTAGTAGTCTATAGTACGATTACAGTACCGTGTGTGTGTGTGTGTGTGTGTGTGTGTGCAACCCGACCTCAAAGAACAGCTTTGTGTTTAATGTTTTATGAGACGGACTGCTCACACCATTAATACATAACAGACCTAGGCTGGATCCCAAATAGCACCTTATTCAGACCACTCACACCATTAATACATAACAGACCTAGACTGGATCCCAAATAGCACCTTATTCAGACCACTCACACCATTAATACATAACAGACCTAGGCTGGATCCCAAATAGCACCTTATTCAGACCACTCACACCATTAATACATAACAGACCTAGGCTGGATCCCAAATAGCACCTTATTCAGACCACTCACACCATTAATACATAACAGACTTAGGCTGGATCCCAAATAGCACCTTATTCAGACCACTCACACCATTAATACATAACAGACCTAGACTGGATCCCAAATAGCACCTTATTCAGACCACTCACACCATTAATACATAACATACCTAGACTGGATCCCAAATAGCACCTTATTCAGACCACTCACACCATTAATACATAACAGACCTAGACTGGATCCCAAATAGCACCTTATTCAGACCACTCACACCATTAATACACAACAGACCTAGGCTGGATCCCAAATAGTGCTTGGTGTAAACAACAGGTGTAGTCTAACAGTGAAATGCTTGGTAAACAACAGGTGTAGACTAACAGGTAAATGCTTGACAGGTAAACAACAGGTGTAGACTAACAGGTAAATGCTTGGTAAACAACAGGTGTAGTCTAACAGTGAAATGCTTGGTAAACAACAGGTGTAGTCTAACAGGTGTAGACTAACAGGTGTAGACTAACAGGTGTAGACTAACAGGTGTAGACTAACAGGTGTAGACTAACAGTGAAATGCTTGGTAAACAACAGGTGTAGACTAACAGGTGTAGACTAACAGGTGTAGACTAACAGGTGTAGACTAACAGTGAAATGCTTGGTAAACAACAGGTGTAGACTAACAGGTGTAGACTAACAGGTGTAGACTAACAGTGAAATGCTTGGTAAACAACAGGTGTAGACTAACAGGTGTAGACTAACAGGTGTAGACTAACAGGTGTAGACTAACAGGTGTAGACTAACAGGTGTAGACTAACAGTGAAATGCTTGGTAAACAACAGGTGTAGACTAACAGGTGTAGACTAACAGGTGTAGACTAACAGGTGTAGACTAACAGGTGTAGACTAACAGGTGATAGACTAACAGGTGTGGACTAACAGGTGTGGACTATACAGGTGGATAGATAGTCTAACAGTGAAATGCTGACTGACAGGCCTTACTTCCTAACAATGCAGAGAGAACAAAAAAAAAAAAAAAATTAAAAACACAAGGAATAAATACAAAATGATTAACGATAACTTGGTTATATACTGTACAGTACACAGGATACCAGTACTGAGTCGATGTGCTGGGGTACGAGGTTGAGGTAGAAATGTACATATGGGGAGGGGTAAAGTGACTAGACAGCAGGATAGATAATAGACAGTAACAGCAGTATACTGTAGGTAGGGGTACAGGATAGATAATAGACAGTAACAGCAGTATACTGTAGGTAGAGGTAAAGGATAGATAATAGACAGTAACAGCAGTATACTGTAGGTAGGGGTAAAGGATAGATAATAGACAGTAACAGCAGTATACTGTAGGTAGGGGTAAAGGATAGATAATAGACAGTAACAGCAGTATACTGTAGGTAGGGGTAAAGGATAGATAATAGACAGTAACAGCAGTATACTGTAGGTAGGGGTAAAGGATAGATAATAGACAGTAACAGCAGTATACTGTAGGTAGGGGTAAGGGATAGATAATAGACAGTAACAGCAGTATACTGTAGGTAGGGGTAAAGGATAGATATTAGACAGTAACAGCAGTATACTGTAGGTAGGGGTAAAGGATAGATAATAGACAGTAACAGCAGTATACTGTAGGTAGGGGTAAAGGATAGATAATAGACAGTAACAGCAGTATACTGTAGGTAGAGGTAAAGGATAGATAATAGACAGTAACAGCAGTATACTGTAGGTAGGGGTAAAGAATAGATAATAGACAGTAACAGCAGTATACTGTAGGTAGGGGTAAAGGATAGATAATAGACAGTAACAGCAGTATACTGTAGGTAGGGGTAAAGAATAGATAATAGACAGTAACAGCAGTATACTGTAGGTAGGGGTAAAGGATAGATAATAGACAGTAACAGCAGTATACTGTAGGTAGGGGTAAAGGATAGATAATAGACAGTAACAGCAGTATACTGTAGGTAGAGGTAAAGGATAGATAATAGACAGTAACAGCAGTATACTGTAGGTAGGGGTAAAGAATAGATAATAGACAGTAACAGCAGTATACTGTAGGTAGGGGTAAAGGATAGATAATAGACAGTAACAGCAGTATACTGTAGGTAGGGGTAAAGAATAGATAATAGACAGTAACAGCAGTATACTGTAGGTAGGGGTAAAGGATAGATAATAGACAGTAACAGCAGTATACTGTAGGTAGAGGTAAAGGATAGATAATAGACAGTAACAGCAGTATACTGTAGGTAGGGGTAAAGGATAGATAATAGACAGTAACAGCAGTATACTGTAGGTAGGGGTAAATTATAGATAATAGACAGTAACAGCAGTATACTGTAGGTAGGGGTAAAGGATAGATAATAGACAGTAACAGCAGTATACTGTAGGTAGGGGTAAAGGATAGATAATAGACAGTAACAGCAGTAATCGCCAACCGGACTATTTATCAGTCGTATGACTTGGGGGTAAAAGCTTATTAGGGTTCTGGATTAATTGGATGACTGGAGAATTCCTCTGACACCACCTGGTATAGAGGTCGTGGATGGCTGGAGAATTCCTCTGACACCACCTGGTATAGAGGTCGTGGATGGCTGGAGAATTCCTCTGACACCGCCTGGTATAGAGGTCCTAGATGGCAGGGAGCTTGGCCCCAGTGATGTACTAGGCTGTACACACTACCCTCTGTAGCGCCTTCCTCTGACACCACCTGGTATAGAGGTCCTGGATGGCAGGTAGCTTGGCCCCAGTGATGTACTAGGCTGTACACACTACCCTCTGTAGCACCTTGCGGTCGGAGGCTGAGCAGTAGCCATACCAAGCGGTAGGGCTGGGCGATATGGCAAATAAATCATCACGCTATATATATTTTTTGTCATTCGATAACAATGATTATCACAATATTAATCATATGCTTCAGACTCAAGAATGCCTAATGCCTGAACCAACCACTAGGGGCGGCAGGTTAGAGTGTTGGACTAGTAGCCAGCAGGTAGCCTAGTGGTTAGAGCGTTGGACCAGTAAACAGCAGGTAGCCTAGTGGTTAGAATGTTGGACCAGTAACCAGCAGGTAGCCTAGTGGTTAGAGCGTTGGACCAGTAAACAGCAGGTAGCCTAGTGGTTAGAGTGTTGGACCAGTAACCAGCAGGTAGCCTAGTGGTTAGAGTGTTGGACCAGTAACCAGCAGGTAGCCTAGTGGTTAGAGTGTTGGACCAGTAAAAGCAGGTAGCCTTCTGGTTAGAGCGTTGGACCAGTAACCAGCAGGTAGTCTAGTGGTTAGAGTGTTGGACCAGTAACCAGCAGGTAGCCTAGTGGTTAGAGCGTTGGACCAGTAACCAGCAGGTAGCCTAGTGGTTAGAGCGTTGGACCAGTAACCAGCAGGTAGCCTAGTGGTTAGAGTGTTGGGCCAGTAACCAGCAGGTAGCCTAGTGGTTGGGCCAGTAACCAGCAGGTAGCATTGGGTGGTTAGAGCATTGGACAGTAACCAGCAGGTAGCCTAGTGGTTAGAGTGTTGGACTAGTAATCAGCAGGTAGCCTAGTGGTTAGAGCGTTGGACCAGTAACCAGCAGGTAGCCTAGTGGTTAGAGTGTTGGACCAGTAACCAGCAGGTAGCCTAGTGGTTAGAGCGTTGGACCAGTAACCAGCAGGTAGCCTAGTGGTTAGAGCGTTGGACCAGTAACCAGCAGGTAGCCTAGTGGTTAGAGTGTTGGACCAGTAACCAGCAGGTAGCCTAGTGGTTAGAGTGTTGGACCAGTAACCAGCAGGTAGCCTAGTGGTTAGAGTGTTGGACCAGTAACCAGCAGGTAGCCTAGTGGTTAGAATGTTGGACCAGTAACCAGCAGGTAGCCTAGTGGTTAGAGTGTTGGACTAGTAACCAGCAGGTAGCCTAGTGGTTAGAGTGTTGGACCAGTAACCAGCAGGTAGCCTAGTGGTTAGAGTGTTGGACTAGTAACCAGCAGGTAGCCTAGTGGTTAGAGTGTTGGACTAGTAACCAGCAGGTAGCTTAGTGGTTAGAGTGTTGGACCAGTAACCAGCAGGTAGCCTAGTGGTTAGAGTGTTGGACCAGTAACCAGCAGGTAGCCTAGTGGTTAGAGCGTTGGACTAGTAACCAGCAGGTAGTCTAGTGGTTAGAGTGTAGAGGTGGCAGGTAGCCTAGTGGTTAGAGCGTTGGACTAGTAACCAGCAGGTAGCCTAGTGGTTAGAGTGTTGGACCAGTAACCAGCAGGTAGCCTAGTGGTTAGAGTGTTGGACTAGTAACCAGCAGGTAGCCTAGTGGTTAGAGTGTAGAGGTGGCAGGTAGTCTATTGGTTAGAGTGTAGAGGCGGTAGGTAGCCTAGTGGTTAGAGTGTAGAGGAGGCAGGTAGTCTAGTGGTTAGAGTGTAGAGGTGGCAGGTAGCCTAGTGGTTAGAGTGTAGGGGCGGCAGGTAGCCTAGTGGTTAGAGTGTAGAGGTGGCAGGTAGTCTAGTGGTTAGAGTGTAGGGGCGGCAGGTAGCCTAGTGGTTAGAGTGTAGAGGAGGCAGGTAGCCTAGTGGTTAGAGCGTAGAGGTGGCAGGTAGTCTAGTGGTTAGAGTGTAGAGGTGGCAGGTAGCCTAGTGGTTAGAGTGTAGAGGTGGCAGGTAGTCTAGTGGTTAGAGTGTAGAGGCGGCAGGTAGTCTAGTGGTTAGAGCGTAGAGGTGGCAGGTATCCTAGTGATTAGAGCGTTGGACTAGTAACCAGCAGGTAGTCTAGTGGTTAGAGTGTAGAGGCGGCAGGTAGTCTAGTGGTTAGAGTGTAGAGGCGGCAGGTAGTCTAGTGGTTAGAGTGTAGAGGTGGCAGGTAGCCTAGTGGTTAGAGTGTAGAGGTGGCAGGTAGCCTAGTGGTTAGAGTGTAGAGGAGGCAGGTAGTCTAGTGGTTAGAGCGTTGGGTCAGTAACTGAAAGGTTGCTAGATTGAATCCCCGAGCTGACAAGGTAAAAATCTGTTGTTCTGCCCCTGAACAAGGCAGTTAACCCACTGTTCCCCGGTAGGCCGTCATTGTAAATAAGAAGTTGTTCTGAACTGACTTGCCAGGTTAAATAAAGATTGCATGTTTTTATTTATGATGTGAGCTACACATACAATTATACTTGAAGGAAAAATGTTCTGTGTTTGCTGCCAGGGAGCATGTACCTGGGGTCAATTAAAATGATGAGCCTCTTGAAGCCTTTTCGACAGTGCTAATTGGTAGCATGTCCTTAGCAATGCAATGCATAATAGCATTTGTGATGTCTTGGTCTTTTCTATGTTTGCTTGTAGGGCATAAACGCTGTCAGTGTTGACTGCTTCGGGCGAACATCCCTAGATTTGGCTGGTGATGAGGATACTCCACCACTCATTTAGTGGTTAATAGTGGCTACTTCATCACTCATTTAGTGGTTCAAAGAGGCTACTCCATCACTCATTTAGTGGTTAATAGTGGCTACTCCATCACTCATTTAGTGGTTAATAGTGGCTACTCCATCACTCATGTAGTGGTTAATAGTGGCTACTCCACCACTCATTTAGTGGTTAATAGTGGCTACTTCATCACTCATTTAGTGGTTCAAAGAGGCTACTCCATCACTCATTTAGTGGTTAATAGTGGCTACTCCATCACTCATTTAGTGGTTCAAAGAGGCTACTCCACCACTCATTTAGTGGTTAATAAAGGCTACTCCATCACTCATTTAGTGGTTAATAGTGGCTAATCCATCACTCATTTAGTGGTTAATAGAGGCTACTCCATCACTCATTTAGTGGTTAATAGTGGCTACTCCATCACTCATTTAGTGGTTAATAGAGGCTACTCCATCACTCATGTAGTGGTTAATAGTGGCTACTCCATCACTCCAGGTGCTAAGTGGTGTTTAGTGGGCGTGTACCTCTCCAGGTGCTAAGTGGTGTTTAGTGGGCGTGTACCTCTCCAGGTGCTAAGTGGTGTTTAGTGGGCGTGTACCTCTCCAGGTGCTAAGTGGTGTTTAGTGGGCGTGTACCTCTCCAGGTGCTAAGTGGTGTTTAGTGGGCGTGTACCTCTCCAGGTGCTAAGTGGTGTTTAGTGGGCGTGTACCTCTCCAGGTGCTAAGTGGTGTTTAGTGGGCGTATATAACTCCAGGTGCTAAGTGGTGTTTAGTGGGCGTGTACCTCTCCAGGTGCTAAGTGGTGTTTAGTGGGCGTGTACCTCTCCAGGTGCTAAGTGGTGTTTAGTGGGCGTGTACCTCTCCAGGTGCTAAGTGGTGTTTAGTGGGCGTGTAGCTCTCCAGGTGCTAAGTGGTGTTTAGTGGGCGTGTACCTCTCCAGGTGCTAAGTGGTGTTTAGTGGGCGTATATAACTCCAGGTGCTAAGTGGTGTTTAGTGGGCGTGTACCTCTCCAGGTGCTAAGTGGTGTTTAGTGGGCGTGTACCTCTCCAGGTGCTAAGTGGTGTTTAGTGGGCGTGTACCTCTCCAGGTGCTAAGTGGTGTTTAGTGGGCGTGTACCTCTCCAGGTGCTAAGTGGTGTTTAGTGGGCGTGTACCTCTCCAGGTGCTAAGTGGTGTTTAGTGGGCGTGTACCTCTCCAGGTGCTAAGTGGTGTTTAGTGGGCGTGTACCTCTCCAGGTGCTAAGTGGTGTTTAGTGGGCGTGTACCTCTCCAGGTGCTAAGTGGTGTTTAGTGGGCGTGTACCTCTCCAGGTGCTAAGTGGTGTTTAGTGGGCGTGTACAGGTGCTAAGTGGTGTTTAGTGGGCGTGTACCTCTCCAGGTGCTAAGTGGTGTTTAGTGGGCGTGTACCTCTCCAGGTGCTAAGTGGTGTTTAGTGGGCGTGTACCTCTCCAGGTGCTAAGTGGTGTTTAGTGGGCGTGTACCTCTCCAGGTGCTAAGTGGTGTTTAGTGGGCGTGTACCTCTCCAGGTGCTAAGTGGTGTTTAGTGGGCGTATATAACTCCAGGTGCTAAGTGGTGTTTAGTGGGCGTGTACCTCTCCAGGTGCTAAGTGGTGTTTAGTGGGCGTGTACCCCAGGTGCTAAGTGGTGTTTAGTGGGCGTGTACCTCTCCAGGTGCTAAGTGGTGTTTAGTGGGCGTGTACCTCTCCAGGTGCTAAGTGGTGTTTAGTGGGCGTGTACCTCTCCAGGTGCTAAGTGGTGTTTAGTGGGCGTGTACCTCTCCAGGTGCTAAGTGGTGTTTAGTGGGCGTGTACAGGTGCTAAGTGGTGTTTAGTGGGCGTGTACCTCTCCAGGTGCTAAGTGGTGTTTAGTGGGCGTGTACCTCTCCAGGTGCTAAGTGGTGTTTAGTGGGCGTATATAACTCCAGGTGCTAAGTGGTGTTTAGTGGGCGTGTACCTCTCCAGGTGCTAAGTGGTGTTTAGTGGGCGTGTACCTCTCCAGGTGCATATTGTCACTTCTCAGCACGTTCCTGCCGCGTCACAGAGGTGAACTGGACTGCTGGACCTAATTATTCTAACCTAATTAATAAATAAAAAAAATCTAAACTAATTAACTAACCTAATTATTCAAACCTAATTAATAAATAAAAAAATCTAAACTAATTAACTAACCTAATTATTCAAACCTAATTAATAAATAAAAAAATCTAAACTAATTAACTAACCTAATTATTCTAACCTAATTAATAAATAAAAAAATCTAAACTAATTAACTAACCTAATTATTCTAACCTAATTAATAAAGAAAAAAATCTAAACTAATTAACTAACCTAATTATTCTAACCTAATTAATAAATAAAAAAATCTAAACTAATTAACTAACCTAATTATTCAAACCTAATTAGTAAATAAAAAAATCTAAACTAATTAACTAACCTAATTATTCAAACCTAATTAATAAATAAAAAAATCTAAACTAATTAACTAACCTAATTATTCTAACCTAATTAATAAATAAAAAAATCTAAACTAATTAACTAACCTAATTATTCTAACCTAATTAATAAATAAAAACATTTAAACTAATTAACTAACCTAATTAATACAAATAAAAAATCTAAACTAATTAACTAACTTAATTAATAAATAAAAAATTCTAAACTAATTAACTAACCTAATTATTCTATAATTACCTAATAATAAAAATAAAAAATCTAAACTAATTAACTAACCTAATTATTCTATAATTACCTAATAATCAAAATAAAACATCTAAACTCATTAACTAACCTAATTATTCTATAATTACCTAATAATAAAAATAAAACATCTAAACTCATTAACTAACCTAATTATTCTATATCGACATTATGAATGAATCTTAACTCTTTTATATCGTTATAGGGGGAAGTAATTACCTCGATAATTATTGATTTATTGCCCAGCCCTACCAGGCGGTGATCCAGCCAATCAAGATGCTCTCAGTGGTGCAGCTGTAGAGCTGTTTGAGGGACATGCCAAATCTTTTCAGCCTCCTGAGAGTGGGGGGGGGGGCGTTGTTGTGCCCTCTTCATGACTATTTGGTGTGTGCGGACCAGAGGTGTGGACTCGAGTCACAAATATGCTGACTTGTAACTCGATTTTGACTTTAACACCAATGACTCGTAACTTAACTTGGACTTGAGCCTTTTGACTCGAACAGACTTGATACCCTCTCCAAGCCTCTCCAAGCCCAAATATATTAAAATGATGCTATTAAACAAAGTGTGCAGCGCATCAACTCTTCATTTACCGGATTACAGGTTGAATCGGACAGCAGCCAATCAAATTGTGACAGCTGAGAAAAAGTTGCGCGTGGCAGTGCAGAGGAACGTCAATGGTGGGTGAATTCAGACGGAGCCCTTGGAAAGATGATACCCAAAATTATTATTTTCGGATATAAAGACTACCCTGTAGTCAACAAAAAACGGATTGCAATTTGCAAAACATGCGGGAAGAAGATTAGACAGAAGCGCAACAACTTCCAACTTTATTCTACATTTGAAACTGCAAAAAGAACGGTAAGTCATGGCTAATATAACAGACAGCTATATATAACTTTACTAGTGTAGCATGTAGGCTAACGTAACGTTAAATCAATGTGCCTCCACACAGTCACTCAGTGCATTGAACGTGATCATTGCACCCAAGATTGAGCTACAAGATAGAGCTGTAGGCTACCAACTGCTGGCTAGGCACCCAAGATTGAGCTACAAGATTGAGCTAGGCTACCAACTGCTGGCTAGGCACCCAAATTATTGAGCTACAGCTGGCTAGGCAGTTGGTAGCCTACAGTAAATAACTGTTTGATGTTAAAAAAAACTTGACATACGTGTAGGGGATAAAGAATATGTACATAATATAAATGAGTGATGGTACCACACACAGAGAGGATGTGTGTGGCATAGTTAAAGTGGCTAGTGATTGTGTACAAGCAGTCGATGATATAGAGTACAGTAAATACGATACATATGAGATGAATAATGTAGGGTCCTCATTGTTTAAAGTGGCTAGTGATATATTTACTATGGGGTTTCCATGGAAATAACGTTTATTTGGAAAGTAATAAATATATATATATTGAAAAGCATTCATGATTTGCAGAAATGTAATATACTAACTATTACTCTTGTGAAAAATATTAAATGGTATTATATTTGGTGAAGAGCATATTATGGACTTGAGACTTGTCAGGGGGAGGATAGATTTATTAAAATGTTGTTGCTAGGGAAAGTCACGCAAGGGGGACTGTGGAGGCTATATGAGTTACAGGATGCCTTTTGCAGAACCTGCCTACCAACCGTCTGCCTACCATTGTAGAACCTGCCTACCAACCGTCTGCCTACCATTGTAGAACCTGCCTACCAACCGTCTGCCTACCATTGTAGAACCTGCCTACCAACCGAACTGTCTACCATTGTAGAACCTGCCTACCAACCGTCTGCCTACCATTGTAGAACCTGCCTACCAACCGTCTGCCTACCATTGTAGAACCTGCCTACCAACCGTCTGCCTACCAACCGCCTCTGCCTACCAACCGTCTGCCTACCAACCTGCCTACCAACCGTCTGCCTACCAACCGTCTGCCTACCATTGTAGAACCTGCCTACCAACCGTCTGCCTACCAACCGTCTGCCTACCAACCGTCTGCCTACCAACCGTCTGCCTACCAACCGTCTGCCTACCAACCGTCTGCCTACCAACCGTCTGCCTACCATTGTATTACTAAAAATGAGTATTTTAATACTTAAACAAAGAGTCTGTGTTTCCTTTCCATTACTAATGTACGTTTGATAACTATATAGACCTGATCATCTGTTGAAGAAATTGACCAACAAAGCTCTCGACCTGCTCCACTACAGTCCCATCGATGTGGAAGGGGATGTGCTCGGCCCTCTGTTTCCTGTAATCCCCGATCAGGTCCTTTGACTCGCTGACGTTGAGGGATGGCGCTGACAGAGATGGTCGCCTAGGAAACTACGCAGTTATTTGTTTATTTATGTATTATTTCTTACATCGTCACCCCAGAAAATCTCATGTGTTATTACATACAGCCGGGAAGAACTATTGGATGTAAAAGCGATATCAACTTACCATCAGGAATACGTCTTTCCCGAAGTGGATCCTTCGTTCGGACCTCCACCCTGGATCTAATCCCAGAGGCCGACCCAAAACAACGCGGTCGCCGCAGACGGAGCGGCCTACTGGTCAGACTCAGCACACCATCCACTGCTCCCGAGCATAATACTCACCAGTGTCCAATCTCCAAGGTGAACAAAATTAGGGCACGAGTTGCCTTCCAGAGAGACATCAGAGATTGTAACATTCTCTGTTTCACGGAAACATGGCTCAAGGATACGTTGTCAGAGTCGGTACAGCCACCCGGTATCTGCACGCATCGCGCTGACAGAAACAAACATCTCTCTGGTAAGAAGGAGGGTGAAGGTGTATGCCTTATGATTAACAACTCAAACTGCAAAAAAACACTACATTAATTACTATAGAATATACACTAGTTATTTAATACAGTATTTATAGTATAGTTAACTGTAAATACTACAGTATAATACAGTGTACTACAGTAAATACTTCAGTAAAGTCTGCAAAAACACTATAGTGAGTACAATAGTATTTAGAGCGTTGTATTTTTTCGTGTGGGCATGAGGTCAGAAAATAGGCCCTTTTTAGCTCACAGATTCACCCTATATTAGGAGACATTTTATACTGGTACGGAGACAGAGAAAGTGGCCTAAGATATGTCTACCAACAGCATACACGCCAGCTGAAAACCAGTTCCTGAAAGTTTACAACTAATTGGCTACATAAGCAGAACTGAGGTCCAAAAATGAACTAACTTTTTGGGGCAACATCAGAGATAATCTAATGTTGATCATTTTATAACATTATGAATCATTTGATTAAAAACCCGACTTCGTCATCATCATCATGTCCAATCAGCCGACCGAACCTGAAGATCCCGCGTGTGTGTGTAATGTTGTAGGAGACCACAACGCGGCGCTAAAGGGTCACATCAAACCGCTGAGATGTGGGCGGAAAGTGAACCCGGAAATGTGCGGAAGGAAAACCACGTGAATGAACAACGGAGGCTACAACAACATAACGAGTAGCATTTAAATCATCAGCGCTATGGTAAACTATAGACTGTTATAACGCTGTTGATGTGTCATTCAAATATGACATGAGTTTATTCGCTGGCTAGTTCTCCATCAATGTGCACGTTGCTGGCCTGCAAGTGGCCTTGTATTTGCTGCAAAGAGGAGATACACAAACGAACCATTTTTTTTTGTGTGTGTGTGAAGGTTTGTGAAATATATAGAAAGCTTCATTGTGGATGATTTGACAAAGCTGAGGTTGTTGTTGGTTGTATATTAGCTAACGATCTTAATAAGACAACGTTAAATTGATGTTATGTGACATTATTTTTTCCTGATTGAATTTGCTGCAGACGGGGTGTTATTTTAACATGGTCTAGCTATAATGTTGTATAAACGTTGACAAAATGGGAACCAAATGAAGACTTTAGGCAGCATCCTCCCTCGACGGAGTAAATGGAGGAAACCGAGGCTTTCTGAAGTGAAGGCTTCGACGCTTTTCCCCCCAAATTGTGCCGGAAGACAATTCATTTAATCAGATCTTAATGATCTGTTTATAATGCACATGTAGTGACAGAGGTATATATATTTTTAATCCGTTTTCATTATAACATCGTGGTACAGCGGTAAGTTACAATTCCAGATTTGCATCGTGCTTCTCATTTTTGTCTTCCAAGTTGATTATTTGTACAAAAAAAGAGACGTATGGCATTATTTGGGATGCTTAAGACAGACGCGTATACTAAATAAAAACTAATTATTTGAACAACCGTGCAAAAGAGGAGAAAAAATACATCAAAATAGTGTGCAATTATACGCTCACGACCCTGAATGTTCCCTCCTCTACCTGCTAAACGAGCTACCGGTCAGGATAACGTGTTTCGGTCAAATCTAAGCAGTACGGTGACCAGCAGAGGTCGGAAATCAGTGGCGTTTTGCGACACCCGGTTTGAAAAACCACGTGATCAAACGACGCTTGGGACGTCATTCGTGACGTCCTTCTGATAAAGTGATAGTCAGTTAAGAACAAATTCTTATTTACAATGACGGCCTGTCAAAAAGGCCTCCTGCGGGGACTAGGATTACAAATTAAATTTTTTACATATAGGACAAAATATACATCACGACAAGAGAGACAACAACACTACATAAAGAGAGACCTAAGATGACCACAACATGGTAGTAACACAACATGGTAGCAACACAACATGACAACAACATGGTAGCAACACATCATGGTAGCAACACAACATGACAACAACATGGTAGCAACACAAAACATGGTACAAACATTATTGGGCACAGACAACAGCACAAAGGGCAGGAAGGTAGAGACAACAATGCATCACACGAAGCAGCCACAACTGTCAGTAAGAGTGTCCATCATTGAGATATCGGCACACTGCTTTGAAGTTGGTTGGTTGCTTACTGATTTCGACACGTCTCAGCTCCGGTATGAAACGTATATATCACTACTACAGAGTGATTTGTAATGTTTTGACGAAGGGTTAGCTTATCTAACGTTACTGTGACTAGATGCAGCACATCCCTGATCAATACAAACCCTAACAGCTAATGCTATCTTCTGTACTCAACCAACCAGGAAGTTCATGATCATGACTGAATGTGGGGAGCCAATTAGCTCTAGTTTAGGCCCCTGTAATGTGGATGGAGTTGAGTTTACTAAGCTAGGTATATAATCGCTACAGTAAGTTTGCTATATCCTACATATGTTGTTTTATTTAACTAGGCAAGTCAGTTAACACATTCTTATTTACAATGAGGGCCTTCCCCCGGGCCTGGACGACGCTGGACGCAGGGTCTGTAGTGACGCCTCTAGCACTGAGATGCAGTGCCTTAGACCACTGCGCCACTCGGGAGCCCTATTATAGTGAGTTTACTAATATAGCCTGACTACAGCCTGCTGTATTTGCCTGTCTGAACCCACAGGACATCATGATAAGTCCACTACAAGAGCCGAAGGGAAAACACATACTAATGCAACTGGTGTGAAACGGCTAGCTAGTTAGCGGTGCGCCCTAGTTGCATTTCAATCGGTGACATCACTCTCGCTCTGAGACCTCGAAGTAGTTGTTTCCCTGTAGCTTTTTTTGAGGAGCGATAGGTAACAATGCTTCGAGGGTAACGTTGTTGTTGTTCAAAGGGAACTCTGGTTCAAGCCCAGGTCGGGGCGAGGAGAGTGACGGATGCAACACTGTTACACTAATACTGTATGTCTGTCAGTATTCAGGAATGACACCATGTTGAGTCGTCTACAGGAGCTGAAGAAGGAGGAGGAGACCCTCCTGAAGATTAAAGTTATGCTGCAGGACCAGCTCAACAGACTCAAGGTACAGCTACTTTCTATTTTACCTCACCTATGTAAACATCCGTCCCTCCTCCAAGTATTTATTGTATTTGGGGTTTATTATGGATCCTCGTTAGTTCCTGTTGCCTAGGCAGCAGCTACTCTTCCTGGGGTTTATTATGGATCCCCATTAGTTCCAGCCAAGGCAGCAGCTACTCTTCCTGGGGTTTATTATGGATCCCCATTAGTTCCTGTCAAGGCAGCAGCTACTCTTCCTGGGGTTTATTATGGATCCCCATTAGTTCCTGTCAAGGCAGCAGCTACTCTTCCTGGGGTTTATTAATGGATCCCCATTATTTCCTGCCAAGGCAGCAGCTACTCTTCCTGGGGTTTATTATGGATCCCCATTAATTCCTGCCAAGGCAGCAGCTACTCATCCTGGGGTTTATTATGGATCTCCATTAGCTGTTGCAAAAGCAGCAGTTACTCTTCCTGGGTTTATTATGGGTCCCCATTATTTCCTGCCAAGGCAGCAGCTACTCATCCTGGGGTTTATTATGGATCTCCATTAGTTCCTGCCAAGGCAGCAGCTACTCATCCTGGGGTTTATTATGGATTTCCATTAGTTCCTGCCGAGGCAGCAGCTACTCTTCCTGGGGTTTATTATGGATCTCCATTAGTTCCTGCCAAGGCAGCAGCTACTCATCCTGGGGTTTATTATGGATCTCCATTAGTTCCTGCCGAGGCAGCAGCTACTCTTCCTGAGGTTTATTATGGATCCCCATTAGTTCCTGCCAAGGCAGCAGCTACTCTTCCTGGTGTTTATTATGGATCCCCATTAGTTCCTGCCAAGGCAGCAGCTACTCTTCCTGGGGTTTATTATGGATCCCCATTAGATCCTGCCAAGGCAGCAGCTACTGTTCCTGGGGTTTATTATGGATCCCCATTAGTTCCTGTCAAGGCAGCAGCTACTCTTCCTGGGGTTTATTATGGATCCCCATTAGATCCTGCCAAGGAAGCAGCTACTCTTCCTGGGGTTTATTATGGATCCCCATTAGTTCCTGTTACCTAGGCAGCAGCTACTCTTCCTGGGGTTTATTATGGATCCCCATTAGTTCCTGTTACCTAGGCAGCAGCTACTCTTCCTGGGGTCCAGCAACATTAATGCAGTTCTATAGAATTCTAAATATTACATTTCATGACACATATTTACAACACATTATGTGTTTTCCCTCAGGGCACTACTACCTACATATACACTACATGGCCAAAAGTATGTAGACACCTGCACGTCAAACATCTCATTACAAAATCATGAGCATTAATGTGGAGTTGGTCCCCCCCCTTGGCTGCCGTTACTCTTCTGGGAAGGCTTTCCACTAGATGTTGGAACATTGCTAATAATAATAATATTTCCTCTTACTGGAACTAGGGGGCCCAAACCATGACAAACAGCCCCAGACCATTATTCCTCCTCCACCAAACTTTACAGTTGGCACTATGCATCTGGGTTTGGCATCTAAAGCGTGATTCATCACTCCAGAGAACGCGTTTCCACTGCTCCAGAGTTCAATGGCGGCGAGCTTTACACCACTCCAGCCAACGCTTGGCATTGCGCATGGTGATCTTAGGTTTGTGTGCGGCTGCTCAACCATGGAAACCCATTTCATGAAGCTCCCAGCAAACAGTTCTTGTGCTGACGTTGCTTCCAGAGGCAGTTTGGAACTCGGTTGTGAGGGTTGCAACCAAATACAGACGCTCTTCAGCACTCGGCCGTCCATTTCTGTGAGCTTGTGTGGCCTACCACTTTGCGGCTGAGCCATTGTTGCGCCTAGACGTTTCCACTTTACAATAACCGGGGAAGCTCTAGCAGGGCAGACATTTGACGAAGTGACTTGATGGAAAAATGGCATCCTACGACAGTGCCATGTTAAAAATCACTTAGCTCTTCAGCCATTCTATGGCCAATGTTTTGTCTATGGAGATGTCATGGCTGTGTGCTCAATTTTATACACCCGTCAGCAACGCGTCAGCTAAAATAGCAGAATTCACTCATTTGAAGGAGGGTCCACATACTTTTGGTGTATTTAGGACTTATTCATTGCCACCCACTCTGAAACTAACTGCAGCTCGTTGTTGAGTGTTGCAGTCATTTCAGTCGCTGTAGAAGCTGACGTGTATAGTGTTGAGTCAGCCACACACATAGACACACTGGCTTTACTCAAAGCAGCTCAAAGCAACAAAACAGCTCCCACAATATTTTTAATCGTCAATTTCTCTCAGCCAATCATCAGTCATTTGTGTAACTGCTGTGCTTGTTGAGTGTCCTTCCCTATCAGTGTGCTGAAAGTCATTGTTGTCAATTTGTTTACTGTACAATGACATTGTATCTGGTGAGACACCATTTTTTCCCCCCAAAAGTTTACTAATGGTTGGTAACAGGCTGATTGTTTGTCTATTTGAGCCAGTAAAGGGTGCTTTCTTTTACTTCCCCCCCCCCAGGCCTGAGGGAACTTTCTAGGAGGCTTAGATTAAAGATTAGATTGAAGATGTGGCAAATAGGAGTGACAATACCGTCCGCTATTATCCTCAGTAATTTTCCAAGTTGTCAGACCCCAGTGGCTTGTCATTGTTCATAGACACTTTAAAAACATTTTTTTACTCTTCCTCATTTTACGGAAATCCAAATTACAATGCTTGCCTTTATAATTTGGTCCGATATACTTGGATGTGTAGTGTCGGCCTTTGTTGCTGGCATGTCATCCCTAAGTTTGCTAATCTTGCTGATGCCATTAAAGTAGTTGTCAATATCAGTGGGTTTTGTGATGAATGAGCCATCTGATTCAGTGAATGATGGAGCGAGTTTTCATTTTTTCCCAAAATGTCATTTTAGGTGCTCTGAAGCTTTTTACTGTCATTCTTTATATCATTTATCTTTGTTTCATAGTTTCCTCTTCTTTTTATTTAGTCACGTAGTTTATTTAGTCACATAGTTTAGTCACGTGATTTCTCATTTTGTGCAGCCAGACTTACACTTCGGAAAGTATTTAGACCCCTTTTTCGTTGCTTTCTGCACATTTTGTTACTTTACAGCTTTATTCAATAATGTATTTAAAAAAAAAAAATAATTAAAACAACTCCTTAGCTATTTACACACAATCCCCCGCAATGACAAAGTGAAAACATGGATTTAAGACATTTTTGCATATTTATAAAAAATAAAAAACTGAAATACCTTAATTAAGTATTCAGACCCTTTGATATGAGACTCGAAATTGAGCTCCGGTGCATCCTGTTTCCATTGATCATCCTTGAAATGTTTCTACAACTTGATTGGAGTCCACCTGTGGTAAATTCCACAGTTTACAGGGAATGTCAAAGCAAAAACCAAGCCATGATGTCGAAGGTTTTGTCCATAGAGAGTCAGGTTTGTGTCGAGGCACAGAGCTGGGGAAGGGTACCAAAAAATGTCTGCAGCATTGAAGGTCCCCAAGAACACAATTGAAAAATGTTTGGAATCAAAGACTCTTCCTAGAGCTGGCCGCCCGGCCGAACTGAGCAATCGAGGGAGGTGACCAAGAACCCGATGGTCACTCTGACAGAGCTCTAGAGTTCCTCTGTGGAGGTTGGAGAACCTTCCAGAAGGACAACCATCTCTGCAGCACTCCACCAATCAGGACTTTATGGTAGAGTGGCCAGACGGAAGCCACTCCTCAGTAAAAGGCCCTTACAGCCCGCACCTCAGACCATGTTAAACAAGATTCTCTGGTCTGATCCAACCAAGATTGAACTCTTTGGCCTGAATGCCAGGCATCACTTCTAGAGGAAACCTGGCACCATCCCTACGGTGAAGCATTGTAGTGGCAGTATCATGCTGTGGGGATGTTTTTCAGTGGTAGAAACTGGGAGACTAGTCAGGATCGAGGGAAAGATGAATGGAGCAAAGTACAGAGAGATCCTTGATGAAAACCTGCTCCAGAGCACTCAGAACCTCAGACTGGGGTGAAGGTTCACCTTCGAACAAGACAATGACCCTAAACACACAGCCAAGGCAATGCAGGAGTGGCTTCGGGACAAGTCTCTGAATGTCCTTGAGTAGCCCAGCCAGAGCACTGACTTGAACACGATCGAACATCTCTGGAGAGACCTGAAAATACCTGTGCAGCAACGCTCCCCATCCAACCTGACAGAGCTTGAGAGGATCTGCAGAGAATGAGAGAAACTCCCCAAATACAGGTGTGCCAAGCTTGTCTCGTCATACTCAAGAAGACTCAAAAGACTCGAGGCTGTAATCGCTGCCAAAAGTGTTTCAACAAAGTACTGAGTAAAGGGTCTGAATACTTATGTAAATGTAACAGATTAAAAAATATATATATATATATATATATATATATATTAGCATAAATGTCTAAAATCCTGTTTTTGCTTTGTCATTATGGGATTGATGAGGGGGGGAAACCATTTAATCAGTGTTAGAATAAGGCTGTGACCTTTTTAATAGAATGTGGAAACAGTCAAGGGGTCCCAGAGTCAAGTTCCGTATTTCCCTTTTTGTCTTTGCCCCCTCAATCATAACATTTTCAATTCCTCATCAATCCACAGGGGATTTAACAGTTTTACAGTCATGTTCTTAATGGGTACCTGCTTATTAGTAACTGGGATGAGCAAGTTCATAAATGTGTCAAGTGCATCACTACAGACCAGCAGCGTCTGGTTGCTCCTCATTGCAAACTACAGACCAGCAGCGTCTGGTTGCTCCTCATTACAAACTACAGACTAGCAGCGTCTGGTTGCTCCTCATTGCAAACTACAGACCAGCAGCGTCTGGTTGCTCCTCATTGCAAACTACAGACCAGCAGCGTCTGGTTGCTCCTCATTGCAAACTACAGACCAGCAGCGTCTGGTTGCTCCTCATTGCAAACTACAGACCAGCAGCGTCTGGTTGCTCCTCATTGCAAACCACAGACCAGCAGCGTCTGGTTGCTCCTCATTGCAAACTACAGACCAGCAGCGTCTGGTTGCTCCTCATTACAAACTACAGACCAGCAGCGTCTGGTTGCTCCTCATTACAGACCACAGACCAGCAGCGTCTGGTTGCTCCTCATTATACACACCACAGACCAGCAGCGTCTGGTTGCTCCTCATTACAAACTACAGACCAACAGCGTCTGGTTGCTCCTCATTACAAACTACAGACCAACGCGTCTGGTTGCTCCTCATTACAAACTACAGACCAACAGCGTCTGGTTGCTCTTCATTACAAACCACAGACCAACAGCGTCTGGTTGCTCCTCATTGCACACCACAGACCAGCAGCGTCTGGTTGCTCCTCATTACACACCACAGACCAGCAGCGTCTGGTTGCTCCTCATTACAGACCAGCAGCGTCTGGTTGCTCCTCACAGACCAGCAGCGTCTGGTTGCTCCTCATTACAGACCAGCAGCGTCTGGTTGCTCCTCATTACACACCACAGACCAGCAGCGTCTGGTTGCTCCTCATTACAAACTACAGACCAACAAATATTCTTTACATCATCAACATATGAATCACTACAGAACGTATTGTATGACCTCTTGTACACTGTATTAGGCCCAGCCTTTGGAACTGTGGTTTTCCTAGATATGGCTACTATATAGTGATCACTACAGAACTTATTGTATGACCTCTTATACACTATATTAGGCCCAGCCTGACCTCTTATACACTATATTAGGCCCAGCCTGACCTCTTATACACTATATTAGGCCCAGCCTGACCTCTTATACACTATATTAGACCCAGTCTTTAGAACTGTGGTTTTCCTAGATATGGCTACTATTTTGTGATCACTACATCCGATGGATCTGGATGCTGCTTTAAAGCACATTTCTGCAGCATTAGTAAAGATGTGATCAATACATATTGATGATTTCCTTCCTGTGCTGTTTGTAACTACCCTGGTAGGTTGATTGATAACCTGAACCAGGTTGCAGGCACTGGTTACAGGTTGAAGCTTTTTCTTGAGTGGGCAGGTCCTTGAGTAATCACTGATCTGACAAGGCTGGATAGATGAAATCAGGGGTCCCACTTCATGGCTGAATAGGTGAGATCTTTCAAATCAAATTGTATTAGTCAATGCGAATAGTCTGGGTAGCCATTTGATTAGATGTTCAGGAGTCTTATGGCTTGGAGGTAGAAGCTGTTTAGAAGACTCTTGGACCTAGACTTGGTGCTCCGGGACCGCTTGCCGGTAGCAGAGAGAACAGTCTATAACTAGGGTGGCTGGAGTCTTTGACTATTTTTAGGGCCTTCCTCTGACACCACCTGGTATAGAGGTCCTGGATGGTAGGAAGCTTGGCCCCAGTGATGTACTGGGCCATACGCACTACCCTCTGTAGTGCCTTGTGGTCGGAGGCCGAGCAGTTACCGTACCAGGCAGTGATGCAACCAGTCAGGATGCTCTCAGTGGTGCAGCTGTAGAACCTTTTGAGGATCTGAGGACCCATGCCAAATCTTTTTAGTCTCCTGAGGGGGAATAGGTTTTGTCGTGTCCTCTTCACGACTGTCTTGGTGTGCTTAGACCATGTTAGTTTGTTGGTGATGTGGACACCAAGGAACTTGAAGCTCTCAACCTGCTCCACTACAGCCCCGTCGATGAGAATGGGGGCGTGCTCGGTCCTCTTTTTTCCCCCCCTGTAGTCCACAATCATCTCCTTTTGTCTTGATCTATGAGGCGGGACCTTTCGGTTTTTCACCTATCAGTTAGTTCAGAAGGATGCTTGTTAACCCTTTTCAAACAGGGCCACCTAGCCTGAAATCCAGAACCTAATATTCCACTTCACGTACTCTTGTCATGCTCAACACGTTTAGCATGTCAAGGAGTGGAATAACTTATGTTACTACTCTCCTGAGTAATGATGGGTAATGCCATTAATATGACTGTCTTGTCATTTTTATTTATTTTAGTTTGAAGAAGGGGCCCTAAAGTCCATCATCAACGCTCAGACAGACGAAGGTCCTTCACAACCTGCCAGTCCTCCTGAGGTACTGCACACACGTCTCTCACACACACACACACCTCCCTCACCCCTCCCGTTATCTAATAACCTCACCTCCTGTTCAATGCAGGTTCCTCTGAACCTGGATGACGAAGCAGTGATCAACCAGACCAAACTGCTGCTGAGTGGTCCTGTAGACTACCACATAGAGGAGGAAGAGGAGGAGGAAGATGAAGAGGAGGACGACGAAGACGACGACGACAACAATGAGCTTGAAGCAGTGCCTGAGGAAGACGAGGAGGACGACGATTATTACTGAGTGGACCTGTCCCAAATGGCCCCGTTCCCAATGTAGTGCACTGGGCTTGAGCAGGGACCTGGACAAATGTAGTGCACTACATTGGTAATCGGATGTAATTTGGGACGTTGCCAGTGTATTGACCTCCTAAAGAGGAGATGTGTGTGTATATAATATTACAGACTGTTTTTATTTATTATTATTATTCGTTAAACTACTAACTTATAGTGGGTAAATAAAATGTAGCCTGGGTGCTAGACAGTCTCCTTCTGTTCTTGTCAACTCCTTACTGAATTGTCATGTTTGGCTTGACAATGACAGCAGTGGAGTTGGCTAGAGTACAAACAGATCTGAGAACAGGCTTATTGTCATTCCATAATGACTGCAGTAGAGTTGGCTAGAGTACAAACAGATCTGAGAACAGGCTTATTGTCATTCCATAATGACAGCAGTAGAGTTGGCTAGAGTACAAACAGATCTGAGAACAGGCTTATTGTCATTCCATAATGACAGCAGTAGAGTTGGCTAGAGCACAAACAGATCTGAGAACAGGCTTATTGTCATTCCATAATGACTGCAGTAGAGTTGGCTAGAGTACAAACAGATCTGAGAACAGGCTTATTGTCATTCCATAATGACTGCAGTAGAGTTGGCTAGAGTACAAACAGATCTGAGACCAGGCTTATTGTCATTCCATAATGACAGCAGTAGAGTTGGCTAGAGTACAAACAGATCTGAGACCAGGCTTATTGTCATTCCATAATGACAGCAGTAGAGTTGGCTAGAGCACAAACAGATCTGAGAACAGGCTTATTGTCATTCCATAATGACTGCAGTAGAGTTGGCTAGAGTCCAAACAGGTCTGGGATCAGGCTTATTGTCATTCCATAATGACTGCAGTAGAGTTGGCTAGAGCACAAACAGATCTGAGAACAGGCTTATTGTCATTCCATAATGACAGCAGTAGAGTTGGCTAGAGCACAAACAGATCTGAGAACAGGCTTATTGTCATTCCATAATGACTGCAGTAGAGTTGGCTAGAGTACAAACAGATCTGAGAACAGGCTTATTGTCATTCCATAATGACAGCAGTAGAGTTGGCTAGAGTACAAACAGATCTGAGACCAGGCTTATTGTCATTCCATAATGACAGCAGTAGAGTTGGCTAGAGTACAAACAGATCTGAGACCAGGCTTATTGTCATTCCATAATGACAGCAATAGAGTTGGCTAGAGTACAATTAACTGTGTTCTCCCTCACGTTAATTAATAAGGTCTGTTTTTTTGTAGCCTGGGCTAAAAAGATCTGTTGGTGCTGTATAGCCACTGGTATCATGTTATACATAATATTGTAGCGATCCTTGCTAATATGAGCCACGTTACAATTCCCGCCAAGTGGGTTAACCCTATTGGCACGACACATGGAGGGGTTGTTCTTTCTGGCTCAGCGACCCAGGTTCGCTTCCCTGTCTGGGACCAGGCTGTCTGACGTATCGCCTGTAAAACCATAGAGTTGTTGTTCCATACCCGGTTCTCGTTCAGTATCTCTCACTGGTCCAGCAGTAATTGTAGTGTTCAATGCTTGTAGCTCACTGTTCTACTGTTGATGTATGTGTGTGTGTGTGTGTGTTGAGGCATGAATCTAGTAGGGTGGTATTCAGAACATACCGTCTCGGTACCATACCGGGGGAATATGGTATTACCGAATGTGTACACAAGGGGTACTATTTTTGTTGTTTAAAACTATACTGAACCAAAATATAAAAAATGCAACAAGTTCAAAGTTCATATTAAGTAAATCAGTCAATTGAAATAAATTAATTAGGTGCTAATCTATGGATTTCACATGACTGGGAATACAGATATGCATCTGTTGGTCACAGATACCTTCAAAGAAAATGGGATCTCGTTGTGGTATTTCTGTGCATTCAAATTCTCTAAAACGACGCGGCTCATGGTGGAGAAATTAACATTAAATTCTCTGTCAACAGCTCCGGTGGACATTCCTGCAGTCAGCATGCCAATTGCACACTCTCTCAAAACTTGAAACATCTGTGGCCTTGTGTTGTGTGACATCTGCACATTTTAGAGTGGCCTTTTATTGTCCCCAACACAAGGTGCACCTATGTAACGAGCACACTGTTTAATTGGCTTCTTGATATGCCACACCTGTCAGATGGATGGATTATTTTAGCAAAAGGAGAAATGCTCACTAACAGATTAAAACACATTTGTGCACAAAGTTTTAGAGAAATAAGCTTTTTGTGCGTATGGACCAATTCTGGTATCTTTTATTTCAGCTCATGAAACATGGAACCAACACTTTTACCTGTTGCGTTTTTATATTGTTGTTCAGTGTATCTAGGCAACAGGGCTCTTGATCCAGGAGGGGATTTAATGTCTCTGCTGTAACCCACGAAGCTTAATGTTGACATCTAGACACTTAGCGAGCAAGTTAGCAAACCAAATGAAACAGCTGGAGCAGTGGCTTAGCATGCAGCCCCCCCAGTTGCCCGCAACGATGTGAAATTATACCGTCGGTATTTCTAAATACCTCCTAGAATTTAGTCCAGAACCAGAGCAAACTTGGGTTCAACTACTTTTTTCAAATAACTTCGTTGTGCTTGATTTGATCTCGTCTGTTGCAAACGGAACCAACCTGACACTGCGTGCAGAGTCAAGCAAACGCTCAAATATTGGGGTTTTCAAAAGGAATTTGAACCCAGGTCCCGAGCCAGAGGAATCACGATCTCTCTATTTAATAACAGAGCATGAAACCATGTGTACGGCGGGGCCATATTGGATATAAGGAGACAGACAGACAGTGGAGATCAATACATTACTGTATCAACGATAACATGTGCAGTATGTTATGAGGGTTAAAATTCATGAGCACAAAATAAAGAACAATGGCAAGATGGTAGATCTCTTACCGCTTTTCTACTTATAAACACATTTTGCATAATCAGTTCAGTTTATACTTTTAATTTTGTAAACTAGTGTTTTTTCTCTAAATTCTTTAGGGTGTTTTCACTGATTTCAGTCCTCTTTAAAGTGAACCCTGCGGTGAAACAAAATAACTCCGTTCTCTTTGTGTTCACACTGTCCTTGCCTTTGAATGAGGACTCAACTCTTCTGCCAGTTCACGTCCCCTGTTTTGTGGTCCGTGTCCTTTATGTTGCTATGATTAGAAAGCACGTTCAGTCAATGTACTCTGGGTCTTTACAAAGTACAGGACAAGCCATTCCATCAGTCCGGACTGCTAGATTTGATCATTTTTATCTAACCATTATTTAACTAGGCAAATTCTTATTTACAATGACGGACGACGCTGGGCCAATTGTGCGCCGTCCCATGGGACTCCCAACCACCGCCGGATGTAATACCGCTTAGATTTTAGTAGCTATTTAGTTAAACTATTAGATAGAATAATTGTAATCAGAGGATACCATTAACACGTACATATTATTGATAACAGAATAAATAGCAGAAGAAGAACCTCTGTAATTGAAAATTGTACCGTTACACCCAAAGTAGGCTATTACCCCTATAAGAAATATAATTGATTTTGTACCCTACGTTGTATTCTCGCACTATTCAAACCCCACAATCAATAAACAGCGTATGAAGCTCTCTTAGCCTATCGATCACATATTGCAACAAAAAATAATCTCTGCATCCTTGACAATCGCTAATCAAATAAAATGTAAAAAACAGCACACGTTTTTTTTCAGCGAACCTGGTGTGTAATCATTAGTTAAACAGTCATCTAAAACGAGAGCTTCTATTGGACAACTTCAGGTAAACTCCTCCCCGTTCCATTATGTCTGCTTCCCTTCTAGGAAACGTTTTGCCACAGAATTGTCCAAATGAAAGTGCTGGAGTACAGAGCCAAAACAACAATAACAAAAATGTGTCACAGGCCCAATACTTTTGGAGTTTACTGAACTTTATATGATATAAGCCATCTCACTCTGAGGTAAATCAAGGTTACACACCACACAAATCATGTCACATAATACTGTACATTCCTGTTCTAATTTAATGACACCTATCCATAGATTAGGTCACCCACTCCATCCCTACTGATAACGCAGTGCCAAAACGTTCCTCTGGTCCAACTCCACCCACACATCCAACCAACCATTCAGCATGTTCTGAAAAGGATAACAATGTACAGTGGATCACAACAAGGTCTTCTGTTTTCAGACTGCTACCGGACAACCAGGCTTGCTGTTTTCAGACTGCTACCGGACAACGGGGCTTGCTGTTTTCAGACTGCTACCGGACAACGAGGCTTGCTGTTTTCAGCCTGCTACCGGACAACGAGGCTTGCTGTTTTCAGCCTGCTACCAGATTACAAGGCCTGCTGTTTTCAGCCTGTTACCAGACAACAAGGCCTGCTGTTTTCAGCCTGCTACCAGACAACAAGCCCTGCTGTTTTCAGCCTGCTACCAGACAACAAGGCCTGCTGTTTTCAGCCTGCTACCAGACAACAAGGCCTGCTGTTTTCAGCCTGCTACCAGACAACAATGCCTGCTGTTTTCAGCCTGCTACCGGACAACAAGGCCTGCTGTTTTCAGCCTTCTACCAGACAACAAGGCCTGCTGTTTTCAGCCTGCTACCGGACAATAAGGCCTACTGTTTTCAGCCTTCTACCGGACAACAAGGCCTGCTGTTTTCAGCCTGCTACCGGACAACGAGGCTTGCTGTTTTCAGCCTGCTACCGGACAACAAGGCTTGCTGTTTTCAGCCTGCTACCGGACAACAATGCCTGCTGTTTTCAGCCTGCTACCGGACAACAAGGCTTGCTGTTTTCAGCCTGCTACCGGACAACAATGCCTGCTGTTTTCAGCCTGCTACCGGACAACAAGGCCTGCTGTTTTCAGCCTGCTACCAGATAACAAGGCTTGCTGTTTTCAGCCTGCTACCGGACAACAAGGCTTGCTGTTTTCAGCCTGCTACCAGACAACAAGGCCTGCTGTTTTCAGCCTGCTACCGGACAACAAGGCCTGCTGTTTTCAGCCTGCTACCAGACAACAAGGCCTGCTGTTTTCAGCCTGCTACCAGACAACAAGGCCTGCTGTTTTCAGCCTGCTACCAGATAACAAGGCCTGCTGTTTTCAGCCTGCTACCAGACAACAAGGCCTGCTGTTTTCAGCCTGTTACCAGACAACAAGGCCTGCTGTTTTCAGCCTGCTACCAGATAACAAGGCCTGCTGTTTTCAGCCTGCTATTTTCAGCCTGTTACCAGACAACAAGGCCTGCTGTTTTCAGCATGTTACCGGACAACAAGGCCTGCTATTTTCCTGCTGTTTTCAGCCTTTCAGCCTGCTACCAGACAACAAGGCCTGCTGTTTTCAGCCTGCTACCGGACAAGGCCTGCTGTTTTCAGGCCTGCTGTTTTCAGCCTGCTACAACAAGGCCTGCTGTTTTCAGCCTGCTACCAGACAAGGCCTGCTGTTTTCAGCCTGCTACCAGACAAGGCCTGCTGTTTTCAGACAACAACAAGGCCTGCTATTTTCAGCCTGCTACCAGACAACAAGGCCTGCTGTTTTCAGCCTGCTACCAGACAACAAGGCCTGCTGTTTTCAGCCTGTTACCGGACAAGGCCTGCTGTTTTCAGCCTGCTACCAGATAACAAGGCCTGCTGTTTTCAGCCTGTTACCAGATAACAAGGCCTGCTGTTTTCAGCCTGTTACCAGACAACAAGGCCTGCTGTTTTCAGCCTTCTACCTGATAACAAGGCCTGCTGTTTTCAGCCTGCATAGGTTCTGTACTGTAGAACCACACCGAACTGTACTGTAGAACCACACTAAACTGTACTGTAGAACCACACCAAACTGTGCTATAGAACCACACCAAACTGTGCTATAGAACCACACCAAACTGTACTGTAGAACCACACCAAACTGTGCTATAGAACCACACCAAACTGCTATAGAACCACACCAAACTGTAAAGGTATCATTTTACTACTGTAAATTAAGGAGAGAATCATTTCACTACTGTAAATTAAGGAGAGAATCATTTCACTACTGTAAATTAAGGAGAGAATCATTTCACTACTGTAAATTAAGGAGAGAATCATTTCACTACTGTAAATTAAGGAGAGAATCATTTCACTACTGTAAATTAAGGAGAGAATCATTTCACTACTGTAAATTAAGGAGAGAATCATTTCACTACTGTAAATTAAGGAGAGAATCATTTCACTACTGTAAGAGAATCATTTCAAGGAGAGAATCATTTCACTACTGTAAATTAAGGAGAGAATCATTTCACTACTGTAAATTAAGGAGAGAATCATTTCACTACTGTAAATTAAGGAGAGAATCATTTCACTACTGTAAATTAAGGAGAGAATCATTTCACTACTGTAATGTATCTTTAACTATCCCATGCTCTGCTATCCCTCATGTCTATTGCCACATTGCCATTGTCCCAGTACCATACTGTAAACAGAAGAGTATCAGCCTCTCCTACATTAGCTTTGATTATAGAGTAAACCCTAGTTTGTAAAGGATCTGTGTGCCTAAGCAGAATGTGCTCACACACCATTGAGTTTCAATAGTGGGGTATTTTGGACCAGTGGGGTATTTTGGACCAGACCGCTCTATAGAGTCCAGTGGGCTGGATGCTTCTAGCCTGTTTGGTTTGGTGGTTAACAGCACTGAGGGGGTTACATACGCAAGTGTTGTCTGGATGTGAACAGATAACAGGGACTTCAATCAATCTCCCTCTATCCCATTTCATGCCGTTTTCCAGGCAGGACTAATGCTGAACCTTTGACAGGTATGTGTGTGTGTGTGTGTGTGTGTGTGTGTGCATTTCACAGAAAGAGTCTGTGCATGGAGAACGGCATTCTGCATGTTTTTTTAAAATTTAATTTAATTTATATTTTATTTAACCTTTATTTAACTAGGCAAGTCAGTTATTATTTACAATGACGTTCTCCCCCGGCCAAACCCGGACGACGCTGGGCCAATTGTGCGCCGCCCTATGGGACTCCCAATCACGGGCCGGTTGTGATACAGCCTGGATTCAAACCAGGGTGTCTGTAGTGACGCCTCTAGCACTGAGACTCAGTGTCTTAGACCGCTAGGGCCACTCGGGAGCCTGTAGTGTTTGCTACAGTGTTGTAATAACTCAGCCAGGTAACACCACTGTGAGAACAGTGTCTGCAGACTGTCAATGGCAGTGTCATCTCTCTCCCCCTCCCTCCCTCTCTCTCCCCCTCCCTCCCCTCTCCCTCCCCCTCCCTCCCTCTCTCTCTCCCCCCCCTCCCTCTCCTCTCCCTCCTCCCCCCCTCCTCCCTCCCTCCTCCCCTCTCCCCTCCCCCCTCTCTCTCTCCCTCCCTCCCTCCCCCCCCCCTCCCTCTCCTCTCCTCTCCCCCCTCCCTCCCCCTCCTCTCTCATCCCTCTCTCTCTCTCCCCCCTCCCTCTCCCCTTCCTCTCCCTCCCTCTCTCCCCCTCCCTCCCTCTCTCTCTCCCCCCCCTCCCTCCCTCCCCCCCTCCCTCCCCTTCCTCTCTCATCCCCTCTCTCTCTCCCCCTCCCTTCCTCTCCCTCCCTCTCTCTCCCCCCTCCCTCCCTCTCTCTCCCCCTCCCTCTCTCTCTCTCTCTCTCCCTCTCTCCCTCCCTCCCTCTCCCCCTCCCTCTCTCTCTCTCTCTCTCTCTCCCCCCCTCCCTCTCTCTCCCTCTCTCTCTCTCCCTCTCCCTCTCCCCTCCCTCTCTCTCCCCCTCCCCCTCTCTCCCTCTCTCTCTCTCTCCCCCTCCCTTTGCTCAGAGTTTTGTCTCATAGAATCCTTCCTCCCTCTCTCCCCCTCCCTCTCTCCCTCCCTCCCTCTCTCTCCCTCCCTCTCTCTCTCCCCCTCCCTCTCTCTCCCTCCCTCTCTCTCTCCCTCTCTCCCCCTCTCTCTCTCTCCCTCTCCTCTCTCTCTCCCCCTCCCTTCCTCCCTCTCTCCCCCTCCCCTCCCCCTCCCTAGACTCATATACCATTAGACATAATCCCCTCCCATTAGACCCATCTCTCCCCCTCCCTTAGACCCCTAGACATCTATACCCCCTCCCCCTAATCTCCCATACTATACCCATCTATACCATTAGACATCTCCCCCTCATACTCCATCATCTCCCATCCATTAGACATCCCTCTCTCCCTCCCTCTCCCCTCCCTTCCTCCCTCTCTCCCTCCCTCTCCCCCTCTATCCCTCTCTCCCCCTCTCATTGCTCCAACAGAGTTTTGTGTCATAGAATGGATCTCTTGGGAGATACAACTTCAAGCCTGGTTTTGAATTGCTGCTGGAAAACACAAAGATATTGATAAGGCAGTGAAATAACATCTTGAGTATATTGATTTTTTTCTGCTGTTCTCTTGGTGCAAATGTTGCTCATATCCTTAGAAATGACATACACATAGACATACTATACCATTAGACATAATATACCATTAGACATAATATACCATTAGACATACTATACCATTAGACATAATATACCATTAGACATACTATACCATTAGACATACTATACCATTAGACATAATATACCATTAGACATAATATACCATTAGACATACTATACCATTAGACATAATATACCATTAGACATACTATACCATTAGACATACTATACCATTAGACATACTATACCATTAGACATAATATACCATTAGACATAATATACCATTAGACATAATATACCATTAGACATACTATACCATTAGACATAATATACCATTAGACATACTATACCATTAGACATAATATACCATTAGACATAATATACCATTAGACATAATATACCATTAGACATACTATACCATTAGACATAATATACCATTAGACATAATATACCATTAGATATAATATACAATTAGATATAATATACAATTAGACATAATATACCATTAGACATACTATACCATTAGACATAATATACCATTAGACATACTATACCATTAGACATACTATACCATTAGACATAATATACCATTAGACATACTATACCATTAGACATAATATACCATTAGACATAATATACCATTAGACATAATATACCATTAGACATAATATACCATTAGACATACTATACCATTAGACATAATATACCATTAGACATACTATACCATTAGACATACTATACCATTAGACATACTATACCATTAGACATAATATACCATTAGACATAATATACCATTAGACATAATATACCATTAGACATAATATACCATTAGACATAATATACCATTAGACATAATATACCATTAGACATAATATACCATTAGACATACTATACCATTAGACATACTATACCATTAGACATAATATACCATTAGACATAATATACCATTAGACATAATATACCATTAGACATAATATACCATTAGACATAATATACCATTAGACATACTATACCATTAGACATAATATACCATTAGACATACTATACCATTAGACATAATATACCATTAGACATAATATACCATTAGACATAATATACCATTAGACATACTATACCATTAGACATAATATACCATTAGACATAATATACCATTAGATATAATATACAATTAGATATAATATACAATTAGACATAATATACCATTAGACATATTAGGTTTATACTAAGTATGCCTAGACTAGGTTTATACTTAACAAGAGAGAGAGAGAGAGACGCAGAGACACGGAGACAGAGAGAGGCACAGAGACACGGAGACAGAGACACAGAGACACGGAGACAGAGACACACAGAGACGGAGACAGAGACGGAGAGACACGGAGACAGAGACACGGAGACAGAGACGGAGAGACACGGAGACAGAGACACGAGAGACAGAGACACAGAGAGAGGCACAGAGACACGGAGACAGAGACACAGAGACACGGAGACAGAGACACACAGAGACGGAGACAGAGACGGAGAGACACGGAGACAGAGACACGGAGACAGAGAGCTGCTGAATGTATCAGAGCCCTCTCTGTTTCAGCAGTGCCTGGGTCACCAGAGATAGGAGGACTACCATGCTTCCCTGCTGTGCGGTCAGGACGTGCCATGTGCTGGTGCTGGTGCTGTGTCTGTCTGCGGCTGAGGACTTCGACTGGACAAAGAACGACCGCGGCTCCTTCTATTATGGGACTTTTCCAGCTGGTACGGACTCAAACCCTGCAGAACACACACTAAACCCTGTACAATGCACATCCAACCTTGCATAATGTCAAACATTGCATAACACAAACCTAAACACACACATCCAACCCTCAACACACTTCCAACCATCAACACACTTCCAACCATCAACACACTTCCAACCATCAACACACTTCCAACCATCAACACACTTCCAACCATCAACACACTTCCAACCATCAACACACTTCCAACCCTGAACACACATCCAACCCTGATTGAGTGACTGACTGATTGACTGACTGACTGACTGACTGACTGACTGATTGATTGACTGACTGACTGACTGATCGACCGATCGTGATCGTTCTCCATCCGTGTGCAGGATTTTCGTGGGGTGCCGGCAGTTCAGCCTATCAAACAGAAGGAGCCTGGGACAAAGACGGTAAAGGACTGAGTATCTGGGACGTGTTCTCTCACAGGAAGGGAAAGATACTGCAGAACGACACCGGAGACTCTTCCTGCCAGGGATACTACAAAATCAAGGTGACTTCCTTTACTGAAGAAAAACAGCACCTCACAAGTACCATAACACAACTTCAAATCAGCGACTGAACGTAACTCTGGTAACAGACCATTGTAAAAATCGTAGAAATTCAACTTAAAACATTTGTTTTAACTCGTTTCCTGCAAATGTAACCTGCTACCTAAACCCTTTACTTGTACACTACCTTGGAGGTAAGAGACCAGAGCTATAATATCTCTGTTGTTACCCCAGAACATCTCCCTAATGAGACCAGAGCTATAACATCTATGTTGTTACCCCAGGAGAACATCTCCCTAATGAGACCAGGGCTATAACATCTCTGTTGTTACCCCAAGAGAACATCTCCCTAATGAGACCAGAGCTATAACATCTCTGTTGTTGCCCCAGAACATCTCCCTAATGAGACCAGAGCTATCACATCTCTGTTGTTACCCCAGGAGAACATCTCCATAATGAGACCAGAGCTATAACATATCTGTTGTTACCACAGAACATCTCCCTAATGAGACCAGAGCTATAACATCTCTGTTGTTACCCCAGAACATCTCCCTAATGAGACCAGAGCTACAACATCTCTGTTGTTACACCAGGAGGACATCTCCCTAATGAGACCAGAGCTATAACATCTCTGTTGTTACCCCAGGAGGACATCTCCCTAATGAGTACAGAGCTATAACATCTCTGTTGTTACCCCAGAACATCTCCCTAATGAGACCAGAGCTATAAAGTCTCTGTTGTTACCCCAGGAGGACATCTCCCTAATGAGACCAGAGCTATAACATCTCTGTTGTTACCCCAGAACATCTCCCTAATGAGACCAGAGCTATAACATCTCTGTTGTTACCCCAGGAGGACATCTCCCTAATGAGTACAGAGCTATAACATCTCTGTTGTTACCCCAGGAGGACATCTCCCTAATGAGACCAGAGCTATAACATCTCTGTTGTTACCCCAGAACATCTCCCTAATGAGACCAGAGCTATAACATCTCTGTTGTTACCCCAGGAGGACATCTCCCTAATGAGACCAGAGCTATAACATCTCTGTTGTTACCCCAGAACATCTCCCTAATGAGACCAGAGCTATAAAGTCTCTGTTGTTACCCCAGGAGGACATCTCCCTAATGAGACCAGAGCTATAACATCTCTGTTGTTACCCCAGAACATCTCCCTAATGAGACCAGAGCTATAACATCTCTGTTGTTACCCCAGGAGGACATCTCCCTAATGAGACCAGAGCTATAACATCTCTGTTGTTACCCCAGAACATCTCCCTAATGAGACCAGAGCTATAACATCTCTGTTGTTACACCAGGAGGACATCTCCCTAATGAGTACAGAGCTATAACATCTCTGTTGTTGCCCCAGAACATCTCCCTCATGAGACCAGAGCTATAACATCTCTGTTGTTACCCCCAGGAGGACATCTCCCTAATGAGACCAGAGCTATAACATCTCTGTTGTTACCCCAGGAGGACATCTCCCTAATGAGACCAGAGCTATAACATCTCTGTTGTTACCCCAGAACATCTCCCTAATGAGACCAGAGCTATAAAGTCTCTGTTGTTACCCCAGGAGGACATCTCCCTAATGAGACCAGAGCTATAACATCTCTGTTGTTACCCCAGAACATCTCCCTAATGAGACCAGAGCTATAACATCTCTGTTGTTACACCAGGAGGACATCTCCTAATGAGTACAGAGCTATAACATCTCTGTTGTTGCCCCAGAACATCTCCCTCATGAGACCAGAGCTATAACATCTCTGTTGTTACCCCCAGGAGGACATCTCCCTAATGAGACCAGAGCTATAACATCTCTGTTGTTACCCCCAGGAGGACATCTCCCTAATGAGACCAGAGCTATAACATCTCTGTTGCCCCAGGAGGACATCTCCCTAATGAGACCAGAGCTATAACATCTCTGTTGTTACCCCAGAACATCTCCCTAATGAGACCAGAGCTATAACATCTCTGTTGTTACCCCAGGAGGACATCTCCCTAATGAGACCAGAGCTATAACATCTCTGTTGTTACCCCAGAACATCTCCCTAATGAGACCAGAGCTATAACATCTCTGTTGTTACCCCAGGAGGACATCTCCTAATGAGTACAGAGCTATAACATCTCTGTTGTTACCCCAGAACATCTCCCTAATGAGACCAGAGCTATAACATCTCTGTTGTTACCCCAGGAGGACATCTCCCTAATGAGTACAGAGCTATAACATCTCTGTTGTTACCCCAGGAGGACATCTCCTAATGAGACCAGAGCTATAACATCTCTGTTGTTACCCCAGAACATCTCCCTAATGAGACCAGAGCTATAACATCTCTGTTGTTACCCCAGGAGGACATCTCCCTAATGAGACCAGAGCTATAACATCTCTGTTGTTACCCCAGAACATCTCCCTAATGAGACCAGAGCTATAACATCTCTGTTGTTACCCCAGGAGGACATCTCCCTAATGAGACCAGAGCTATAACATCTCTGTTGTTGCCCCAGAACATCTCCCTAATGAGACCAGAGCTATAACATCTCTGTTGTTACCCCAGAACATCTCCCTAATGAGACCAGAGCTATAAAGTCTCTGTTGTTACCCCAGGAGGACATCTCCCTAATGAGACCAGAGATATAACATCTCTGTTGTTGCCCCAGAACATCTCCCTAATGAGACCAGAGCTATAACATCTCTGTTGTTACCCCAGGAGGACATCTCCTAATGAGTACAGAGCTATAACATCTCTGTTGTTACCCCAGGAGGACATCTCCCTAATGAGACCAGAGCTATAACATCTCTGTTGTTACCCCAGAACATCTCCCTAATGAGACCAGAGCTATAACATCTCTGTTGTTACCCCAGGGGACATCTCCCTAATGAGACCAGAGCTATAACATCTCTGTTGTTACCCCAGAACATCTCCCTAATGAGACCAGAGCTATAAAGTCTCTGTTGTTACCCCAGGAGGACATCTCCCTAATGAGACCAGAGCTATAACATCTCTGTTGTTACCCCAGAACATCTCCCTAATGAGACCAGAGCTATAACATCTCTGTTGTTACCCCAGGAGGACATCTCCCTAATGAGACCAGAGCTATAACATCTCTGTTGTTACCCCAGAACATCTCCCTAATGAGACCAGAGCTATAAAGTCTCTGTTGTTACCCCAGGAGGACATCTCCTAATGAGACCAGAGCTATAACATCTCTGTTGTTACCCCAGAACATCTCCCTAATGAGACCAGAGCTATAACATCTCTGTTGTTACCCCAGGAGGACATCTCCCTAATGAGACCAGAGCTATAACATCTCTGTTGTTACCCCAGAACATCTCCTAATGAGACCAGAGCTATAACATCTCTGTTGTTACACCAGGAGGACATCTCCCTAATGAGTACAGAGCTATAACATCTCTGTTGTTGCCCCAGAACATCTCCCTCATGAGACCAGAGCTATAACATCTCTGTTGTTACCCCCAGGAGGACATCTCCCTAATGAGACCAGAGCTATAACATCTCTGTTGTTACCCCCAGGAGGACATCTCCCTAATGAGACCAGAGCTATAACATCTCTGTTGTTACCCCAGGAGGACATCTCCCAAATGAGACCAGAGCTATAACATCTCTGTTGTTGCCCCAGAACATCTCCCTAATGAGACCAGAGCTATAACATCTCTGTTGTTACCCCAGGAGGACATCTCCCTAATGAGACCAGAGCTATAACATCTCTGTTGTTACCCCAGAACATCTCCCTAATGAGACCAGAGCTATAACATCTCTGTTGTTACCCCAGGAGGACATCTCCCTAATGAGTACAGAGCTATAACATCTCTGTTGTTACCCCAGAACATCTCCTAATGAGACCAGAGCTATAACATCTCTGTTGTTACCCCAGGAGGACATCTCCTAATGAGTACAGAGCTATAACATCTCTGTTGTTACCCCAGGAGGACATCTCCTAATGAGACCAGAGCTATAACATCTCTGTTGTTACCCCAGAACATCTCCCTAATGAGACCAGAGCTATAACATCTCTGTTGTTACCCCAGGAGGACATCTCCCTAATGAGACCAGAGCTATAACATCTATGTTGTTACCCCAGAACATCTCCCTAATGAGACCAGAGCTATAAAGTCTCTGTTGTTACCCCAGGAGGACATCTCCCTAATGAGACCAGAGCTATAACATCTCTGTTGTTACCCCAGAACATCTCCCTAATGAGACCAGAGCTATAACATCTCTGTTGTTACCCCAGAACATCTCCCTAATGAGACCAGAGCTATAAAGTCTCTGTTGTTACCCCAGGAGGACATCTCCCTAATGAGACCAGAGCTATAACATCTCTGTTGTTGCCCCAGAACATCTCCCTAATGAGACCAGAGCTATAACATCTCTGTTGTTGCCCCAGAACATCTCCCTCATGAGACCAGAGCTATAACATCTCTGTTGTTACCCCCAGGAGGACATCTCCCTAATGAGACCAGAGCTATAACATCTCTGTTGTTACCCCAGGAGGACATCTCCCTAATGAGACCAGAGCTATAACATCTCTGTTGTTACCCCAGAACATCTCCCTAATGAGACCAGAGCTACAACATCTCTGTTGTTACACCAGGAGGACATCTCCCTAATGAGACCAGAGCTATAACATCTCTGTTGTTACCCCAGGAGGACATCTCCCTAATGAGTACAGAGCTATAACATCTCTGTTGTTACCCCAGAACATCTCCCTAATGAGACCAGAGCTATAACATCTCTGTTGTTGCCCCAGAACATCTCCCTAATGAAACCAGAGCTATAACATCTCTGTTGTTGCCCCAGAACATCTCCCTCATGAGACCAGAGCTATAACATCTCTGTTGTTACCCCCAGGAGGACATCTCCCGAATGAGACCAGAGCTATAACATCTCTGTTGTTACCCCCAGGAGGACATCTCCCTAATGAGACCAGAGCTATAACATCTCTGTTGTTACCCCAGGAGGACATCTCCCTAATGAGACCAGAGCTATAACATCTCTGTTGTTGCCCCAGAACATCTCCCTAATGAGACCAGAGCTATAACATCTCTGTTGTTACCCCAGGAGGACATCTCCCTAATGAGACCAGAGCTATAACATCTCTGTTGTTACCCCAGGAGGACATCTCCCTAATGAGACCAGAGCTATAACATCTCTGTTGTTACCCCAGAACATCTCCCTAATGAGACCAGAGCTATAAAGTCTCTGTTGTTACCCCAGGAGGACATCTCCCTAATGAGACCAGAGCTATAACATCTCTGTTGTTACCCCAGGAGGACATCTCCCTAATGAGACCAGAGCTATAACATCTGTTGTTACCCCAGAACATCTCCCTAATGAGACCAGAGCTATAACATCTCTGTTGTTACCCCAGGAGGACATCTCCCTCATGAAAGAGCTGAAGCTGGACCACTATCGCTTCTCTATCTCCTGGCCCCGTATCATGCCTACTGGGATCAAATGTGAGTTACCCACGTGTGATTACAAGTATGGTACACACATCCAGTACATTTGTAGGTGCAGGGTACAATTTTTTTTTAACAAAAAAAAAACAACCACACACGTGTCGATTGCTCCCAGTTTGACTGTTTTACTGTGTAGTTGTATTGTGTAACGTTTTGGTCCACACTGATGGGTTCTGGGATTTCTTTCACAGCTGACCATGTGAATGAGAAAGGGATAAAGTACTACGATGAGTTGATTGACAACCTGTTGGAGAACAAGATCACTCCCATCGCTACTCTGTACCACTGGGATCTACCTCAGGTGGGTCTTATTAATAGAACAGACACACGACATAGCCTGGTACCTTGATCTATGTGTGTCGTCTAGCCCAACCTCCTGTGGTCACTGTCATGCTAAAGATACGGCGAAGACGATGTGTCTGTATGTTGTCCTGGGAACATTCGGCACGCCACACCGGTTAAACATTAACGAACACAAAGATGCCAAGTAAACCGTGGGCTATTCCACTAATATGTATCATTAGCCTACCGCATGACAGTCGCATGAGAAATGAGTGAATGGACTTGAAACCTTCGGGAATACACTCCAAACTGACGTGTGGTTCAAACGAGAACCGTGACATTATGCGAAGGGCGTCAGATGAGTGGCGGAGAACGAGACGTGCGAGCACAGCAGAGGACGCATCAATTTGCGCCACACGGTGTAGGTCTAATGAACGATAATCACTTTGGTGTGTGTTTTGTAACAGATGTATTTGACATGAATCAAATGCCTGACAATCAGATGAAAACATCGCGACTGGTTGTGTTTATGCCACATTAAAAAAGGTCATACATTTTAAGACGTTAAACGTCTTTACTATAAAGCCCACGGATATCCTATTAAATTAGCCACTCTATGATAAAGCCCACAGAGATCTATTAAATTAGCCACTCTATGATAAAGCCCACAGAGATCCTATTAAATTAGCCACTCTTTGATAAAGCCCACAGAGATCTATTAAATTAGCCACTCTTTGATAAAGCCCACAGAGATCCTATTAAATTAGCCACTCTGTGATAAAGCCCACAGAGATCTATTAAATTAGCCACTCTATGATAAAGCCCACGGAGATCTATTAAATTAGCCACTCTATGATAAAGCCCACAGAGATCTATTAAATTAGCCACTCTATGATAAAGCCCACAGAGATCCATTAAATTAGCCACTCTATGATAAAGCCCACAGAGATCTATTAAATTAGCCACTCTATGATAAAGCCCACAGAGATCCTATTAAATTAGCCACTATGATACAGCCCACGGAGATCCTATTAAATTAGCCACACATTCTATGATAAAGCCCCCCAAAAAAAGCCCCTAGATTATTCTAGAAGACATTCTACTATTTCCCTTGGCGGGTTCATCTCTTCCTCTATGTGTTCCTGTAGGTCCTCCAGGAGAAGTACGGAGGATGGCAGAACATCAGCATGGTCAACTACTTTAATGAGTTTGCCAACCTGTGTTTTGAGAGATTCGGAAACAGAGTGAAATACTGGATCACCTTGAACAACCCATGGGTACATTCAGTCTTAACCAAGTCTTCACTTTTCAAACCAAACTTATTGTGTTCTTTTTTAAATGTCTATGGGGGGGGGCAGGGTAAATGACTATAGGGGGTGGCAGGGTAAATGACTAGGGGGTGGCAGGGTAAATGACTATAGAGGGGAGGGTAAATGACTATAGAGGGTGGCAGGGTAAATGTCTATAGAGGGGGCAGGGTAAATGACTATAGAGGGGGCAGGGTAAATGACTATAGAGGGGGCAGGGTAAATGACTATAGAGGGGGCAGGGTAAATGACTATAGAGGGGGCAGGGTAAATGTCTAGGGGGTGGCAGGGTAAATGACTATAGAGGGGGGCAGGGTAAATGACTATAGAGGGGGCAGGGTAAATGACTAAAGGGGGGCAGGGTAAATGACTAAAGGGGGGAAGGGTAAATGACTAAAGGGGGGTAAATGACTAAAGGGGGGTAAATGACTAGGGTAAATGACTAACTGGAGTGTGTGTTTGCAGTCGGTGGCAGTGGAGGGCTATGAGACTGGTGAGCACGCTCCTGGACTGAAGCTGAGAGGAACAGGGGCCTACCGGGCCGCGCATCACATGATCAAGGTGAGAGGTCACTATTTTTGCCTGGTCCCAGATCTGTTTGTGCTACAGGGGCCATAGAAGCTGACTATAAAGCAACAACAGATCTGGGACCAGGCTAACTCTGTGTGTATTCTACTACTTTATCATGATCAATCAACTCCACTGTGGACGTTTCATTCAAATAGATCAATATTTATTAATCCTTGTCCTGTGGAGTCAAATCGTTGTTGTTGTTGCTCTACCACTACACATCTGATTCCACTAATTGACGGTTTGACAATGAATTGAAAGGTGATGATATCAGTTGCCTCTCTCCTTGTCTTGTCAGGCCCATGCTAAAGTCTGGCACACCTATGACACCAAGTGGAGAGGAAAACAGAAAGGTAGATCAGCATCACAGCCTTCCTTATTTTTTTAAATCCTGACTGCACTACACATTTCCCTAATTGGGCCAATAAAGACATTGATTGGTTGATTGATTCCATCTCCTGCAGGTCTGGTGGGCATCTCTCTGTCTGGAGATTGGGGCGAACCGGTAGACATCAGTAACCA
>NC_056429.1:2423918-2703918 GCF_018296145.1 Oncorhynchus tshawytscha | reverse complement strand
AAATTTAGGCTGTAACAAAATGTGAAAAAAGCAAAGGGGTGTGAGTACTTTTTGAAGTAACTGGGTTTTTTACCCTTATTTTACCAGGTGAGTTGACTGAGAACACATTCTCATTTACAGCAATGGCCTGGGGAATAGTTACAGGGGAGAGGAGGGGGGATGAATGAGCCAATTGTAAACTGTACTTGACAGCATATATTATTATTATTATCATTAATATCATTATTAATATCATTATCATCATTATTATTACTATTATTATTATTACCATGATTATTATTATTCTCATTATTAATATCATTATCATCATCATTATTACTATTATTATTACCATTATTATTGTTACTATTATCACTATTATCATTATTAATATCATTATCATCATTATTATTATCAATACGTGTTATTATCGTTACTATTATCACTATTAATATCATTATCATCATTATTATTACTATTATTATTATTATCGATAATAGTATTATTATTGTTAATATTACCATTACTATTACTACTATAATTATTCATATTACTACCATTATTATCATTATTATTATCATTGATATTATCATTATTACAATTATTATTAATATTACCATTATTAATATTATAATAATTATCATTCATAATAATATTACCATTATTATTATAATAATTATTATTCATAATAATATTACCATTATTATTATCATCATTCATATTTTTATTATTTCAATTATTTATATTACCACTATCATTATTATTGATATTATTATGATTAATATTATTATCATTATTACAATTATTAATATTACCACTAATAGTATTATTACAATTGTTATTATGATTAATATTATTATCATTGTTATTATTATTATTGTCTTGAACAGAGACCTAGCTGAACTGGTGGACCCCCGCTGGCCTGATCCTGGATCAGAGTGGCTCTACTCTGTCCCCTGGGGGTTCAGACGCCTGCTCAACTTCGTCAAGGTAAAGAACTTGCGTGTTAGCCATCGTTAAAGTGTATTGTTTTACTCGTTTCAAAACTAAGGTTTGATACTGTCGCAAAAGGGTCTCTCTTGGCAACAGGTCTTCAAATCTCCTAACCTCACCTCCACATCAGCGGTACAACAACTGATCCTGCAGTAAAACTCAATTTACGTGTTGTAATAGAATTAATAATAATAACAGTAGTAGTACTCATTTTAGTAGCAGTAGAATAGTAATGTAGTGGGCAGGAATATGTTACATGTACAGTGTATTTGGTATTATACACTGAACAAAAATATAAACGTAAAGTGTTGGTCCCATGTTTTGTGAACTGAAATAAAATATCGCAGAAATATATATATTTTTTTGAATAATTTCTTATACCAACAGACTATTCGAAAAAGGTCGCAAGCTCTTTTTTTGCTGAATGTTAAATACAAGCAGCCAATAGAACTCACTGGTAGTATGAAAGAAGAGCGAACGCGCGATGGCGGTAGACTATAGCAGTTATTAATTCAGACCCATAACCATTCAGATGGTGGTAGACTATAGCAGTTATTAATTCAGACCCATAACCATTCAGATGGCGGTAGACTATAGCAGTTATTAATTCAGACCCATAACCATTCAGATGGTGGTAGACTATAGCAGTTATTAATTCAGACCCATAACCATTCAGATGGTGGTAGACTATAGCAGTTATTAACTCAGACCCATAACCATTCAGATGGTGGTAGACTATAGCAGTTATTAATTCAGACCCATAACCATTCAGATGGTGGTAGACTATAGCAGTTATTAATTCAGACCCATAACCATTCAGATGGTGGTAGACTATAGCAGTTATTAATTCAGACCCATAACCATTCAGATGGTGGTAGACTATAGCAGTTATTAATTCAGACCCATAACCATTCAGATGGTGGTAGACTATAGCAGTTATTAATTCAGACCCATAACCATTCAGATGGTGGTAGACTATAGCAGTTATTAATTCAGACCCATAACCATTCAGATGGTGGTAGACTATAGCAGTTATTAATTCAGACCCATAACCATTCAGATGGCGGTAGACTATAGCAGTTATTAATTCAGACCCATAACCATTCAGATGGGGGTAGACTATAGCAGTTATTAATTCAGACCCATAACCATTCAGATGGTGGTAGACTATAGCAGTTATTAATTCAGACCCATAACCATTCAGATGGTGGTAGACTATAGCAGTTATTAATTCAGACCCATAACCATTCAGATGGTGGTAGACTATAGCAGTTATTAATTCAGACCCATAACCATTCAGATGGTGGTAGACTATAGCAGTTATTAATTCAGACCCATAACCATTCAGATGGTGGTAGACTATAGCAGACCCCAACCATCAAATTAAGATATGTCTATTTGTATGCTTAACAATGCTTTTCAATGACACTTCCGTTTTTTGGGCGGGAAACACCGGGTTACCCAGGGAGAAATTTGTATTTATTCTCGGGATGGAACATTTGTAAAATTTTTTTAAAAAAGGGTAAATATTCACCCCTAGTTCAGACGGAGGATGACAGGAGTCTAAACTGACCGTCATGCTGACTTGTGTCTTTGTGCAGGCCCAGTACCGAAACCCAATGATCTACGTGACAGAGAACGGGGTGTCGGAGAAAATCATGTGTACTGAGCTCTGTGATGACTGGAGAATACAGTACTACAAGGACTACACCAACGAGATGCTGAAAGGTATCACTATTATACCGTAATATAACATATTTAACACTATATATAGTACTACAAGGACTATACCAACGAGATGCTGAAAGGTATCACTATACTGTAATATAACATATTTAACAGTATATACAGTACTACAAGGACTATACCAACGAGATGCTGAAAAGTATCACTATACTGTAATATAACATATTTAACAGTATATACAGTACTACAAGGACTACACCAACGAGATGCTGAAAGGTATCACTATTATACCGTAATATAACATATTTAACAGTATATATAGTACTACAAGGACTATACCAACGAGATGCTGAAAGGTATCACTATACTGTAATATAACATATTTAACAGTATATATATATAACATTATAACAGTATTTATATATATATATTACATTATAACATATTTAAGAGTACAAATATATATTTATATATTACATTATAACATATTTAACAGTATTTGGGACAAGGCTAGCCTAAAACTATTTGAAACTGAACAAAAATATACATAACATAGTGTTGGTCACGTGTTCCATATACACATAAAGCTTATATATATATATATATATATATATATTATATATATATATATTGTTTAAATTGTTTAAAATGTTGACCACAAATGTGTTTACATCTATTAGTGAGCATTTCTCCTTTGCCAAGATAATCCATCCACCTGACAGGTGTGGCATATCAAGAAGCTGATTAAACAGCATGATAATTACACAGGTGCACCTTGTGCTGGGGACAATAAAAGGCCACTCTAAAATGTGTAGTTTTGTCACAACACACAATGCAACGGATGTCTGACGTTTTCAAAGAGTGTGCAATTGTTTACTGCAGGAATGTCTACCAGAGTTGTGGCCTGATAATTGAATGTTCATTTCGCTACCATAAACGGCCTCCAACGTCGTTTTAGAGAATTTGGCAGTACGTCCAACCGGCCTCACAACCGCAGACCACGTGTAACCACGCCAACCCAGGACCTCCACATTTGGCGTCTTCACCTGAGGGATGGTCTGAGACCAGCCACCATGACAGCTGATGTAACTGTGAGTTTGCACAACCGAAGAATTTCTGCACAAACTGTCAGAAAACGTCTCAGGGAAGCTCATCTCTGTGTGCTCGTCGTCCTCACCGGGGTCGTGACCTGACTGCAGTTCAGCGTCGTAACCGACTTCAGTGGGCAAAATGATTCGATGGCCACTGGCAACGCTGGAGCTCTTCATGGATGAAACCTGATTTGAACTGTACTGGGCAGATGGCAGTTTATGGTGTGGGCGAGCGGTTTGCTGATGTCAACGTTTTGACCAGAGATCCCCATGGTGACGGTGGGGTTATTGGTATGGACAGGTATAAGCTATGGACAACGAACAAAATTGCATTTTATCGATTGTCGTGCCATTCATCTGCCACCATCACATCCTGTTTCAGCATGATAATGCATGGCCCCATGTTGCAAGGATCTGGACACAATTCCTGGAAGCTGAAAATGTCCCAGTTCTTCCATGGCCTGAATACTCACCAGACATGTCACCCATTGAGCATGTTTGGGATGCTCTGGATCGACTTGTAGGACAGCGTGTTTCAGTTCCCGCCAATATCCAGCAACTTCACAACAGCCAACTTATCCAACTTCACACAGTCATTGAAGAGGAGTGGGACAACATTCCACAGGCCACAATCAACATTCCTGATCAACTCTATGTGAAGGAGATGTGTGGTGCTGCATGAGGCAAATGGTGGTCACCTTTTTATTAAAGGTAACTATGACCAACAGATGCATATCTGTATTCCCAGTCATGTGAAATCCATAGATTAGGGCCTAATGAATTGATGCATGTTGCATTTATATTTTTGTTCAGTGATGTTTTGTTTGTGTGCATGTTTTTACATAAATCTTAAATATATATATATATATACACACAAAGTAAACTTAATAATATATACAGTTGAAGTCAGAAGTTTACATACGCCTTAACCAAATACATTTAAACTCCGTTTTTCAAAATTCCTGATATTTAATCCTAGTAAAAATTCCGTTTTAGGTCAGTTAGGATCACCACTTTATTTTAAGAATGTGAAATGTCAGAAAGATAGGAGAGAGAATGATTTATTTCAGATTTGATTTTTTTCATCACATTCCCAGTGGGTCAGAAGTTTACATACATACACACAATTAATATTTAGTAGCATTGCCTTTCAATTGTTTAACTTGGGTCAAACATTTCAGGTAGCTTCCACAAGCTTCCCACAACGGGGCGGCAGCGTAGCCTAGTGGTTAGAGCGTTGGACTAGTAAATGGAAGGTTGCGAGTTCAAACCCCCGAGCTGACAAGGTACAAATCTGTCGTTCTGCCCCTGAACAGGCAGTTAACCCACTGTTCCTAGGCCGTCATTGAAAATAAGAATGTGTTCTTAACTGACTTCCCTGGTTAAATAAAGCTTAAAAAAAAATAAAAAAAATAGGTTGGGTGAATTTTGGCTAATTCCTCCTGACAGAGCTGGTGTGACTGAGTCAGGTTTGTTGTCCTCCTTGCTCGGACACACTTTTTCAGTTCTGCCAACAAATGTTCTATAGGATTGATTTCAGGGCTTTGTGATGGCCACTCCAATACCTTGACTTGTCCTTAAGCCATTTTGCCACAACTTTGGAAGTATGCTTGGGGTCATTTCCCATTTGGAAGACCTATTTGCAACCAAGTTTTAACTTCCTGACTGATGTCTTGAAATGTTGCTTCAATATATCCACATCATTTTCCTACCTCATGATGCCATCTATTTTTTTAAGTGCACCAGTCCCTCCTGCAGCAAAGCACCCCCACAACATCATGCTGCCACCCCCGTGCTTCATGGTTGGGATGGTGTTCTTCGGCTTGCAAGCCTCCCCATTTTCCCTCCAAACATAACAATGGTCATTATGGCTAAACAGTTGTATTTTTGTTTCATCAGACCAGAGGACATTCCTCAAAAGTACGATCTTTGGCCCCCATGTGCAGTTGCGAACCGTAGTCTGGCTTTTTTAATGGCAGTTTTTGGCGCAGTGGCTTCTTCCATGCTGAGCGGTCTTTCAGGTTATGTCGATATAGGACTCGTTTTACTGTGGATATAGATACTTTTGTACCTGTTTCCTTTAGAATCTTCACACAGTCCTTTGCTGTTGTTCTGGGATTGATTTGCACTTTTCACATCAAAGTACGTTCATCTCTAGGAGACAGAACGCATCTCCATCCTGAGCGGTATGACGGCTGCGCGGTCCCATGGTGTTTATACTTGCGTACTATTGTTTGTACAGATGAACATAGTACCTTCAGGCGTTTGGAAATTGCTCCCAAGGATGAACCAGACTTGTGGAGGTCTTGGCTGATTTCTTTGGATTTCCCCATGATGTCAAGCAAAGAGGCAGTGAGTTTGAAGGTAGGCCTTGAAATACATCCACAGGTACACCTCCAATTGACTCAAATTATGTCAATTAGCCTATCACAAGCTTCTAAAGCCATGACATCATTTTCTGGAATTTTCCAAGCTGTTTAAAGGCACAGTCAACTTAGTGTATGTAAACTTCTGACCCACTGGAATTGTGATACAGTGAATTATAAGTGAAATAATCTGTCTGTAAACAATTGTTGGAAAAATAACTTGTGTCATGCACAACGTAGATGTCCTAACCGACTTGCCAAAACTACAGTTTGTTGTGGAGTGGTTGGAAAACGAGTTTTAATGAGTCCAACCTAAGTATGTAAACTTCCGACTTCAACTATATATATATATATATATATATATATATATATATAGTTTACTGTGTACTGTCCATTCAGAAAGTATTCAGACCTCTTGACTTTTTCCACATTTTGTTACGTTACAGCCTACAATGGATTAAATAAATCATGTTCCTATTCAATCTACACACCATACCCCATAATGACATCACAATACTCCATAATGACATCACAATACTCCATAATGACCTCACAATACGTTACAGCCATATTCTAAAATGGCTTTTTTTTATTTTTAAAAGCAGCATCATGCTGTGGGGATGGGAGACTAGTCAGGACCTCAGACTGGGGGCGAAGGTTCACCTTCCAACAGGACAACGACCATAAGCACACAGCCTAGACAAAGGCAGGGGTGGCTTCCGGAAAATTCTCTGAATGTCCTTGAATAGCCCAGCCAGAGCCCAGATTTGAACCCAATCGAACATCTCTGGAGACCTGAACATAGCTGTACAGTAACGCTCCCCGTCCAACCTGACAGAGATTGAGAGGATCTGCAGAGAAGAATGGGAGAAACTCCCCAGATACAGGTAGAGTCATACCCAAGAAGACTCAAACCTGCAATCGCTGCCAAATACTTACCAAATTGACATATTTCAGTTTTTTTTTCAAATGTGCAACAATTTCTGAAAACCTGTTTTTGCTTTGTCATTGTGGGGTATTGTGTGTAGAATGATGAGGGGGACGACGACGATTGAATCCATTTTAGAATAAGGCTGTAACGTATTGTGAGGTCATTATGGAGTATTGTGATGTCATTATGGAGTATTGTGATGTCATTATGGAGTATTGTGATGTCATTATGGGGTATTGTGTGTAGAATGATGAGGGGGACGACAACGATTGAATCCATTTTAGAATAAGGCTGTAACGTATTGTGATGTCATTATGGAGTATTGTGATGTCATTATGGGGTATTGTGTGTAGAATGATGAGGGGGACGACAACGATTGAATCCATTTTAGAATAAGGCTGTAACGTAACACAATGTGGAAAAAGAAAGGGTCTGAATACTTTCCGAATGCCACTGTATTTGGTGTCTAATGTAAATGTTATATTGTATCATACCTCGGTCTCAATAGGTCTTCCCTTTCAAAATGAAAAGGTGAAAAACAATTAAAATAAAATACTGTAATTACAAAACAAAAATGTCCTCCACACACCTCTTCTTTGAATTGTAATCTGATGGGACTATTCCCAATGTTTAACCAAGACTCTTCAACAATCCCATATATGATACATTCAGTATTATTCAGTAACTAAAAACAGGGTCAATTCCATTAAATCCAGAGTACCTTTTGAATTGAATATGGTATTGACCCCCAAAACCCTGACTTAAAAAAAACGTGTGATGTACTTCCACTTTTGTTTTTGTTGCGACGACAGTTGCCGGCTTGTCTTTCAAAATTTACATTTTTTTTTAAAAACCCAGACGATCTTGTTCTCCGCTCTGTTTTTTTAGCCATCAAAGACGGAGTGAACGTGCGCGGCTACACGGCCTGGTCTCTGCTGGACAAGTTTGAGTGGGACGAGGGCTACTCCGAGAGGTTTGGCCTGTACTACGTAGACTTCAGGAACAAGAATACACCACGTTACCCAAAAGCCTCGGTTCAGTACTACAAACGCATCATCAGCTCAAACGGATTCCCCAACCAGAGAGAGGTGAGAGCACGGATCATTTACTAGATCCTCATTTCAGTTAGATCTTTAATACAATCATATAAAACATATTACAACAGGTTAATATTATATATAAATCATGGAAATGTACATAGTTATACTGGTAGAAATGGATATACGTTGCAAACAGAGCATTCCATATTCAGGTGAGGACATCATCCTGTAAAATATTGAGAAAGAGGGAGGGGGGAGAGAGAGAGAGAGGTTGGGGGTGGGGGGGGAAGAGAGAGAGAGAGAATACATAATTAGAATATGATGTGTGTATCCTATATTAACCCTAAAGCATCCTAGTGTGTATCCTATATTAACCCTAAAGCATCCTAGTGTGTATCCTATATTAACCCTAAAGCATCCTAGTGTGTATCCTATATTAACCCTAAAGCATCCTAGTGTGTATCCTATATTAACCCTCTATATTAACCCTAAAGCATCCTAGTGTGTATTCTATATTAACCCTAAACCATCCTAGTGTGTATCCTATATTAACCCTCTATATTAACCCTAAAGCATCCTAGTGTGTATTCTATATTAACCCTAAAGCATCCTAGTGTGTATCCTATATTAACCCTAAAGCATCCTAGTGTGTATCCTATATTAACCCTCTATATTAACCCTAAAGCATCCTAGTGTGTATTCTATATTAACCCTAAACCATCCTAGTGTGTATCCTATATTAACCCTCTATATTAACCCTAAAGCATCCTAGTGTGTATCCTATATTAACCCTAAAGCATCCTAGTGTGTATCCTATATTAACCCTAAAACCCTAAAGCATCCTAGTGTGTATCCTATATTAACCCTCTATATTAACCCTAAAGCATCCTAGTGTGTATTCTATATTAACCCTAAAGCATCCTAGTGTGTATTCTATATTAACCCTAAACCATCCTAGTGTATCCTATATTAACCCTCTATATTAACCCTAAACCATCCTAGTGTGTATCCTATATTAACCCTAAACCATCCTAGTGTGTATTCTATATTAACCCTAAACCATCCTAGTGTGTATCCTATATTAACCCTCTATATTAACCCTAAACCATCCTAGTGTGTATCCTATATTAACCCTCTATATTAACCCTAAACCATCCTAGTGTGTATCCTATATTAACCCTAAACCATCCTAGTGTGTATCCTATATTAACCCTAAACCATCCTAGTGTGTATTCTATATTAACCCTCTATATTAACCCTAGACCATCCTAGTGTGTATCCTATATTAACCCTCTATATTAACCCTAAACCATCCTAGTGTGTATTCTATATTAACCCTAAACCATCCTAGTGTGTATTCTATATTAACCCTCTATATTAACCCTAGACCATCCTAGTGTGTATCCTATATTAACCCTAAACCATCCTAGTGTGTATTCTATATTAACCCTCTAGATTAACCCTAGACCATCCTAGTGTGTATCCTATATTAACCCTCTATATTAACCATAAACCATCCTAGTGTGTATCCTATATTAACCCTCTATATTAACCCTAAACCATCCCAGTGTGTATCCTATATTAACCCTCTATATTAACCCTAAACCATCCCAGTGTGTATCCTATATTAACCCTCTATATTAACCCTAACCCATCCCAGTGTGTATTCTGAATAACCCTAACCCATCCTAGTGTGTATCCTGAAATAACCCTAACCCATCTTACAGGTAGAGAATTGGAAGAGGAAGGCCACAGAGACCTGCTCTTCCAGTAACCAGCTCCTGGCTGCAGGTCAGTTCACACTAAAACCTCCCCTTTAAAACGTCCCCTTTAAAACGTCCCCTTTAAAACGTCCCCTTTAAAACGTCCCCTTTAAAACGTCCCCTTTAAAACGTCCCCTTTAAAACGTCCCCTTTAAAACGTCCGCTTTAAAACGTCCGCTTTAAAACGTCCCCATTAAAACGTCCCCATTAAAACATCCCCTTTAAAACATCCCTTTAAAACATCCCTTTAAAACATCCCTTTAAAACATCCCTTTTAAAACATCCCTTTTAAACCTGTGTTCAATAAGAAGGTAGTAGGTGTGGGGCAAACAAATAAGACTCAGCCTCGTATCACCTCCCTAGATTGAGTGATACAAAGAAAATAAGGAGGGCTAAACTTTCTATTGGAAATCGAGGGCAGCTATGCAAACCGTTCTTAGTTATATAAATCACTTGTCAATTCGTATCCTATAACAATTAAATTCCAGCTAAATGACGATTATCAATATATCGTAGTAGCCTAATGATGAGTATAGGGAAGGTTTGAAGTAGAGCAGTGTTCTCCAACCCTGTTCCTGGAGAGAGACCCTCCTGTAGGTTATAGCTCCAACCCTGTTCCTGGAGAGAGACCCTCCTGTAGGTTATAGCTCCAACCCTGTTCCTGGAGAGAGACCCTCCTGTAGGTTATAGCTCCAACCCTGTTCCTGGAGAGAGACCCTCCTGTAGGTTATAGCTCCAACCCTGTTCCTGGAGAGAGACCCTCCTGTAGGTTATAGCTCCAACCCTGTTCCTGGAGAGAGACCCTCCTGTAGGTTATAGCTCCAACCCTGTTCCTGGAGAGAGACCCTCCTGTAGGTTATAGCTCCAACCCTGTTCCTGGAGAGAGACCCTCCTATAGGTTATAGCTCCAACCCTGTTCCTGGAGAGAGACCCTCCTGTAGGTTATAGCTCCAACCCTGTTCCTGGAGAGAGACCCTCCTGTAGGTTATAGCTCCAACCCTGTTCCTGGAGAGAGACCCTCCTGTAGGTTATAGCTCCAACCCTGTTCCTGGAGAGAGACCCTCCTGTAGGTTATAGCTCCAACCCTGTTCCTGGAGAGAGACCCTCCTGTAGGTTATAGCTCCAACCCTGTTCCTGGAGAGAGACCCTCCTGTAGGTTATAGCTCCAACCCTGTTCCTGGAGAGAGACCCTCCTGTAGGTTATAGCTCCAACCCTGTTCCTGGAGAGAGACCCTCCTGTAGGTTATAGCTCCAACCCTGTTCCTGGAGAGAGACCCTCCTGTAGGTTATAGCTCCAACCCTGTTCCTGGAGAGAGACCCTCCTGTAGGTTATAGCTCCAACCCTGTTCCTGGAGAGAGACCCTCCTGTAGGTTATAGCTCCAACCCTGTTCCTGGAGAGAGACCCTCCTGTAGGTTATAGCTCCAACCCTGTTCCTGGAGAGAGACCCTCCTGTAGGTTATAGCTCCAACCCTGTTCCTGGAGAGAGACCCTCCTGTAGGTTATAGCTCCAACCCTGTTCCTGGAGAGATTTAGGCACCAGGATATATATATTACGTTTATTTTATTAGTGTTATATATTATTATTATTGGTGGGATGGTACAGTAAATTTCTATCTTGTCATGGGTCACCGTGTCTCTGTGGATGAGATCTATCTGCAGTCTCTGTGGATGAGATCTATCTGCAGTCTCTGTGGATGAGATCTATCTGCAGTCTCTGTGGATGAGATCTATCTGCAGTCTCTGTGGATGAGATCTATCTGCAGTCTCTGTGGATGAGATCGATCTTGCCATGGGTCACCGTGTCTCTGTGGATGAGATCGATCTTGCCATGGGTCACCGTGTCTCTGTGGATGAGATCTATCTTGCCATGGGTCACCGTGTCTCTGTGGATGAGATCTATCTGTCGTGTGTTACTGTCTGTGTGGCTTAGTGGCGAAGGGTCTGGCTTGCCTTGCTATGTGAAGTTGAACTCTTGGGAGGGCCTTTTAAAAATCGCTCCTTTTTTTTAAAAATCAGCTGCTTCGTCCTCTCTTAACCCCAGCAGCAGAGCATAAAGCATCCAACGGTTAAATCTAATCTTTGTATTGGAATTTGCATGCATTTCCGTTGGTCACGAAGAGTAGGCAGAGCATTTCCTAGTCTAGGATATTTCGAAGGAGTCAAACACTTTGGATCCTATCAAAAAAGACACTAAAAACAGGGTGAGAACCAGCTTCATCTTGCTACAGATCAAAGAGTGAAAGCTGCTTTTGCCAAACAACAACACTTGACAGTGAGTGACCGCTAATGATTGCTAGGCGAACTGCTAGCTGATGCTACTAGCCACGGTTTTGACACGGCACTTCTCAAATGGGTTAACGTGCCTTTTGTCTGGGTTCAACTCTTCGTAATGCTTCTGTCTCTTCATTAGAGGAACAACGGAGTACTGCTGCCAATATACTAAGACTTATACATGGTAAGAAAAATCATCATATATAAAAATAAAATAAAAAGACCTGATACATGATTAGAAAACATTCATAATATGTAAGGTTATACTTTTGGGGGGTTAACCCTTTGAGTGCTGTGCTCTCTTGAGCCTTTATATAAAGACTGTGTGTTAAAGTAATCTGTGTAAAATGGTTGATGTGCCGATGTGTGTTGCAGACCCCCTGACCAGCCATATGGAGATGGTCACAGAGGTGGTGGTCCCCACTGTGTGTACCCTGTGTATCCTCCTCTCTGCTGTCTTCCTCATGTTCCTGCTGCGGAGACACAACTAGATATACTACTACACTACTAGATATACAACTACTACACAACTAGATATACTACCACTACTAGATATACTACTAGATATACTACTACTACACTACTAGATATACTACTAGATATACTACTACACTACTAGATATACTACTACTACACAACTAGATATACTACTACTACACAACTAGATATACTACTACTACACAACTAGATATACTACTACTACACAACTAGATATACTACTACTACACAACTAGATATACTACTACTACACAACTAGATATACTACTACTACACAACTAGATATACTACTACTACACAACTAGATATACTACTACTACACAACTAGATATACTACTACTACACAACTAGATATACTACTACTACACAACTAGATATACTACCACTACTAGATATACTACTACTACACAACTAGATATACTACTACTACACTACAACTAGATATACTACTACACTACTAGATATACTACTACACAACTAGATATACTACTACACTACTAGATATACTACTACACTACTAGATATACTACTACACTACTAGATATACTACTACTACTACAACTAGATATACTACTACTACACTACAACTAGATATACTACTACACTACTAGATATACTACTACTAATACTACACAACTAGATATCCTACCACTACTAGATATACTACTACAACTACTACTACTCAACTAGATATACTACTACACTACAAGATATACTACTACTACTACTACACTACTAGATATACTACTACTACACAACTAGATATACTACTACTACTACACTACAACTAGATACTACTACACTACTAGATATAATACTACTAATACTACACAACTAGATATACAACCACTACTAGATATACTACTACTACTACACAACTAGATATACTACCACTACTAGATATACTACTACACAACTAGATGTACTACTATTCACAACTAGTACTACTATTATTATTACTACTACTACTACTACTACCACACAACTAGATGTACTACTATTCACAACTAGTACTACTATTATTATTTACTACTACTACTACTACTACTACTACTACTACTACTACTACTACTATTCACAACTAGTACTACTATTATTACTACTACTACACACAACTAGATATACTACTACACACTACTACTCACAACTAGTACTATTATTATTACTACACAGTACTACTCACAACTAGTACTACTATTATTATTATTATTATTACTACTACTACTCACAACTAGTACTACTATTATTATTATTATTACTACTACTACTACACACATGCTTTATATAACCCCATGGACCTAGCAATTCCAACTTCTCAACCAGGTTAATGAAAGAAATTAAAGTTTGATGTGAAGTTAAGCCGTTTGCTTTATCCATAATATTTAGCTTATTGTACAGACCAGTCCATCAACTGATTCAGTCGAGACTTCCAAGGTAATGCACATTGACACGTTAAAACCATTAAAAAATAAATAAATAACATACTTTCATATGTTGTGTAGTGATGTTCGACTGGATCTAAGCAGCAAAGTTGACCAGGCTGCAACACACCATGGTGGTGAAATAGGCAGCGTCCTCGCTGGCGCTGTTCACCGTCATCTCATCTGAAACACATTTAATCTTGATTTTCAAAAAAGGGGAAGACTTCACAGGGAAATCCATCTTTTGCAAGGGGAGCCTTGCTTCACAACAACATCTGAAAATACAAGAGCCTTCAGAATGTATTCATACCCCTCGACTTATTCCACATTTTGTTGTGGTACAGCCTGAATTCAAAATGGATTCAAATTGATTTCTCATCCATTTACACACAATACCCCATAATGAAAGTGAAAACATGTTTTTTTTTTGTTGACATTTTTGCACATTTATTGAAAATAAAATATGGAGATATCTAATTTACATAAAGTATTGCCACCCCTGAGTCAATACGTTAGGATCACCTTTGGCGGCGATTACAGCTGTGAGTCTTTCAGGGTGAGTCTCTAAGAGCTGTGAGTCTTTCTGGGTGAGTCTCTAAGAGTGATTACAGCTGTGAGTCTTTCTGGGTAAGTCTCTAAGAGCTTTACACACCTGGATTGTACAATATTTGCATTTTTCTTTTTTTAATTCTTCAAGCTCTGTCAAGTTGGTTGTTGATCATTGCTAGACAGACATGTTCAAGTTTTTCCATAGATTTTCAAGCCGATTTAACTCAAAACTACAACTAGGCCACTCAGGAACATTCAATGTCATCTTGGTACTCCGGTGTTGATTTGGCCTTGTGTTTTTGGTTCTTGTCATGCTGAAAAGGTGCATTTGTCTCCCAGTTTGTTGGAAAACAGACAACCAAATTATCCTCTATGATTTTGTCTGTGCTTAGGTCGATTCCATTTCTTTTTTTATCCTGACAAAACTTTGCATTCCTTGCTGGTGACAAGTATGCCCATAACATGATGCAGCCACCATTATGCCTGAAAATATGAAGAGTGGTACTCAGTGACGCGTTGGATTTGCCCCAAACACAACATTTTGTATTCAGGACATAAAGTTAATTTCTTTGCCATATTTTCTGCAGTTATAATTTAGTGCCTTTATCGCAAAAAGGAGGCATGTTTTGGAATATTTTTTATTCTGTACAAGCTCCCTTCCTTTCACTCTGTCATTTAGGTTAGTATTGTGGAGTAACTACAATGTTGTTGATCCATCCTCAGTTTTCTCCAATCACAGCCATTAAACTCTGCAAATGTTTATTAAAAGTCACCATTGGCCTCATGGTGAAATCCCTGAAAGGTTTCCTTCCTCTCCGGTAACTGAGTTAGGAAGGACGCCTGTATCTCTGTAGTGACTGGGTGTATTGATACACCATCCAAAGTGTAATTAATAACTTCACCATGATCAAAGGGATATTCAATGGCTGTTTTATTTTACCCATCTACCAATAGGTAGAAAACCTCCCTGGTCTTTGTGGTTGAAATTCACTTCTCGACTGAGCGACCTTACCGATAATTGTATGTGTGGGGTACATTGCACACAGAGTGAGTCCATGCAACATATTATGTGACTTGTTAAGCAAATGTTTACTCCAGAACTTATTTAGGCTCCTTTACCATAACAAAGGGGTTGAATACTTATTGACTCAAGACATTTCAGATTTTCATTTTTCATGAATTTGTAAAAAATAAAAATAAATAATAATAATAATAATAATAATAATATGGGCTATTGTGTATAGATCAGGTACAATATCTCAATTTAATCCATTTTAAATTCAGGCTGCAACACATTCAGAAAGAAAAGGGATGTGAAAACTTTCCCAAGGAAATAATAACAGTATAGGTGGGCTATTTACAGATGGGCTATGTACAGGTGCAGTAATCTGTGAGCTGCTCTGACAGCTGGTGCTTAAAGCTAGTGAGGGAGATAAGTGTTTCCAGTTTCAGAGATTTTTGTAGTTCGTTCCAGTCATTGGCAGCAGAGAACTGGAAGGAGAGGCGGCCAAAGAAAGAATTGGTTTTGGGGGTGACCAGAGATATACCTGCTGGAGCGCATGCTACAGGTGGGAGATGCTATGGAGCTGAGATAAGGGGGGACTTTACCTAGCAGGGTCTTGTAGATGACATAGAGCCAGTGGGTTTGGCGACGAGTATGAAGCGAGGGCCAGCCAACGAGAGCATACAGGTTGAAGTGGTGGGTAGTGTATGGGGCTTTGGTGACAAAACAGATTGCACTGTGATAGACTGCATCCAATTTATTGAGTAGGGTATTGGAGGCCATTTTGTAAATGACATCGCCGAAGTCGAAGATCGGTAGGATGGTCAGTTTTACAAGGGTATGTTTGGCAGCATGAGTGAAGGATGATGTGTGTGCCATAGTCTAGTGTTTACACCAGAAGTTAATGGGTAGGAGGAAGGTGTATGGTGGGCGGGTCAATGAATGTTGGATGTGTACCGAGTGAGGCACTTGGCAAGGCACTGATAAGGGTTGAGAGATGTGGTTTAGTGAGGAAGGGGGCCGAAGGTCAGGTCACATTAAGAGGAGAAGGAACAATTCATTAACCGTGTGACTCAATTTCCTGCCTAGCAACAAAAAGATGTCATGTTTAGAGAGAAGGAGGAGAGTCCACCTCAAATTGGGGTATAAATATATGCTACCACTGGAGCAACCATGTCTTTGTCTGTTCAGCTGTTCGATCCTTTGGGAGGAAATGAACTTGGTTAGTGTCCGTCAATTTCTTGCTCTTATATTTCAGAACGTAACAAAAAGGCCATCGGGCATTTCCGTCGGCCATTGAGTGAGTGGTTCCTTTGAAAATCAAATGACATATTTTCTACTGCTCGCGTTGCATCACGTCCAATGGCATCGCTCCAAATCGCAGAGGTTCCATCCTCGACGGCTGACGTGATCGTTCCTTCCATCTTGAGAATGGAGAAACGGGTGTCTGTGCAGCAGGTTGAACGGAGAATCGCCGACGACGACGCGAGGACCTTTGTTCTGGTACACAGATTTTTAAAAAAAAATTAAAAATTAAATGACGATTTCCACAAAGTGAGCGATAGCAAGGGGAAACGCTGCTGGTTTGACAGTCTGCCGCGTCTCTCGGTACCACTGTTGTTGCAGTCCAACTTTCTTTACACCGAGGGAGAGAGCATGGATTTGCACGTCCCATATAATGGGGTAACGATGAGTTTAAATCCACTAAACCTATTGCAGGGCTAGTTATCTATATTCATACAAGGGTTATTTACAGGGGGCCCCAGATATGTTGTACATGGGGCTACTCGTCCTAAAACGGCTATAAAAAAATAAAATTATAATTTAAAAAAATGTACAAACAGTTATACTCTTATGAAGCACTTTAATTCAAATTAAATGTTTCTAAAAGTTTATTTTAAGTGTTTTAAAATATAAAAAATAAGCCTAACTCAAAGCATCAAATGGTTTAAACAATGGAACACATTCTCTCTCTTGGCTGGCTACCGCTCCCACTTGGCTGGCTACCGCTCCCACTTGGCTGGCTACCGCAACTACTTGGCTGGCTACCGCCTCTACTTGGCTGGCTACCGCAACTACTTGGCTGGCTACCGCAACTACTTGGCTGGCTACCGCAACTACTTGGCTGGCTACCGCAAACTACTTGCCTGGCTACCCGCCTCTACTTGGCTGGCTACCGCCTCTACTTGGCTGGCTACCGCCTCTACTTGGCTGGCTACCGCCTCTACTTGGCTGGCTACCGCCTCTACTTGGCTGGCTACCGCCTCTACTTGGCTGGCTACCGCCTCTACTTGGCTGGCTACCGCCTCTACTTGGCTGGCTACCGTCTCTACTTGGCTGGCTACCGTCTCTACTTGGCTGGCTACCGTCTCTACTTGGCTGGCTACTCCATGTGAAGGTGGAAGACACTGAGGACCTTTGATGACGTTTGACTGGAGCATAGCATAATATCTGGGGGGGAAGATGGTATTTCACCTGTTTCAAAGATGATGTGTTCCACCAGGGGCTTGTCACTCAGCAGCAAGGATGTCTTCACCTCTCTGGGGCCATTACCACTAGACACCTCCACCCCCCAAAACACCGCCTGCTCCCTATAGGGAACATACAGAACATTACCACTAGACACCTCCACCCCCAGGACACCGCCTGCTCCCTATAGGGAACATACAGTACATTACCACTAGACACCTCCACCCCCAGGACACCGCCTGCTCCCTATAGGGAACATACAGTACATTACATTACCACTAGACACCTCCACCCCCAGGACACCGCCTGCTCCCTATAGGGAACATACAGTACATTACATTACCACTAGACACCTTGGCCCCCAGGAACCGGGGATCCATAATAAACCCCAGGAAGACAAGCTGCTGCCTTGGCAGGAACTAATGGGGATCCATAATAAACCCCAGGAAGAGTAGCTGCTGCCTTGACAGGAACTAATGGGGATCCATAATAAACCCCAGGAAGAGTAGCTGCTGCCTTGGCAGGAACTAATGGGGATCCATAATAAACCCCAGGAAGAGTAGCTGCTGCCTTGGCAGGAACTAATGAGGATCCATAATAAACCCCAGGAAGAGTAGCTGCTGCCTTGGCAGGAACTAATGGGGATCTGTACATGCACCACAGGGTTGACCAATGACTGTACGGGCACCACAGGGTTGACCAATGACTGTACAGGCACCACAGGGTTGACCAATGACGGTACAGGCACCACAGGGTTGACCAATGACGGTACAGGCACCACAGGGTTGACCAATGACGGTACAGGCACCACAGGGTTGACCAATGACGGTACAGGCACCACAGGGTTGACCAATGACGGTACAGGCACCACAGGGTTGACCAATGACGGTACAGGCACCACAGGGTTGACCAATGACGGTACAGGCACCACAGGGTTGACCAATGACGGTACAGGCACCACAGGGTTGACCAATGACGGTACAGGCACCACAGGGTTGACCAATGACGGTACAGGCACCACAGGGTTGACCAATGACGGTACAGGCACCACAGGGTTGACCAATGACCGTACAGGCACCACAGGGTTGACCAATGACCGTACAGGCACCACAGGGTTGACCAATGACTGTACAGGCACCACAGGGTTGACCAATGACTGTACAGGCACCACAGGCTTGACCAATGACTGTACAGGCACCACAGGGTTGACCAATGACTGTACAGGCACCACAGGCTTGACCAATGACTGTACAGGCACCACAGGGTTGACCAATGACTGTACAGGCACCACAGGGTTGACCAATGACTGTACAGGCACCACAGGCTTGACCAATGACTGTACAGGCACCACAGGCTTGACCAATGACTGTACAGGCACCACAGGCTTGACCAATGACTGTACAGGCACCACAGGCTTGACCAATGACTGTACAGGCACCACAGGGTTGACCAATGACGGTACAGGCACCACAGGGTTGACCAATGACGGTACAGGCACCACAGGGTTGACCAATGACGGTACAGGCACCACAGGGTTGACCAATGACGTTACAGGCACCACAGGGTTGACCAATGACTGTACAGGCACCACAGGGTTGACCAATGACTGTACAGGCACCACAGGGTTGACCAATGACTGTACAGGCACCACAGGGTTGACCAATGACTGTACAGGCACCACAGGGTTGACCAATGACTGTACAGGCACCACAGGGTTGACCAATGACTGTACAGGCACCACAGGGTTGACCAATGACTGTACAGGCACCACAGGGTTGACCAATGACTGTACAGGCACCACAGGGTTGACCAATGACTGTACAGGCACCACAGGGTTGACCAATGACTGTACAGGCACCACAGGGTTGACCAATGACTGTACAGGCACCACAGGCTTGACCAATGACTGTACAGGCACCACAGGGTTGACCAATGACTGTACAGGCACCACAGGGTTGACCAATGACTGTACAGGCACCACAGGGTTGACCAATGACTGTACAGGCACCACAGGGTTGACCAATGACTGTACAGGCACCACAGGCTTGACCAATGACTGTACAGGCACCACAGGGTTGACCAATGACTGTACAGGCACCACAGGCTTGACCAATGACTGTACAGGCACCACAGGCTTGACCAATGACTGTACAGGCACCACAGGGTTGACCAATGACTGTACAGGCACCACAGGGTTGACCAATGACTGTACAGGCACCACAGGGTTGACCAATGACTGTACAGGCACCACAGGGTTGACCAATGACTGTACAGGCACCACAGGGTTGACCAATGACTGTACAGGCACCACAGGCTTGACCAATGACTGTACAGGCACCACAGGGTTGACCAATGACCGTACAGGCACCACAGGGTTGACCAATGACTGTACAGGCACCACAGGGTTGACCAATGACTGTACAGGCACCACAGGCTTGACCAATGACTGTACAGGCACCACAGGGTTGACCAATGACTGTACAGGCACCACAGGCTTGACCAATGACCGGTACAGGCACCACAGGGTTGACCAATGACTGTACAGGCACCACAGGCTTGACCAATGACTGTACAGGCACCACAGGGTTGACCAATGACTGTACAGGCACCACAGGGTTGACCAATGACTGTACAGGCACCACAGGGTTGACCAATGACTGTACAGGCACCACAGGGTTGACCAATGACTGTACAGGCACCACAGGGTTGACCAATGACTGTACAGGCACCACAGGGTTGACCAATGACTGTACAGGCACCACAGGGTTGACCAATGACTGTACAGGCACCACAGGGTTGACCAATGACTGTACAGGCACCACAGGGTTGACCAATGACTGTACAGGCACCACAGGGTTGACCAATGACTGTAATTTCCTTCTTTAAAATCTTCTAAAAACTGGATTTCTGGAAAAGTTTAAGGGAATTTTAACAATCTCATGAAAAGACACATTTTGACTAATGAGGAGCAGTGGTCTGTAGACGTACTTCTGGTAGAAGTGGCTGATCAGGGCAGGTTTGATCTGCAGTTTGAACTCGTGGTCCTCGTCATAGGGACATGTCTTGTAGTACTGCAAACACAACCTAGGAAGCACAGGGGGGAGGGGAGGGGGGGACAACTTTACTATATCCATATCAGTAAATAGCTGATCAACCTCTATACAAGGTTACAGAGACTGATCAACCTCTATACAAGGTTACAGAGACTGATCAACATCTATACAAGGTTACAGAGACTGATCAACCTCTATACAAGGTTACAGAGACTGATCAACATCTATACAAGGTTACAGAGACTGATCAACATCTATACAAGGTTACAGAGACTGATCAACATCTATACAAGGTTACAGAGACTGATCAACATCTATACAAGGTTAGAGAGACTGATCAACATCTATACAAGGTTACAGAGACTGATCAACATCTATACAAGGTTACAGAGACTGATCAACATCTATACAAGGTTAGAGAGACTGATCAACATCTATACAAGGTTAGAGACTGATCAACATCTATACAAGGTTACAGAGACTGATCAACCTCTATACAAGGTTACAGAGACTGATCAACATCTATACAAGGTTACAGAGACTGATCAACATCTATACAAGGTTACAGAGACTGATCAACCTCTATACAAGGTTACAGAGACTGATCAACATCTATACAAGGTTAGAGACTGATCAACATCTATACAAGGTTACAGAGACTGATCAACATCTATACAAGGTTACAGAGACTGATCAACATCTATACAAGGTTACAGAGACTGATCAACATCTATACAAGGTTACAGAGACTGATCAACATCTATACAAGGTTAGAGACTGATCAACATCTATACAAGGTTACAGAGACTGATCAACATCTATACAAGGTTACAGAGACTGATCAACATCTATACAAGGTTACAGAGACTGATCAACATCTATACAAGGTTACAGAGACTGATCAACATCTATACAAGGTTACAGAGACTGATCAACATCTATACAAGGTTACAGAGACTGATCAACATCTATACAAGGTTACAGAGACTGATCAACATCTATACAAGGTTACAGAGACTGATCAACATCTATACAAGGTTAGAGACTGATCAACATCTATACAAGGTTACAGAGACTGATCAACATCTATACAAGGTTAGAGAGACTGATCAACATCTATACAAGGTTACAGAGACTGATCAACATCTATACAAGGTTACAGAGACTGATCAACATCTATACAAGGTTACAGAGATGATCAAAATCTAACTCTTAGCTCTGACAGACAGGCTAGCAGGTCTTAACATCTATACAAGGTTAAGAGTCTGTCTTATACAAGGTGAGGACTGAAGATCTATACAAGGTTACAGAGACAACATTACTGCGTGAGGAGGAAGAGAGACTGATCAACATCTATACAAGCCAGAGACTGATCAACATCTATACAAGGTTAGGAGACTGAAGAGTCTGTCGGTTACGCCTGACCTATACTGGTTAGGAGACTGAAGAGTCTGTACAAGGTTACGAGACTGATCAACATCTAGGAGGAAGAGACTGATCAACATCTATACCAGGTTACAGAGACGTGAGGAGGAAGAGTCTGTCTATACAAGGTTACAGACTGATCAACATCTATACAAGCGTGAGGAGGAAGAGTCTGTCGTACAAGCCAGACCTTACTGCGTGAGGAGTTAAGAGTCTGTCTTACGCCAGACAGAGACTGATCTTACTGCGTGAGGAGGAAGAGTCTGTCGTACTATGTGAGGACCTTACTGCGTGAGGAGGAAGAGTCTGTCGTACGCCAGACCTTACTGCGTGAGGAGGAAGAGTCTGTCGTACGCCAGACCTTACTGCGTGAGGAGGAAGAGTCTGTCGTACGCCAGACCTTACTGCGTGAGGAGGAAGAGTCTGTCGTACGCCAGACCTTACTGCGTGAGGAGGAAGAGTCTGTCGTACGCCAGACCTTACTGCGTGAGGAGGAAGAGTCTGTCGTACGCCAGGCCTTACTGCGTGAGGAGGAAGAGTCTGTCGTACTGCGTGAGGAAGAGTCCTTACTGCGTGAGGAGGAAGAGTCTGTCGTACGCCAGACCTTACTGCGTGAGGAGGAAGAGTCTGTCGTGAGGAAGAGTCTGTCTTACTGCGTGAGGAGGAAGAGTCTGTCGTACGCCAGACCTTACTGCGTGAGGAGGAAGAGTCTGTCGTACGCCAGACCTTACTGCGTGAGGAGGAAGAGTCTGTCGTACGCCAGACCTTACTGCGTGAGGAGGAAGAGTCTGTCGTACGCCAGACCTTACTGCGTGAGGAGGAAGAGTCTGTCGTAGGCGAGGCCTTACTGCGTGAGGAGGAAGAGTGTCTTACTGCGTGAGGAGGAAGAGTCTGTCGTACGCCAGGCCTTACTGCGTGAGGAGGAAGAGTGTCTTACTGCGTGAGGAGGAAGAGTCTGTCTTACTGTGTGATGAGGAAGAGTCTGTCTTACTGTGTGATGAGGAAGAGTCTGTCGTACGCCAGGTCTTACTGTGTGAGGAGGAAGAGTCTGTCGTAAGCCAGGTCTTACTGTGTGAGGAGGAAGAGTCTGTCGTACGCCAGGTCTTACTGTGTGAGGAGGCAGAGTCTGTCGTACACCAGGTCTTACTGCGTGAGGAGGAAGAGTCTGTCTTACTGTGTGATGAGGAAGAGTCGGTCGTACGCCAGGTCTTACTGTGTGAGGAGGAAGAGTCTGTCGTAAGCCAGGTCTTACTGTGTGAGGAGGAAGAGTCTGTCGTACGGCAGGCACAGGAAGGTGCTGCAGGTCACCATGATCTCCAGTAGGTGGTGTAGTTTCCTCAGTCTGATCACCTGCTCCTGCAGGTCCTCCACTGTACTCAGGTAGTAACTCTTAGGACAACACAGTTACACAGTTACAGGACAACACAGTTACAGAGTTATAGGACAACACAGTTATAGGACAACACAGTTACAGAGTTATAGGACAACACAGTTACAGGACAACACAGTTACAGAGTTATAGGACAACACAGTTATAGGACAACACAGTTACACAGTTATAGGACAACACAGTTACAGGACAACACAGTTACAGAGTTATAGGACAACACAGTTACAGAGTTATAGGACAACACAGTTACAGGACAACACAGTTAAAGGACAACACAGTTACAGGACAACACAGTTATAGGACAACACAGTTACACAGTTATAGGACAACACAGTTACAGGACAACACAGTTATAGGACAACACAGTTACAGTTATAGGACAACAGTTACAGGACAACACAGTTATAGGACAACACAGTTACACAGTTATAGGACAACACAGTTACAGGACAACACAGTTATAGGACAACACAGTTACAGGACAACACAGTTACAGAGTTATAGGACAACACAGTTACAGGACAACACAGTTACAGGACAACACAGTTATAGGACAACACAGTTACAGAGTTATAGGACAACACAGTTACAGGACAACACAGTTATAGGACAACACAGTTACAGGACAACACAGTTACAGAGTTATAGGACAACACAGTTACAGAGTTATAGGACAACACAGTTATAGGACATCACAGTTACAGAGTTACAGGACAACAGTTACAGAATTATAGGACAACACAGTTACAAGACAACACAGTTATAGGACAACACAGTTATAGGACAACACAGTTATAGGACAACACAGTTATAGGACAACACAGTTACAGGACAACACAGTTACAGAGTTATAGGACAACACAGTTACAGGACAACACAGTTATAGGACAACACAGTTACAGGACAACACAGTTACAGGACAACACAGTTATAGGACAACACAGTTAAAGTTATAGGACAACACAGTTACAGGACAACACAGTTACAGAGTTATAGGACAACACAGTTACAGAGTTATAGGACAACACAGTTACAGGACAACACAGTTACAGAATTAGGACAACACAGTTACAGGACAACACAGTTACAGGACAACACAGTTACAGGACAGGACAAGTTACAGAGTTATAGGACAACACAGTTACAGGACAACACAGTTATAGAGTTATAGGACAACACAGTTATAGGACAACACAGTTACAGAGTTATAGGACAACAACACAGTTATAGGACAACACAGTTACAGGACAACACAGTTACAGTTACAGTTATAGGACAACAGGACAGTTATAGGACAACACAGTTACAGGACAACACAGTTACAAAGTTATAGGACAACACAATTATAGGACAACACAGTTACAAAGTTATAGGACAACACAGTTACAAAGTTACATGATAACACAGTTATAGGACAACACAGTTACAGGACATCACAGTTACAGGACATCACAGTTATAAAGTTATAGGACAACAGTTATAGAACAACACAGTTACAGGACAGTTAAAGGACAACAGTTACAGGACAACACAGTTACAGGACAACACAGTTACAGAGTTATAGGACAACACAGTTACAGGACAACACAGTTACAGGACAACACAGTTACAGGACAACACAGTTACAGGACAACACAGTTACAGGACAACACAGTTACAGGACAACACAGTTATAGGACAACACAGTTATAGGACAACACAGTTACAGGACAACACAGTTATAGGACAACACAGTTACAGAGTTACAGGACAACACAGTTACAGGACAACACAGTTACAGAGTTACAGGACAACACAGTTACAGGACAACAGTTATAGGACAACACAGTTACAGGACAACACAGTTACAGGACAACACAGTTATAGGACAACACAGTTATAGGACAACACAGTTACAGAGTTATAGGACAACACAGTTACAGGACAACACAGTTATAGGACAACACAGTTATAGGACAACACAGTTACATCACAGTTATAGGACAACACAGTTACAGGACAGGACATCACAGTTACAGGACAACACAGTTACAGGACAACACAGTTATAGGACAACACAGTTATAGGACAACACAGTTACAGGACATCACAGTTACAGGACATCACAGTTACAAAGTTATAGGACAACAGTTACAGGACAACACAGTTACAGGACAACAGTTACAGGACATCACAGTTACAGGACAACACAGTTACAGAGTTATAGGACAACACAGTTACAGGACAACACAGTTACAGAGTTATAGGACAACACAGTTACAGGACATCACGGTTATAGGACAACACAGTTACAGAGTTATAGGACAACACAGTTACAGAGTTATAGGACATCACAGTTACAGAGTTATAGGACAACACAGTTACAGAGTTATAGGACAACACAGTTATAGGACAACACAGTTACACAGTTATAGGACAACAGTTACAGTTATAGGACAGTTATAGGACAACACAGTTACAAAGTTACAGGACAACACAGTTACAGGACAACACAGTTACAAAGTTATAGGACAACACAGTTATAGGACAACACAGTTACAAAGTTATAGGACAACACAGTTATAGGACAACACAGTTACAGAGTTATAGGACAACACAGTTACAGAGTTACAGGACAACACAGTTACAGGACAACACAGTTATAGGACAACACAGTTACAGGACAACACAGTTATAGGACAACACAGTTACAGAGTTATAGGACAACACAGTTACAGGACAACACAGTTACACAGTTATAGGACAACACAGTTACAGAGTTATAGGACAACACAGTTATAGGACATCACAGTTACAGAGTTACAGGACAACACAGTTACAGGACAACACAGTTACAGAGTTATAGGACAACACAGTTATAGGACAACACAGTTAAAGTTATAGGACAACACAGTTATAGAGTTATAGGACAACACAGTTATAGGACATCACAGTTACAACAGTTATAGGACAACACAGTTACAGGACAACACAGTTACACAGTTATAGGACATCACAGTTACAGAGTTACAGGACAACACAGTTACAGGACAACACAGTTATAGAGTTATAGGACAACACATTTATAGGACATCACAGTTACAGGACAACACAGTTATAGAACAACACAGTTAAAGTTATAGGACAACAGTTACAGGACAACACAGTTATAGAACAACACAGTTATAGGACAACAAAGTTACAGGACAACACAGTTATAGGACAACACAGTTACAGAGTTATAGGACAACACAGTTACAGGACAACACTTAAAGTTATAGGACAACACAGTTACAAAGTTACAAAGTTACAGGACAACACAGTTATAGGACAACACAGTTACAAAGTTATAGGACAACACAGTTATAGGACAACACAGTTACAAAGTTACAGGACAACACAGTTACAGGACATCACAGTTACAGAGTTATAGGACAACACAGTTACAGGACAACACAGTTATAGGACAACACAGTTACAGAGTTACAGGACAACACAGTTATAGGACAAACACCTTGCTTCCATAGCTCTGTCCATGAATCTAAGTGGTTACATTGCTCCAGGCCAATAGAGAGGTTACATTGCTCCAGGCCAATAGAGAGAGGTTACATTGCTCCAGGCCAATAGAGAGAGGTTACATTGCTCCAGGCCAATAGAGAGAGGTTACATTGCTCCAGGCCAATAGAGAGAGGTTACATTGCTCCAGGCCAATAGAGAGAGGTTACATTGCTCCAGGCCAATAGAGAGAGGTTACATTGCTCCAGGCCAATAGAGAGAGGTTACATTGCTCCAGGCCAATAGAGAGAGGTTACATTGCTCCAGGCCAATAGAGAGAGGTTACATTGCTCCAGGCCAATAGAGAGAGGTTACATTGCTCCAGGCCAATAGAGAGAGGTTACATTGCTCCAGGCCAATAGAGAGAGGTTACATTGCTCCAGGCCAATAGAGAGAGGTTACATTGCTCCAGGCCAATAGAGAGAGGTTACATTACATTGCCCCAGGCCAATAGAGAGAGGTTACATTGCTCCAGGCCAATAGAGAGAGGTTACATTGCTCCAGGCCAATAGAGAGAGGTTACATTGCTCCAGGCCAATAGAGAGAGGTTACATTGCTCCAGGCCAATAGAGAGAGGTTACATTGCTCCAGGCCAATAGAGAGAGGTTACATTGCTCCAGGCCAATAGAGAGAGGTTACATTGCTCCAGGCCAATAGAGAGAGGTTACATTGCTCCAGGCCAATAGAGAGAGGTTACATTGCTCCAGGCCAATAGAGAGAGGTTACATTGCTCCAGGCCAATAGAGAGAGGTTACATTGCTCCAGGCCCATAGAGAGAGGTTACATTGCTCCAGGCCCAATAGAGAGAGGTTACATTGCTCCAGGCCCATAGAGAGAGGTTACATTGCTCCAGGCCAATAGAGAGGTTACATTGCTCCAGGCCAATAGAGGTTACATTGCTCCAGGCCAATAGAGAGAGGTTACATTGCTCCAGGCCAATAGAGAGAGGTTACATTGCTCCAGGCCAATAGAGAGAGGTTACATTGCTCCAGGCCAATAGAGAGAGGTTACATTGCTCCAGGCCAATAGAGAGAGGTTACATTGCTCCAGGCCAATAGAGAGAGGTTACATTTCTCCAGGCCAATAGAGAGAGGTTACATTTCTCCAGGCCAATAGAGAGAGGTTACATTTCTCCAGGCCAATAGAGAGAGGTTACATTTCTCCAGGCCAATAGAGAGAGGTTACATTTCTCCAGGCCAATAGAGAGAGGTTACATTGCTCCAGGCCCATCCCTCAACTGTGTACCACAACAGAGGCGGGTTGACCTGTTTGTTATTGTTTCAATAAGGATTCTCGCTTTAAATTTTTATTTTTTTTAAATGTTAGAGATGATTTTCTGAATAAAGTAGTATAAACCTCGGACTCACCAGGTGGTTTAGCGTGGTCAGATCTTGACCTGAGGAGAAGAACGCATGAACTGTTAAATCAACTTTAAATGCTGTAAGATAAGAATTAGATGGTATTTTGTCTGGAACCACGGCACAGGGATCCCAATAACGTATTAGGTCCTGTCGGTGAGTACCGGTATCATTCTCTGCGGCGTCATGGAGAATACCGTTTCACTTTTAACCCGAACAACCACATCCTATTAGGTATTCGGGATTCGAACCGACAGACCTTTGGATCACAGAGCAGTGTGTGTGTGTGTGTGTTACCTATGAGGTAGTTGATGTAGTCCTTCCTCATCTTGTCTAGGCCCATCTCTAGCAGCATGTGAACAGGTGTCAGGCCTGTTAAAGAGACATGATCCATCTGATGGTGGTAAGACTGAAGGATCAGCTTACTGAGGGAGCTACTGCTGTCTCTGTGAATCTACAACAATCAGGAGAGACACGCAGCAGTTAGAGAGAGAGAGAGTTGATCAGTATTTGTTCCCGTAGCTGTCTATTTACCACAACAAACCGATGCTGGGGCACTAATTCCACACTCAACGAGCTGTATCGAGCAAACAGGAAAACGCTCGTCCCGAGGCGGCTCGCCTAGTGGCCGGGGACTTTAACACAGGGAAACCGAAATCCGTTTGACATCATTTCTGTGGATTTAGAGGCCAAAAAAAACCTCTAGATCACCTTAACTCCAAACACAGAATTGCATATAAAGCTAACTCTCCCGCCCTCTATTTGGCAAATCTGACCATGACGTTATCCTCCGGATTCCTACTTACAAGCAAAAACTCAAACAGGAAGTAGCAGTGACGGACGCACAATGCGGAAGTTGTCCGATGAAGCGGATGCTACGCTACATGATGCTACGCTACATGACGCTACGCTACATGACGCTACGCTACATGACGCTACGCTACATGACGCTACGCTACATGACGCTACGCTACATGACGCTACGCTACATGACGCTACGCTACATGACGCTACGCTACATGACGCTACGCTACATGACGCTACGCTACATGACGCTACGCTACAGGACGCTACATGATGCGCTACATGATGCTACGCTACAGGACGCTACGCTACATGATGCTACGCTACAGGACGCTACGCTACAGGACGCTACGCTACATGACGCTACGCTACATGATGCTACGCTACAGGACTGTTTTGCTAGCACAGACTGGAATATGTTCCGGGATTCATCCCATGGCATTGAGGTGTATACCACATCAAGTCACCGGCTTAATCAATAATAAATAAAGGGCATCGACGACGTCGTCCCCACGGTGACCGTAAGTAAATAACCCAACCAGAAGCCATTACAGGGAACATCCGCACTGAGCTAAAGGCTAGAGCTGCCGCTTTCAAGAAGCGGGACACTAATCCAGACTAACAAGAAACCCGTCAGACTAACCATCAAACAGGCAAAGTTTCAATTCAGGACTAACATCAATTCCTACTACACTCTGAAGCTCTTCGGATGTGGCAAACTATCACGGATTACAAAGGGAAACCCAGCCGCGAGTCAACCAGACGAGCTAAATTTACTGAACCATGCATGAGAGCACCAGTTGTTCAGGACGACTGTGTGATCACGCTCTCTGTAGCCGATGTGAGTAAGTAAGACCTATAAAAAGGTTAACATTCACAAGGCCAGACGGATTACCATCATGCGCTGACCAGATGGCAAGTGTCCTCACTGATATTTTCAACTTCTCCCTGACACAATCTGTAAGTTTCAAGCAGACCACCATAGTCCCTGTGCCTAAGAACGCCAAGGTGACGTGTCTACATGATTATCGCCCTCTATTGAACTCCACACTGCCCTCTCACACCTGGACAGGAGGAACACCTATGTTAAAAAGTTGTTAATTGATTACAGCTCAGCGTTCAATACCATATTACCCTTCAAGCTCATCACTAAGCTCAGGACCTCCTGACGGGCCACACCCAGGTGGAGAGGGTAGGCAACAACATATCCACCATGCTGACCCTCAACACAAAGGCCCCTCGGGGGTGCATGCCTAGTCCTCTCCTGTACAGTCATTGATCAGGGGCCTAGTCCCCTCCTGTACAGTCATTGGTCAACCCTGTGGTGCCTGTACAGTCATTGGTCAGGGGCCTAGTCCCCTCCTGTACAGTCATTGGTCAGGGGCCTAGTCCTCTCCTGTACAGTCATTGGTTAGGGGCCTAGTCCCCTCCTCCCTGTTCACCAACGACTGTGTGGCCGGGCACGATTCAACACCATCATTAAGTTCGGAGACAACAAGACGATGAGACAGCCTATAGGGAGGTCAGAGACCTGGCAGTGTGGTGCCAGGACAACAACCTCAACCTCTCCATCAACGTCAGCAAGACAAAGGAGCTGATCGTGGACTAAAGGAAACGCCCCCATTCACATCGACGGGGCTGTTGTGGAGCGGGTCGAGAGCTTTGATGATCAGATTCAGATCAGTCTCCGATGTCTTGATATGATCTGAGGACACACACTATACTTACCCATGGTTTAATGTCACCATACTGCAAAGCTTTGATGACCATTTTCAGACAGTCTCCGACATCTTGATAGGAAGTCACACCTGAGATGGAAAAGTAGTGATGAAATAAAAAAAAAACAGCTCAAATGTTCCACATCCAAGTTGATATAGGAAGTTTAATTTATTACCATTTTCAAAATGTAAATAAGGAACTGAAAAGCTTTTTATTATACAACATGTGAAACAAGTGAAACATTTTCCAAAGTGAAAACAAAAAAAAAGGCTGTTCTCTACTATAACTAAAATGTACTAAAAACTCCACTCACTGTTCTTCATGCGAACCCAGAGCTGTTCTATGAAGTCCAGATCTCCTCTCTCCATCAGAGAGTTGAATATCTCTGTCTCTGATGTTCCCATCTCAGTCTTCACCTTCACTGCCTGGAGGGGGGAGATCATGACCAATCAGATAAAGCATTATATTCACACCCCTTTGACATGTTGTTGTGTTGTAAAGTTGGATTCAATTGGATTGAATTGTAATTTTCCGTCAACGATCTACATAACATACTCTGATGTCAAAGTTGACAAATATAATAATAATAAATTTTGCACGCCCAATTTTTCAGTTTTTGATTTGTTAAAAAAGTTTGAAATATCCAATAAATGTCGTTCCACTTCATGATTGTGTCCCACTTGTTGTTGATTCTTCACAAAAAAATACAGTTTTATATCTTTATGTTTGAAGCCTGAAATGTGGCAAAAGGTCGCAAAGTTCAAGGGGGCCGAATACTTTCGCAAGGCACTGTATATATATATATATATATATATTTTAAAAAAGGACTAATATCTTGATTATAATAGTATTTCACCATTTTCAGGTCATATATTTTCAAGCAGATTTAAGTAAAAACAGTAACTCGGCCCCTCAGGAACATGTCTTCTTGGTAAGCAACTCCAGTGTATATTTGGCCTTGTGTTTTCGGGTTATTGACCTGCTGAAAGGTGAATTAATCTGTGTTGTGATAATTGCTTTGTTTTCTCTAGAACCTATTAGTTCATATGTCACCTTTTTAATATGTGAGGCAGAGACAACAAGAAGACAATAGTCACGCAGTGGCAGAATATATTCAACCACACCAGTAGTGGTCAGTGCCGTTTTAAGAGGAGGGAGGATGAGTATTTTTTTTGTTTGTTTATGAGCACAAATCATGTAGATTTGGCCTTGTGTTTTCGGGTTATTGACCTGCTGAAAGGTGAATTAATCTTCCACACACAATGCCCCATAATGTCAGTGGAATTTGTCAGTTCATGCTGCAAAAGCTCTGATGGCTTCCGGAGGACGTCCTTCAACCTGTCATAATTACTGTGTGGAAGGGAGTAAAAATGAGCCTCCTAGGTTTTGTATTGAAGTCAATGTAACCAGAGGAGGACGGAAGCTAGCTGTCCTCCGGCTACACCATGGTGCTACCCTACAGAGTGCCGTTGAGGTTACTGTAGACCTTCATTGCAAAATAGTGTTTTAATCAATTATTTGGTGACATGGGAATGTATTTATACATTTAGGATTTAAAAGAAATGTTTCACGATTGATTATTTTATTCACCGAGGAGGATGGTCCTCCCCTTCCTCCTCTCAGGAGCCTCCACTGACCTAACATGATGCAGCCACCACTATACTCGGAGAGTGGCGTTGTATTGGATTTGCCCCAAACATAAACACTTTGTATTCAGGACAAATTGTGAATTGCTTTGCCACATTTTTTTTGCAGTATTAGTTTAGTGTCTTATCGCAAAAAGGAGGCATGTTTTGGAATATTTTTTATTCTGTACAGGCTCCCTTCCTTCTTTTACTCTGTCATTTAGGTTAGTATTGTGGAGTAACTACAATGTTGTTGATCCATCCTCAAGGTCTCTCCCATCACAGCCATTAAACTCTGTAACTGTTCTAAAGTCACCATTGGCCTCATGGTGAATTCCCTGACAGGTTTCCTTCCTCTCCGGCAAATGAGTTAGGATGGACGCCTGTATCTTTGTAGTGACTGGGTGTATTGATGTGTACACCATGCTCAAAAGGGATACAACCAATAGGCGTTGGAAAACCTCCCCGGTCTCTGTGGTTGAATCTTTGCCTGAAATTCACTTCTTGACTAAGGGACCTTACAGATAATTGTATGTGTGGGGTACAGAGAAGATCGTTTAAAAAATCCTGTTAAAACACTATTACCGCACACACTGAGTCCATGCAACTTATTATGTGCCTTGTTAAGCACATTTTTATTCCTCATTTAGGCTTGATATAACAAAGGGGCTGAATACTTATCGACTCAAGACATTTCAGATTTGCATTTTAAATGAGTAAAAAAACAGACAAAAATAAAACAATTCCACTGACATTATGGGGTATTGTGTGTGGGCCAGAGACCAAAAACCTCAATTTAATACATTTTTTATACAAATGTGGAAAGATTCAAGGGGTGTGAATACTCTCTGAAGGTACTGTATGTGGTTCTCCATCTACTGCTGTAGATATGTATTGTAGGAATCCTATAAATTGAAATTTGACGTGTATTTTTTATTTATTTTTGGGTGGAGAGATGGGGTAGATGTAGAGATGGGGTAGGCTGAGAGATGGAGTAGGCGGAGAGATGGAGTAGATGGAGAGATGGGGTAGATGGAGTAGGCGGAGAGATGGGGTAGATGGAGAGATGGGGTAGATGGAGAGATGGGGTAGGCTGGATGGAGTAGGCGGAGATGGGGTAGATGGAGAGATGGGGTAGATGGAGTAGGCGGAGAGATGGGGTAGATGGAGAGATGGGGTAGATGGAGAGATGGGGAGATGGGGTAGATGGAGAGATGGATGGAGAGATGGGGTAGATGGAGAGATGGGGTAGGCGGAGAGATGGGGTAGATGGAGAGATGAATGGATGGAGAGATGGGGTAGATGGAGAGATGGGGTAGGCGGAGAGATGGGGTAGATGGAGTGGGGTAGATGGAGAGATGGGGTAGATGGAGAGATGGGGTAGATGGAGAGATGGGGTAGATGGAGAGATGGGGTAGATGGAGAGATGGGGTAGATGGAGAGATGGGGTAGATGGAGAGATGGGGTAGATGGAGAGATGGGGTAGATGGAGAGATGGGGTAGATGGAGAGATGGGGTAGATGGAGAGATGGGGTAGATGGAGTAGATGGGGTAGATGGAGTAGATGGGGTAGATGGAGAGATGGGGTAGATGGAGAGATGGGGTAGATGGAGAGATGGGGTAGATGGAGAGATGGGGTAGATGGAGAGATGGGGTAGATGGAGAGATGGGGTAGATGGAGAGATGGGGTAGATGGAGAGATGGGGTAGATGGAGAGATGGGGTAGATGGAGAGATGGGGTAGATGGAGAGATGGGGTAGATGGAGAGATGGGGTAGATGGAGAGATGGGGTAGATGGAGAGATGGGGTAGATGGAGAGATGGGGTAGATGGAGAGATGGGGTAGATGGAGAGATGGGAGATGGGGTAGATGGAGAGATGGGGTAGATGGAGAGATGGGGTAGATGGGTAGATGGAGAGATGGAGTAGATGGGTAGATGGGGTAGATGGGTAGATGGAGAGATGGAGTAGATGGAGTAGGCGGAGAGATGGGGTAGATGGAGAGATGGGTAGGCGGAGAGATGAATGGATGGAGAGATGGGGTAGATGGAGAGATGGGTAGGCGGAGAGATGAATGGATGGAGAGATGGGGTAGATGGAGAGATGGGGTAGATGGAGAGATGGCGGAGAGATGGGGTAGGCGGAGAGATGGGGTAGGCGGAGAGATGGGGTAGGCGGAGAGATGGGGTAGGCGGAGAGATGAATGGATGGAGAGATGGGGAGTGATAGTCATACCTCGTTGGTAGACTGATCCTGCAGAGTCTTTACAGTGTTCTGCAGTTCTGAAAAGGAGAAGAAGTGAGCGAAAGACAATAAAGATTATAATATATATATATATTTTTAAAACATGTTTATTTCAGAGTGGTTACAAAGCAACTCATTTCATATAGTTGTGAAAAGTTGTTTTTCTCATAAAATGTTTGCTTAAAATGTTGGAGATGCTTAAATGACAAAATGTCTGAAATGTCACCATCCTACCATCCAGGTATTCCCTTGTCATCTGCACAGCAGACCTGGAGTCCACAGGTTCCATCCACTCCGTCTCTCCGGTCCTCAGACCATCAGCCAGCATCTGACAACCACAACCAGCAACAGGCTTTAAAACATGACATTAGGTCTATAGTGTGAGAGCCTAGTTAAACCAGGCTGAACGGTGTTGCTCACCAGGGTTGGGGTCAATTCCATTTAAAATTCAGAAAATAATTCCTAATTGAATTTCCTCATTGAAAAGCATTGAAGAGCATTTGAATTGGATTGTCAAGTTTACTTCCTGAATTGGGAATTGACCCCAACCCACATCATTGTAATGTAGGTTTAAAACAGGCTAATTGTGGGATGCCTAAAAAAAAAAGGCCATTTCAAAGTATTATTTTTGGCACAAACCTGTAGAAACTCCAGCTCCCTGTACAACAGATACATGGGACTTCTCATGTCGCCACTGGACACCTTGATATTCTGCAGGGGGGAGAGGAGTTACCAAGCAGTCCCTCCATCCTGGATACTAGTCTAGATCCGAGAAACAGTCCCTCCATCCTGGGTACTAGTCTAGAGCCGAGAGAAACAGTCCCTACATCCTGGGTACTAGTCTAGATCCGAGAGAAACAGTCCCTCCATCCTGGGTACTAGTCTAGATCCGAGAGAAACATTCCCTACATCCTGGGTACTAGTCTAGATCAGAGAGAAACAGTCCCTACATCCTGGGTACTAGTCTAGATCAGAGAGAAACAGTCCCTCCATCCTGGGTACTAGTCTAGATCCGAGAGAAACAGTCCCTCCATCCTGGGTACTAGTCTAGATCAGAGAGAAACAGTCCCTACATCCTGGGTACTAGTCTAGATCAGAGAGAAACAGTCCCGACATCCTGGGTACTAGTCTAGATCAGAGAGAAACAGTCCCTATATCCTGGGTACTAGTCTAGATCCGAGAGAAACAGTCCCTACATCCTGGGTACTAGTCTAGATCTGAGAGAAACAGTCCCTCCATCCTGGGTACTAGTCTAGATCCAAGAGAAACAGTCCCTACATCCTGGGTACTAGTCTAGATCTGAGAGGGTTGGAGAGTTGTAAGCAGGGGTTGGAACCGGGTTCAAGGGAGAAAGAAAAATTATAATTGAGGAACAGAATCAGAATAAAATAAATCTATATTGTTCAGGATGAGAACAGTTATTTTTAAAGCATAGAAGCGGTTAAAAACATTCTGGGCATTTTTTCTCCAATCCCACAAAAACACAACAAAGTCCTCAGAGTAAAAAATAAAATTTAAAAAAATGGAAGAAAGGAAGATGAGTGAAGAACGTTGCTCCAAATGAGTAAAAGTCTCTAAAACGTAATCTATAGTACCACTTTACGTCAACACTGATCTGCGGACCACCGAGCAATAACATCAGAGATGGATAACAACACAAAACTACTTTTAAAGGCTCGAGAAGTTTATTGACAAAATAGTACCAATGTTGTGAACAGCAAAACATGGAAGACGATACAAACATACGGGAAACGTGGAGAATCAAGAGGAAAGGAAGAAAACAGCTGGACTCCAGACATACCCTACCGTTCAAAAGTTTGGGGTCACTTAGAAATGTCCTTGTTCTTGAATGAAAAGCACTTTTTTTTTGTCCATTAAAATAACATCAAATTGATGAGAAATACAGGTACAGGGTAGACATTGTTAATGTTGCAAATGACTATTGGAGCTGGAAACAGCTGACTTTTAATGGACACACCGTGGCCAGTAGCCAGAGGGGGGCTACAGCAGCCGACGGTTCGGAGTGGGGAGGGGCTACAGTAGCCGACGGTTCGGAGTGGGGAGGGGCTACAGCAGCCGACGGTTCGGAGTGGGGAGGGGCTACAGTAGCCGACGGTTCGGAGTGGGGAGGGGCTACAGTAGCCGACGGTTCGGTTGGGGAGGGGCAACAGTGGGGGTTCGGAGGGGCAGGGGCTACAGTAGCCGACGGTTCGGAGTGGGGAGGGGCTACAGTAGCCGACGGTTCGGAGTGGGGAGGGGCTACAGTAGCCGACGGTTCGGAGTGGGGAGGGGCTACAGGCCTACGGTTCGGAGGGGGAGGGGCTACAGTAGCCTACGGTTCGGAGTGGGGAGGGGCTACAGTAGCCTACGGTTCGGAGTGGGCAGGGGCTACAGTAGCCTACGGTTCGGAGTGGGCAGGGGCTACAGTAGCCAACGGTTCGGAGTGGGGAGGGGCAACAGTAGCCTACGGTTCGGAGTGGGCAGGGGCTACAGTAGCCAACGGTTCGGAGTGGGGAGGGGCAACAGTAGCCTACGGTTCGGAGTGGGCAGGGGCTACAGTAGCCTACGGTTCGGAGTGGGCAGGGGCTACAGTAGCCTACGGTTCGGAGTGGGCAGGGGCTACAGAAGCCTACGGTACGGAGTGGGGAGGGGCTACAGAAGCCTACGGTTCGGAGTGGGCAGGGGCTACAGTAGCCTACGGTTCGGAGTGGGCAGGGGCAGGCCTACGGTTCTGGGCAGGGGCTAGTAGCCTACGGTTCGGAGTGGGCAGGGGCTACAGTAGCCTACGGTTCGGAGTGGGGAGGGGCTACAGTAGCCTACGGTTCGGAGTGGGGAGGGGCTACAGAAGCCTACGGTTCGGAGTGGGGGCAGGGGCTACAGAAGCCTACGGTTCGGAGTGGGCAGGGGCTACAGAAGCCTACGGTTCGGAGTGGGCAGGGGCTACAGAAGCCTACGGTTCGGAGTGGGGAGGGGCTACAGTAGCCTACGGTTCGGAGTGGGCAGGGGCTACAGAAGCCTACGGTTCGGAGTGGGCAGGGGCTACAGAAGCCTACGGTTCGGAGTGGGCAGGGGCTACAGTAGCCGACGGTTCGGAGTGGGGAGGGGCTACAGTAGCCGACGGTTCGGAGTGGGGAGGGGCTACAGTAGCCGACGGTTCGGAGTGGGGAGGGGCTACAGAAGCCTACGGTTCGGAGTGGACAGGGGCTACAGAAGCGTACGGTTCGGAGTGGGCAGGGGCTACAGAAGCGTACGGTTCGGAGTGGGGAGGGGCTACAGTAGCCGACGGTTCGGAGTGGGGAGGGTAGCCTACTGATGTTACAAGCGTGATTCAGATTTTTTAATTTGAGAAGACTGGATACATTTTTCCAATGCTAGTTAAGGATACTATAGTGATCACGTTTCACATTGGATTTATTAACTAAAAAAACTTTTTTGTAAACATCCGAATTCTGGTGCCGCTCTGCACACACAAGCTTAGCTAGCTACCCTCTGGTCCAACGTTAAGCCAACTGTCTGAAGTTCAAAGACATTCCCGAGTTCCTTCATAGAAGCCGCTCATCTGTGGGACTAATTCAGATCCTTATTGTCATAAGAAGCACTTCAAGCCCAAGCCTCTTCATCCACCCTCTCTCGTCCCAATTTCAACAGTTACTTTTTTTATTACAAATTCAACCGGTTCAGAACTTTATTTTGTCCGGTCGAAACAGTGGAAAAGAAGAAATTAATATTGGTTCCAACCCCTGGTACTACACAGTATGCTGCCACCTTTACACCTATCCAACCCGTCAGATCTACACAAATGCCCAGGGTGTAGGGGCCAGGGGTTGATTTGGGTTGCAGCCCAAGTGTAACCTGACTACTCACCAGAGTGGCCATGGAGGAGAGAGGTGGAGTCTCCAGGATCGTCTCCACGTGGCTCCATCTGAAGTCCACTGTGACACTGCTCTGAGATTCGATAGCCGTTTTCTCCACCACAGTCGACCCAAACAGGTTGTACTGGGCTGTGCCTCTTGCAACCATCTGAGAGGGAGAAGGACAGGGAATCAAGGAAGTGATACAGACCACATAGATAGTCTGGGTGTTGAGTAGGTCTGTTTCACATAAATAATTAAATACATATATGAATGGAGGACAACATCAGAAAAGCAGTAAACGCAGCAGTATACCTAGCACAACACTGAGTCTCAGCCAGTCTGCAGTATACCTAGCTCAACACTGAGTCTCAGCCAGTGGGCAGTATACCTAGCACAACACTGAGTCTCAGCCAGTCTGCAGTATACCTAGCACAACACTGAGTCTCAGCCAGTCTGCAGTATACCTAGTTCAACACTGAGTCTCAGCCAGTGGGCAGTATACCTAGCACAACACTGAGTCTCAGCCAGTCTGCAGTATACCTAGCACAACACTGAGTCTCAGCCAGTCTGCAGTATACCTAGCTCAACACTGAGTCTCAGCCAGTCTGCAGTATACCTAGCTCAACACTGAGTCTCAGCCAGTGGGCAGTATACCTAACTCAACACTGAGTCTCAGCCAGTCTGCAGTATACCTAGCTCAACACTGAGTCTCAGCCAGTGGGCAGTATACCTAGCTCAACACTGAGTCTCAGCCAGTCTGCAGTATACCTAACTCAACACTGAGTCTCAGCCAGTGAAATATCAGAGAAACAGGAAGGACTAGGAGCTAGGCTTCACCAAGGACGGATGATGTCTTCTCTTGTGTTCCTGTTTCAGCTCATCTAAAGTGATGAATGCGCCCTTGTCCACAGTTGAACCTGAACATGTACGATAAACAACATGAAAGATCAATCATCTATTGAAACCATGAATTTCAATGTTTATGACGCGAGCTCTTGAATTAATACGCGTCTCTACACTCAGGCCCTTACCTGCACATGTGACGGAATATAGCTTGACCCCAGAGACTTTGTTGCCGGTGCAGGCGGTCTCTGCTCCTAGCCAGGTGGTACCAGCAGGGTCGGCCATGTCACAACGTACCCAGAGAGGAAGCAGGGGGGCTGGGGAGACCGCTGGAGGGAGCAGGTCGGCTGGGGACACCGCTGGAGATACAATGCTGTTCTGAGACATTGTGTACCAAGACAACAGCTGCCTGTAAGCAGAGAACACAACATCTGAACAGATATAGCGACAAACAGACAGGGTGCTATTACCATGGTTTCATATGCCATATTAATACAATTGTAAAATGTAAAAAAACAATACTAACACGAGAACAACAACAAGATGGAGGAGGAGGAGAACAACAACAAGATGGAGGAGGAGGAGAACAACAACAAGATGGAGGAGGAGGAGAACAACAACAAGATGGAGGAGGAGGAGAACAACAACAAGATGGAGGAGGAGGAGAACAACAACAAGATGGAGGAGGAGGAGAACAAGATGGAGGAGGAGGAGAACAACAACAAGATGGAGGAGGAGGAGAACAAGATGGAGGAGGAGGAGAACAACAACAAGATGGAGGAGGAGGAGAACAACAACAAGATGGAGGAGGAGGAGAACAACAACAAGATGGAGGAGGAGGAGAACAACAACAAGATGGAGGAGGAGGAGAACAACAACAAGATGGAGGAGGAGGAGAACAACAACAAGATGGAGGAGGAGGAGAACAACAACAAGATGGAGGAGGAGGAGAACAACAACAAGATGGAGGAGGAGAACAACAACAAGATGGAGGAGAGGAGATGGAGAGGAGGAGAACAACAAGATGGAGGAGGAGGAGAACAACAAGATGGAAGAGGAGGAGAACAACAACAAGATGGAGGAGGAGGAGAACAACAAGATGGAGGAGGAGGAGAACAACAAGATGGAGAGGAGGAGAACAACAACAAGATGGAAGAGGAGGAGAACAACAAGATGGAGGAGGAGGAGAACAACAACAAGATGGAGGAGGAGGAGAACAACAACAAGATGGAGGAGGAGGAGAACAACAACAAGATGGAGGAGGAGGAGAACAACAACAAGATGGAGGAGGAGGAGAACAACAACAAGATGGAGGAGGAGGAGAACAACAACAAGATGGAGGAGGAGGAGAACAACAACAAGATGGAGGAGGAGGATGGAGGAGGAGGAGAACAACAACAAGATGGAGGAGGAGGAGAACAACAACAAGATGGAGGAGGAGGAGAACAACAACAAGATGGAGGAGGAGGAGAACAAGGAGGAGGAGAACAAGATGGAGGAGGAGGAGAACAACAACAAGATGGAGGAGGAGAGAACAACAACAAGATGGAGGAGGAGGAGAACAACAACAAGATGGAGGAGGAGGAGAACAACAACAAGATGGAGGAGGAGGAGAACAACAACAAGATGGAGGAGATAGAGGAGGAGACCTTGCTTTCATGATGGTGAGAGGCTGTGGCCCCAACTCTATCTTGACTTCATGATTTGTCTCATCGTCAGAGTGCGTCTCATCGTCAGAGTGCGTCTCATCCATTTTGTCATCTTCAGGGTCGATCTGTGGGGCCTTGTCACACGACGACACAGTAAAATAGCGGATCAATATTAGAACGATTGGGTTAATTGATTGTCTAATGGAAATACAGTACAATAATACAAAATGAATAATGCAAAGATACTCAATAATAAATCGAGTGGATTGATTGTAAATCTCTTCAATGGAGCAGAACTTACCGTTTTCTCACAGATGAAGACTGGTCTGTCACCAGTGTAGATGTTGTGGAGATGTTTCCCTCCATTCACTCTCAGTATCTGGATGTCTTCCTCATATATACAGGAGTCTTTGCAGTCATCTTGAAGAGACCTAAAATCATAAATGCATAAAATAAATAAACATTGCTGATTGGCTGAACCAGTATCTGGGCAGAGGAGGAGATTATGAACATAACAAGTATCCTCTCTAGCCCAGTTAGCTACCAGTAATTGTCCCATTAGACAAAATACATTAGTGACCAATACTCACCAAATATAGAGTTTCGCTGAGCAACTATCGTCATTTAGTGCTGTCATGACGTTGGCCTGATAAATACCTCTTCCCCCCTTTTTCCTCTCTCTACCCTACTGATGTTAAATTTGCAAAACCCTTGGTTAACAGAGATTCTGGGAACATCAGAAGGTGGAGGGAAATTAACTATATTCTGGTAATCCGACCAATTGAACATATGCAGTGGTAGGTACTTAATGAATATGATGTCAGTTCGGTTGTGATCTGAGACATTCTCATCAATGACAAGATGACAAACTCTACAGTGGAAAGTCTACACATCAGAGTTATCGGATTCACATGGAATTGTTGTTCAATTTAAATGTTTTAATTTTACCCCTTTTTCTCCCCAATTTCGTGGTATCCAATTGTTTTAGTAGCAACTATCTTGTCTCATCGCTACAACTCCTGTACGGGCTCGGGAGAGACGAAGGTGGAAAGTCATGCATCCTCCGATACACAACCCAACCAAGCCGCACTGCTTCTTAACACAGCGCGCATCCAACCCGGAAGCCGGCCGCACCAATGTGTCGGAGGAAACACCGTGCACCTGGCTACCTTGGTTAGCACGCATTTAAATGTTTGAATATGAAATTATTCGTGATGGGATGAAATGTGATTTTAGCTTCTAAAATGTGAGATTTGAGTTTTCATAAGTTTGAGCAGCGCCCTATCAGTGGCCCGCCCCTGTGAAGGCACATGGGCTATAAAACTTGTCAAAAATGCCCTCCTATCCCTTCCTATATAAAGCCTTGACGACAATGTAACCTCCTGTTCTGAGGATGTAGGACGCCGGTCCGATGTCAGAATGGTTCAGATAATAACTACAGAACGAAGCCAACATCAGCGAAATTGTTTCAACCCCTATTTACTAGCCGATCTTCACTCCTTGTTCATATTTCCCAAAAAAAAGGTATGAATAAAAATGTACAAGAAACGCATGAACACTTGGTCCAAAACAATATAGATTATTTTCAGACAAAACTTTTTTTATTTGTTCTATTTTTTTGGAAGTACAGCTTGACTGCCCTGGGTACCAGCCTCTTTAGCGAACATTATACTCAACGTTCAATTGCTGATTGGTCGTTGGAAACAACATTCAGATTTTCCATTACAATGTTATGGAACATGGGGTGTACGCAAATTTAGAATTCACATTTTAAGGGAGGACAACAAACAATAGCGTTAGGATGTGGCAAATCCCATGTGAAAAGGCAGTGTCAATGCAAGATCATGTGGTTCAAAGTGGCTAGAGAGGAGTTCGTAACGAGAGAGATAAATATGGAGAAAATGAGCTTACAAGATTCAATCGAAATTAATTTTGCTTCAGCTGAATCCAATTTATGAGAAGAAAGGAACGCAAAACTGGCACCTGTCGTCATTCCTCGCACAATACGCTGATCATCATGACTCTCTTACTTTTTTTAAATAATTTGTTTTGCTCGTTTCAGTTATATTATTTATCCTTCCTCTATCTTATTAAAGAGATGGAGTCCAGACAGGCTACTCATGGTAGCTTTCTGAATAAACAGAGAGAATTAGCTTACTCGTAGCCATGGATTACAGGCAACAGCCGCACTGAGCTAAAGGCTAGAGCTGCCGCTTTCAAGGAGTGGGAGACTATTCCAGACTAACAAGAAATCCAGCTATGCCCTCAGACAAACCATCAAACAAGCAAAGCATCAATACAGGATTAAGATTGAATCCTACTACACCGGCTCTGACGCTCGTCGGATGTGGCAGGGCTTGAAAACTATTATGGACTACAAAAGGGAAACCCAGACGTGAGCCTACCAGACGAGCTAAATACATTTTATGCTCGCTTCGAGGCAAGAAACACTGAAGCATACACGAGAGCACCAGCCGTTCTGGATGACTGTGTGATAAAGCTCTCGGTAGCCGATGCGAACAAAACCTTTAAACAGGTCAACATTCACAAAGCCGCTGGGCCAGAGGATTACCAGGACGTGTACTCAGAGCATGCGCGGACCAACTGTCAAGTGTCTTCACTGACATTTTCAACCTCTTCCTGACAGAGTCTGTAATACCTACATGTTTCAAGAAGACCACCATAGTGCCTGTGCCCAAGGAAGCGAAGGTAACCTGCCTAAATGATTACTGCTCCATGGCACTCACAATGGTAGCCATGAAGTGCTTTGAAAGGCTGGTAATGTCAGAGAACTGGCAGGACATAAACCTCTCTCTCAATGTGAGCAAGACAAAGGAGTCGATTGTGGACTACAGGGAAAGTCGGGCCGAACAGGCCCACATTAACATTGACGGGGCTGTAGTGGAGCGGGTCGAGAGTTTCAAGTTCCTTGGTGTCCACATCACCAACGAACTAACATGGTCCAAACATACCAAGACAGTCGTGAAGAGGTCACGACTAGAGGTCGACCGACTATTATTTTTCAACGCCGATACCGATTATTGGCCCAAAAAAAGGCTGCTACCGATTAAAATCGGCCGATTTTTATTTATTTATTTGTAATAATGACAATTACAACAATACTGAATGAACACTTATTTTAACTTAATATAATACATCAATAAAATCAATTTAGCCTCAAGTAAATAATGAAACATGTTCAATTTGGTTTAAATAATGCAAAAACAAAGTGTTGGAGAAGAACGTAAAAGTGCAATATGTGCTATGTAAAAAAGCTAATGTTTCAGTTCCTTGCTCAGAACATGAGAACATATGAAAGCTGGTGGTTCCTTTTAACATGAGACTACAATATTCCCAGGTAAGAAGTTTTAGTTTGTAGTTATTATAGGACTATTTCTCTCTATACCATTCATATTTCATTAACCTTTGACTATTGGATGTTCTTATAGGCACTTTACTATTGCCAGTGTAACAGTATAGCTTCTGTCCCTCTCCTCGAGCCTACTGGCCTCGAACCAGAAACACATCGACAACAGCCACACTCGAAGCAGTGTTACCCATGCAGAGCAAGGGAAACAACCACAGGCTCAGAGTGAGTGACGTTTGAAACGCTATTAGCGCGTGCTAACTAGCTAGCCATTTCACATCGGTTACACCAGCCTCATCTCGGGAGTTGATAGGTTTGAAGTCATAAACAGAGCAATGCTTGACGCACAACGAAGAGCTGCTGGCAAATCGCATGAAAGTGCTGTTTGAATGAATGTTTACGCGCCTGCTTCTGCCTACCACCGCTCAGTCAGATACTTAGATGCTCAGTCAGATTATATGCAACGCAGGACATGCTAGATAATATCTAGTAATATTTTATTTATTTATTTTACCTTTATTTAACTAGGCAAGTCAGTTAAGAACAAATTCTTATTTTCAATGACGGCCTAGGAACAGTGGGTTAACTGCCTGTTCAGGGGCAGAATTTATTTATCCACATTGACTCTGTACAGTAACACCCTGTATATAGCCTCCACATTGACTCTGTACAGTAACACCCTGTATATAGCCTCCACATTGACTCTGTACCGTAACACCCTGTATATAGCCTCCACATTGACTCTGTACCGGTGCCCCCTGTATATAGCCTCCACATTGACTCTGTACCGGTGCCCCCTGTATATAGCCTCCACATTGACTCTGTACCGGTACCCCCTGTATATAGCCTCCACATTGACTCTGTACCGGTACCCCCTGTATATAGCCTCCACACTGACTCTGTACTGGTGCCCCCTGTATATAGCCTCCACATTGACTCTGTACCGGTACCCCCTGTATATAGCCTCCACATTGACTCTGTACCGTAATACCCTGTATATAGCCTCCACATTGACTCTGTACCGTAACACCCAGTATATAGCCTCATTACTAACCTGTACCCCGTACATTGACTCTGTACCGGTACCCCCTGTATATAGCCTCATTACTAACCGGTACCCCCTGTATATAGCCTCCACATTGACTCTGTACTGGTGCCCCCTGTATATAGCCTCCACATTGACTCTGTACCGGTGCCCCCTGTATATAGCCTCCACATTGACTCTGTACCGGTACCCCCTGTATATAGTCTCCACATTGACTCTGTACCGTAATACCCTGTATATAGCCCCACATTGACTCTCCCACATTGACTCTGTACCATAATACCCTGTATATAGTCTCCACATTGACTCTGTACCAGTACCCCCTGTATATAGCCTCCACATTGACTCTGTACCAGTACCCCCTGTATATAACCTCCACATTGACTCTGTACCGGTACCCCCTGTATATAGCCTCCACATTGACTCTGTACCGGTACCCCCTGTATATAGCCTCCACATTGACTCTGTACCAGTACCCCCTGTATATAGTCTCCACATTGACTCTGTACCAGTACCCCCTGTATATAGTCTCCACATTGACTCTGTACCAGTACCCCCTGTATATAGCCTCCACACTGACTCTGTACCGGTGCCCCCTGTATATAGCCTCGTTATTGATGTTCTTATTGTGTTACTTTTTATTATTACTTTTTATTTTAGTCTACTTGGTAGAAATGTTCTTAACTTTTTCTTGAGCTGCCCTGTTGGTTAATAAGGGCTTGTCAGTAAAGCATTTCACGTTAAAGTCTACACTTGTTGTATTCGGAGCATGTGGCATATAAAGTTTGATTTGATTGGTTCCCTCACACACACACTCTAAAAGCACTCAATCAAAGACACACAAATCACATTTGTCCTAAAAAAATATATTCAAAACCTAGGCTCACCTTCAAATCTGGGCTGTAGTCCATCAGAAAGTAGGCATAGGCTAGTTTATAGCATAATGCTAAAATAATATTTCCTTTCAAATGAATTAACAAGGGTAGTTTGAAGGGAGAGAGACAGCTATAGTATTAGTAGAGACGTTAGTTATGCAATTATTATCCCAGTATGTGGTTTACTCCAGAGGAAGATTTGCACTTTAGTCATTTTTCTAACTGCCCCCTGTAATTCTGTAAAAAAAAATATATATATATATATATATACTCTACTGGAAGCTTGGTGGTGTTTATTCTAGTGGTGAAGATCATTTAACATCATGTCGAGCTTCGCTGCCAAATCGATAGGCGTCCCCATACGCCTAATATTTAACATTGAGGAAATGTGAGCATAATCATTATTTTAGCGATCCGTGTTAGACATCCCTCCGAATGAAAAGCACACCCCCATCCTGCCGGTGTGAGCTGCTGGACACCACACTTGAACGTGATATGCGTTTATGGAGGAGAATGTGAACTTGCCGTTTCCAAAAATGAGCTCAGTAGATTCTCTGCTTCAAGATCGGTTGCCTATGACAACTGCCAGGATTCAATTAAATATGCCTAGATATTATACTTTATTGCGCATGTAATTAAACTGATATTTGGCTATGTTCAATTTCGATTCGTTGGCAGAAAAGGTGCATCAGACAACAACAAAAAAAAAAAATCATGATTTTGTCTCTGGCTTGCAAAGCACATAAATCTCTGTCTTCACTGTTCCCTTCTTGCGCAATTCATGTATCTCCGCTTGCCTCTCTCGTCCATCCTCTGGCTATATAAATACATTTGATTTGTATTCCTCTTATACACTGTTGCCACAAAGTTGGAAGCACAAAATCGTCTACAATGGAATTGTTTGCTTTTGCTTTACGATTTCACCCTTCATTGGAACTAAAAAGGGGGCCTAGACCCTTATTCCTCCTCCACCAAACTTTACAGTTGACACTATGCAATGATTAGTTAGCTCAGCTAGCTAGCTAACGAAGTACAGAATAACAAACGGGTAGCTAAGTCACACATTTGAAAAGCGATAACTCACCGAAGCATTTTAGAAAACTGTACAGCATCGGCGATGATCTTGGAGCCCATTTCATTTGGGTAGATATAGTTACCGAAATAGTACGTTAGTTGGTGTTTTGAAGTCAGAAAAATACAAAATAAAAGACTAAACTTTGACGTTCGCGCCAAAACAGCCAGTGAACCCTTGACGTCATCAGTCGACACGACGAACACTAACTATTTTTAATATATATATATATTATTTTTTACAAAGACGTGTAAGAAAAGAATACGTATTTTCACACAACTGTCCCGTGTGGTAGTTACATTTAAGAAAGAAAAATATATATATTTATTTGATTCCAGGAAATAATTATCATGAAAGTAGTCCGGTCACCAACTTGTTTCCTCCGCCGTACTGCGCAGTAAGGGACCTATGTAATCTCATGTATAAAAATAGTTTTCGCCGTTGTGTAGTATTTCAAGTTCGATATATTAAAATGTTTATAAGATGAAAGAGTACGTATATTGATTTAGAATCGAAAAACATGCCTCTGTGTAGTATTGAATTCATTGAACGTTTCAGTTTTTTTTTGTCGGAAGTGTGACGTTTTCTTTGTCGGAAGCATATGTCCTGTGAGTTGCATTACCAACTTCCTTTTCTACTGTGGCCGCCATTGAGTAAGGAGCGTGGTTCGTCGGCGAGCCGAGACTAAAAACATAAAAATGGTGAGAATCCGAGCTTTTTTTGTATCAGCAAATACTATTTAACATTAGCAATCAATCGAAATGGCAAAAACAAATAAAGACTTCTCTCGCCAATATGTTTGTTTAGGGTAATACAATTTTAACACATTTTACGGAGAATCTGAAGGAAGTTGATACGAGGAGCCATTTTGTCTGCAATGTTCTAAGCCAAGTCACACGTGTGCTTTTCCTTTCAACCACAGGCCGTATTTGATCAAATAGACGAAAGTTCGTAAACCAGTACACATTTCTTCTTTGAACTGCTTTGAATATGTACTTAGTAAACTATAGATCACGTACACATTTGCGTAAGCTAGTCAGCTACAGATAATTAATCCAAAGATCATATATTTTCTGGTTAGCGTGGTACCTAGCTACTAGCATGGTGGCTAGCGGGACTGAGAGAGAGAGGGGAAAAAATACGTGGTATTTAACATTTTTTACATGTACTTGCTATGATGGTGTAATTTGCGTCCTACTTTGCGATCAGTCGACAAATGCCTATTGTCATATGCTGGCGCAAGTGAATGACGACAACTGAGTCTGAGCAAGCTGGCCATTAAACTACATGCAGCTAGCTAACGTTAATCATCCGACACGATACATGCGATTGGGTACATTGTAAGTATTTAGCTGAACATGCATCTGATTTTGACCGTGTTATCCCACAGGCTTGTGCCCGGCCTTTAATCTCGATCTACTCCGAGAAAGGAGAAAGCTCAGGCAAAAATGTTGTCATGCCTGCGGTGTTCAAGGCTCCCATCCGCCCCGACATTGTCAACTTTGTGCACACCAATATGCGCAAGAACAGTCGTCAGCCCTATGCCGTCAGCGGACTGGCAGGTGAGTGATCTTTTGAACATTTATTCAATCAAATAGGCTAATTCTTTGGATACAGGTGAAAAGCTTTGGTGATGAGTTTTAACTTCGGTCCGTGTTTCTGAAACCTGATTATACTAGAAGTTCTGAAAGGCTTTCACCTCCTGGACAAAATATATGTCAACACATGAAAACTGTTGGACTGAGGGAGAAAAAAAGGATCCCAGAAAGTTGCCATACTCATGACTTAATTCTCATGTTCTGCATGAGGCGAATGGTCGTCACACCAGATACTGACTGGTTTTCTGATCCATGCCTAACTTTATTTTTAATGGATCATAAACAACAGGTACAGGTAGCCTGTGAAATCCATAGATTAGGGCCTAATTCATTAAAAAGAATGTTGATGGTAGTTTTTTATATGAACAAACTCATTGTTACATTATATATTTTTTATTCGGGATATATATCTAATGGTTGTAATGTTTGTGTGTTCCAGGTCACCAGACCAGTGCTGAGTCCTGGGGTACAGGCAGAGCTGTGGCCCGTATCCCCCGTGTGAGGGGAGGTGGTACCCACCGCTCCGGCCAGGGAGCCTTCGGCAATGTATCCTCTCGGACAGTTTAAGCCCTTCTTCGTTTACAACTATATTTTGGACTCAAATGGCATGTTATAGAAAGGTCCAGACAGTTAAGATCATATTTGTTTTTTGAAAAACTATCCCAAACCAGCAATAGACTTCCTCGTCCTCCTGCTGCATTATGGGAGCTTGTTTAAAACTGTACATTTACTCTAAAATACAACCTTTTACAAACTGAAACTATAGTGATGCAGGTCTTTAGATTTTGTACACATGAAATGGTTCATTCTGAACTTTATCTGCGATGTTAAATTTAATTTGGTGGGACTCAAGTGGGTTCTACTATCCAGCTTTTCTCTGTATTCCGCGTGTAGAAAGGAGGGAGAGGTAAAGCCCTTAAGTTGCCCCCCCAAAAAAAGTAATCAAAATTTCAGGAGGACACATTTTCTTGTGTACAACCTCTAAAGACCTGTACATGACACTTCGCCGTTTCAAAAAGCACATGTTCAATAACATGGTAGTTACAGCCCAAATACAGATTTTTTTTTTTTTTAATAAATGTAAGATCTGTTTTCCTTTATTGTTCCCCTTGCGAAATTAGTGTTACCCATGTAGATGGTAGTTATAAAGACACTCCCGGGGCTTAGTGTTACCTAATGAGCGCAGCCCATGTAGATGGTAGTTATAAAGACACTCCCGAGGCTTGCAGTGATGGTGTAATTTGCGTCCTACACTGTGGTCAGTGACGTTATGCCTGATGTCATATACTGGCACAAGTGGCTGACGAACCTTGAGTCTGAGCAAGATACTCGCAAACAACATTTTAGGGCCTGTTTCCCCGGACGGAAAACAGTCATTACGGGTTAACTGTGTCCAGTAATCAAGCTCTTTGAAGAAGCCGTGTCTCTTCGTCCTTTAGCTCGCTGCATTTCCTTGACCCCCGTGACTGTAGATGTGTCGTGGAGGTCGCATGTTCGCCCCCACCAAGACGTGGCGCCGCTGGCACCGCAGGATCAACACCACCCAGAAGCGTTACGCCATCTGTTCCGCTCTGGCCGCCTCCGCCCTGCCCGCTCTCGTCATGTCCAAAGGTACGCCTCCTGTCATCCTTTGATGTAGCACAGTTTATTTTGTTATTCTTTTTCATCAGTGTTATGGTCCCTAAAATATATATATATATATAAATATATATATATATATATCATTTAATCTTAAACATTGGAGAATAATTTTTTCCTTTAATTTAAAGGTGCTGATATGTGTAGCCCTTTTAAAAAAAAAAATTTTTACCTTTATTTAACTAGGCAAGTCAGTTAACCTCTTGCGTCGACCCGAGACGCAATCGTCTCATCTAGCCATCAGCAAATGCGCTACGCCAAATGCTAATAGCACTCGTTAAAACTCAAACGTTCATTAAAACACACATGCAGGGTAGTGAATTAAAGCTACACTCGTTGTGAATCTAGCCAACAAGTCAGATTATTAAAATGCTTTTCGGCGAAAGCATGAGAAGCTATTATCTGATAGCATGCAACACCCCGAAATACCTGAATGCGACGTAAACAAAAGATTTCGCGTAGCCAGCGCTACACAAATAGCAGAAATAAAATATAAAACTTTCATTACCTTTGACGAGCTTCTTTGTTGGCACTCCTATATGTCCCATAAACATCACTATTGGGTCTTTTTTTTCGATTAAATCGGTCCATATATACCCAAAATAGCCATCTATGGAAACTGTGTGATTCAGAAAAAAACAACGTTTGAAAACGCTACGTCATTTTTTTTAATTAAAAAGGTCGACGATAAACTTTCACAAAACACTTCGAAATACTTTTGTAATCCAACTTTAGGTATCAGCAAACGTTAATAATCTATCAAATTGATCGCGGGGCGATGTGTATTCAATAGCTCCACGATTTCAAATCATCTTCCAAAATCTGTCTTCCAAAACTTCCTGTCTGAGACCGGATGGAGAGTGATCTCTCTAGTACGTTTGACCAAGAAACAAAGGCACCGCAAATGACGAGACTGGCGACATCGTGTGGAAGCTGTAGGAATTGCAATCTCGGCCCCATTTAATTTAGTTTACATTCAACAATACATGCAAGTGGCGCATGGATATTTTTTTCCATTTTCAGTTATCAGTTTTTCTTGCGCTATTCGATGAAACACACGCTCTGTTATAGTCACAGCCGTGATTTAACCAGTTTTAGAAACGGCAGAGTTTTCTATCCACACATACTAATCATATGCATATACTATATTCCTGGCATGAGTAGCAGGACGCCGAAATGTTACGATTTTTAACAGAATGTTCGAAAAAGTAGGGGTCGACTTAAGAGGTTATTAAGAACAAATTCTTATTTTCAATGACGGCCTAGGAACAGTGGGCTAACTGCCTGTTCAAGGGCAGAACGACAGATTTTGTACCTTGTCAGCTCAGGGATTTGAACTTGCAACCTTTCGGTTACTAGTCCAATGCTCTAACCAGTAGGCTACCCTGCCGCCCCATATCTATGATAAACGTTCTACCGATCTAAACGTGGTGTTCCGATTAACTCAAGTGTAGCGAGAGAGAGAGACTTGATCACGCTGCTACGTCATACTGGACGGATATCAACCTGCTTGAACACCCAGTAACTCCGATAACACATTAAAGCGTGAAACGACCCGGAGAATCGTCGATCGAACAGTCACTCGGATGCACAAACGCGATATGACGTTCAGCGTGTGGGGGAACCGTTGCTTTTTTTTAGCTGGATACGAGCTGCTATCTGGAGTACTGTGTGACTAACGATTGATAAATTATGAATACTTGGTGTTTATCCACGTTTTAATGAGTGGCATCCCATAGTACAACATGAGATAATACTTTGTACCTTTTAAACCCCCCCAACAAAATAAAATCCTAATTAGTGCTTGTGACAATCACACGCTTTTAAAATGTTGATCCATAAGACTTGCGATGATGGTGTAATTTGCGTCTGACTCTGTGTGCAGTGACGGTTTGCCGACTGTCTTGTAGCTGGCACGGTGGGTTGACGAGATAATAATTCTGAGCAAGATGTCTTAATGTGCCTCTACCAGAGAAGCTGTACGCTTATACTGGACTAGTAGCCATTAGTGTTGTGCGGTCCTGAAACGGCAGTACTTTTCAATACCCGAACACGAAAAAAACGGTTTTGGTACTAGAATTTGTTACTTTCGTTGGTTACGTCAAATGTCACTCATCATATACGGCTCGAGTTTGTCTGAATCTTCTCAAGGGGCCGTATTTAGCTAGCCAGGTTTGTCTGAATCTTCTCAGGGGGACGTATTTAGCTAGCCAGGTTTTTAGTTTGTCTGAATCTTCTCAGGAGGCCGTATTTAGCTAGCCAGGTTTTTAGTTTGAATCTTCTCGGGGGGGCGTATTTAGCTAGCCAGGTTTTTAGTTTGAATCTTCTCAGGGGCCGTATTTAGCTAGCCAGGTTTTTAGTTTGTCTGAATCTTCTCCAGGTTTTTAGTTTGAATCTTCGTATTTAGCTAGCCAGGTTTTTAGTTTGAATCTTCTCGGGGGCCGTATTTAGCTAGCCAGGTTTTTAGTTTGAATCTTCTCGGGGGCCGTATTTAGCTAGCCAGGTTTTTAGTTTGAATCTTCTCGGGGGCCATATTTAGCTAGCCAGGTTTTTAGTTTGAATCTTCTCGGGGGCCGTATTTAGCTAGCCAGGTTTTTAGTTTGTCTGAATCTTATTTGCTAGCCAGGTTTTTAGTTTGAATCTTCTCGGGGGCCGTATTTAGCTAGCCAGGTTTTTAGTTTGAATCTTCTCGGGGGCCGTATTTAGCTAGCCAGGTTTTTAGTTTGAATCTTCTCGGGGGCCATATTTAGCTAGCCAGGTTTTTAGTTTGAATCTTCTCGGGGGGCCGTATTTAGCTAGCCAGGTTTTTAGTTTGTCTGAATCTTCTCGGGGGGCCGTATTTAGCTAGCCAAGCAACTGACGCACTAGCGACAATAGAACGTCGTACCTTCACACCGGCAGGCGGACATGTATACAATTCTGATCAAAATAACATGTAGAATTAGAACATAAAGCAACTGTACAACAATCTGAAGCCTCTCCCTCCTCCAGGACACCGCATTGAGGAGATCCCAGAGGTTCCCCTGGTGGTTGACGACAAAGTGGAGGGTTACAAGAAGACTAAAGAGGCCGTGCTGCTGCTGAAGAAACTCAAGGCCTGGAACGACATCAAGAAGGTTTGTAAATAGCTAGAGTTGACACTGTCTCTCTGGTCATCGTTGACCTGCGTACACGTTGTACTGTGTATTGTGACGTGAAGCCGTGATGAGGTTCCACTTCAGGTCCGTGTTTCTGAATCCTGATTTTTAATGGAAGTCCTGAGCATGAATACTGATTAGCAAGATAAAAGCACAGCAACTTCTGTTGACTTAAGGTGCTAAATGTTTGTCCTCTGGGTGTGTGCAGGTGTATGCGTCACAACGCATGCGAGCTGGCAAAGGTAAGATGAGGAATCGCAGGCGTATTCAGCGCAAAGGACCGTGCATCATCTACAACCAGGACCAAGGTGTCACCAAGGCCTTCAGAAACATCCCTGGTATGTACTGGCTAGAGGGGACCCGGGGGGTGTTAGGGCCAATGGAAGTTCTGATTCCCATTCAGGTCCATGTTCGTGAAAATCAGAAGTTCTGAGCCCAACCTGATATCAGTCATGATGGTTTAATATTATGTTTTTGTGTAGGAACAAAACCCAATACAAACATCAATAGTTCTAACTAGTTCTCTAATTATAATGTTTATTTACTTATTCGTGTCTGGTGTCATTTTCCTCTGTAGATTTGCACATCTGCTAAATGATCGGCATGTTTAATCGTTGTGTATTTGTCGCTCTTTCACCCAGGTATCACCCTGCAGAACGTGAACAAGCTGAACCTGCTGAGGCTCGCCCCCGGCGGTCACGTTGGTCGCTTCTGTATCTGGACGGAATCCGCCTTCCGCAAGCTGGACCAGCTCTACGGGACCTGGCGCAAGTCTGCCTCTCTCAAGGTGGACTACAAGTGAGTTAGAACGAGCGTTACGTGGCGTCCCAGCCGGTTAAAGAAAAAACGGTCGACGTTAGTAATCGGTGGTTGTAGTGAGCCAGAGTTTCAGTAACAGATTTTGAGAGTTATTTAATTTCTACGGTGATGAGCTTCTACTTCGGTCCGTGTTTCTGAATCCTGATATCTACCAGAAGTTCTGAGTTTTAATGAGTTGTCTCAAAAAAATGGTCTGTTGCTAAACCACATCCTGCTTCCTAACAGATGTACTGTTGTAGTCTGACCTCTGTCCTGTCTCCTCCAGTCTGCCCATGCACAAGATGACCAACACAGATCTGAGCAGGATCCTGAAGAGTGAGGAGATCCAGAAAGCACTCCGTGCACCAAAGTAAGACCCCCCCCCTCCCGGTTCGCTTTATATTGTACAGTGCATGGTGGGTATTGTAGTACGTTGTGCTTCGCTGTGACATTGAAGCCATGATGAGGTTCCACTTCAGGTCCGTGTTTCTGAATCCTGATTTTAATTGGAGTCCTGAGCACGACCAGATTGCATCCCAAATGCCTCCCCCATTCCCAACATAGTGCACTGCATTTGATCACGGCCAAGTTGCCTTGGGTCAAAAGTAGTGCACTATTTAGGGAATGTTGTGCCTCTTGGGATGCTACTATTCTCAACACATCGACCACAAAATATCAACAGATTTCCACCTCCTACTAACCCCGGTCTCTCATGTCTCCTCACAGCAAGAAGATCAGGCGCAGAGTCCTGAAGAAGAACCCTCTGAAGAACCTGAGAATAATGATGAAGCTGAACCCCTACGCCAAGACGGCCAGACGTCAAGCCATCCTGCTGCATGACCCGGCTGTGAGTAGAACACCAAAATGGCCGACCGTGGCGCTCTAACATATAAAGACCTGTATAATAGGGAAACTGGACCCAAGATGGCCGATGGCTATTTGTTGCATAGAAAGACCTGTATAATAGGGAAACTGGACCCAAGATGGCCGATGGCTATTTGTTGCATAGAAAGACCTGTATAATAGGGAAACTGGACCCAAGATGGCCGATGGCTATTTGTTGCATAGTAAGACCTGTATAATAGGGAAACTGGACCCAAGATGGCCGATGGCTATTTGTTGCATAGAAAGACCTGTATAATAGGGAAACTGGACCCAAGATGGCCGATGGCTATTTGTTGCATAGAAAGACCTGTATATTAGGGAAACTGGACCCAAGATGGCTATTTGTTGCATAGAAAGACCTGTATATTAGGGAAACTGGACCCAAGATGGCCGATGGCTATTTGTTGCATAGAAAGACCTGTATAATAGGGAAACTGGACCCAAGATGGCCGATGGCTATTTGTTGCATAGAAAGACCTGTATAATAGGGAAACTGGACCCAAGATGGCCGATGGCTATTTGTTGCATAGAAAGACCTGTATAATAGGGAAACTGGACCCAAGATGGCCGATGGCTATTTGTTGCATAGAAAGACCTGTATAATAGGGAAACTGGACCCAAGATGGCCGATGGCTATTTGTTGCATAGAAAGACCTGTATAATAGGGAAACTGGACCCAAGATGGCCGATGGCTATTTGTTGCATAGAAAGACCTGTATAATAGGGAAACTGGACCCAAGATGGCCGATGGCTATTTGTTGCATAGAAAGACCTGTATAATAGGGAAACTGGACCCAAGATGGCCGATGGCTATTTGTTGCATAGTAAGACCTGTATAATAGGGAAACTGGACCCAAGATGGCCGATAGCTATTTGTTGCATAGAAAGACCTGTTTAATAGGGAAACTGGACCCAAGATGGCCGATAGCTATTTGTTGCATAGTAAGACCTGTATAATAGGGAAACTGGACCCAAGATGGCCGATGGCTATTTGTTGCATAGAAAGACCTGTATAATAGGGAAACTGGACCCAAGATGGCCGATGGCTATTTGTTGCATAGTAAGACCTGTATAATAGGGAAACTGGACCCAAGATGGCCGATGGCTATTTGTTGCATAGAAAGACCTGTATAATAGGGAAACTGGACCCAAGACTCGTATTGTAGCACACTCGTACCATCTGTTTACATTAACCCTGCCCAGGTCCTGTCTATATGAGTGTCTCTCTCTACACACAGATCAAGGCCAAGATGCTGAAGCCCAAGAAGAAGCCGGCCAAGAAGCCAGCCCCCACCAAGGCAGCCCCCGCCAAGGCAGCCCCCACCAAGGCAGCCCCCGCCAAGGCATAAATCAGCTCTTCTAACAGACTGTGGCGTTCAGATGGTTTCAAATAAAATCTAAATAAAAGTCCAATTTGTCAATTTTTTTTTAATGCATTTAATCAGGAATACAGCCTGGTTGCCACTCTTGACTCGTGGATTTGTCATGTGTGGCATGACAATGAATGTACATGAAGCCACAAACCGATCAGGGACACTTCATTCATTTGAGTGCCACCATTTGTCAGTAATTTTAAAAGCTACGATGCAACAATTTCAGGTACTGTTTATTATATATTATTAGACCGTTTTACAGAGGCTGGTCAGTCTGTAGGTAAACAGCCTTTACAATTACACTGCTTTTCAAATAGCACAACTTAAATGCCACTTTTTTTTAATCGGGGAACTGCTGTCAGGTCTGAACCGGGGACCTCTGGGGGTCTAAACTCAAAGGAAGGTGCTGCTTCTGGTTGTCATGTTAAATGTGTCCAATTTAAGACTCTGGACAACCAGGCGTTCCTAACTAATCCGCAACCTTTTCATCAAACGATTATAATGTCCTCTCAAGCGCTCCGGTTGGATGGGGAGCTTCTCCGCACAGCCATTTCCAGAGATCTTCGATCGGGTTCAAGTCCAGGGTTTGGCTTGTGCCACTAAGGGCCAGTTTCCCAGACCCAATTAAGCCTAGTCCTGATACTAAAATGCACTTTCAATGGAAATTCTCCACTGAGAATGATTTGTTGTCCAGGGCTAGGCTTAATCTGGGTCCCAAGAACCTGCCCCAAGATTTGTCCCAAAGCCACTCCTGCGTTGTCTTGGTTGTGTGCTTTGGGTCATTGACAGTGGCTGCCTTGACTTAGGGTCATTTTAGACCGCTGCGCCACTTGGGAGCCCTAAGGCACTGCATCTCGGCGCAATAGGCGTCACTGCAGTCCCTGCTTTTGAATCCAAGCTGCATCACATCCGACCGTGATTTGGAGTCCCATAGGGTGGCGCACACAAAAAAATTGATTAAATCCATTTTAGAACAAGGCTGTAACGTAACACACAAGTCAAAGGGTCTGATTACTTTCCCAATGCCCTGTATATAAGATAACACGAGAGTGAACAGACACTCAGTCCTCCATGGAATGAGTTTGACACCTTTTGATGTAGTGGGATATTTCCTAAAACAGTCTGGCAAGTAGGCTATACAGTGTGTTCCTTGCTCCTAGGTGGCAGGCCTTTATAGTCAGAGGAGAACCCTATTTAGAGACAGTGGAGGAGGACAACCCTATTTAGAGACAGTGGAGGAGGACAACCCTATTTAGAGACAGTGGAGGAGGACAACCCTATTTTGAGACAGTGGAGGAGGACAACCCTATTTAGAGACAGTGGAGGAGGACAACCCTATTTAGAGACAGTGGAGGAGGACAACCCTATTTAGAGACAGTGGAGGAGGACAACCCTATTTAGAGACAGTGGAGGAGGACAACCCTATTTAGAGACAGTGGAGGAGGACAACCCTATTTAGAGACAGTGGAGGAGGACAACCCTATTTAGAGACAGTGGAGGAGGACAACCCTATTTAGAGACAGTGGAGGAGGACAACCCTATTTAGAGACAGTGGAGGAGGACAACCCTATTTAGAGACAGTGGAGGAGGACAACCCTATTTTGAGACAGTGGAGGAGGACAACCCTATTTAGAGACAGTGGAGGAGGACAACCCTATTTAGAGACAGTGGAGGAGGACAACCCTATTTAGAGACAGTGGAGGAGGACAACCTATTTAGAGACAGTGGAGGAGGACAACCCTATTTAGAGACAGTGGAGGAGGACAACCCTATTTAGAGACAGTGGAGGAGGACAACCCTATTTAGAGACAGTGGGGAGGACAACCCTATTTAGAGACAGTGGAGGAGGACAACCCTATTTAGAGACAGTGGAGGAGGACAACCCTATTTAGAGACAGGAGGAGGACAACCCTATTTAGAGACAGTGGGGGAGGTGGCAGACAGCAATAATATTCTATTATGGGGGGGCAGTGATTGCTCAGACAGGTTCCCAAGCTTACATATGGTCCTTATTAAAACAGCAGATCTACATATTGTCCTTATTAAAACAGCAGACCTACATATTGTCCTTATTAAAACAGCAGACCTACATATTGTCTTTATTAAAACAGCAGATCTACATATTGTCCTTAAAGCAGCAGACCTACATATTGTCCTTAAAGCAGCAGACCTACATATTGTCTTAATTAAAACAGCAGACCTACATAGTCTTTATTAAAACAGCAGACCTACATATTGTCCTTAAAACAGCAGACCTACATATTGTCCTTAAAACAGCAGACCTACATATTGTCCTTAAAACAGCAGACCTACATACTGTCCTTATTAAAACAGCAGACCTACATACTGTCCTTATTAAAACAGCAGACCTACATACTGTCCTTATTAAAACAGCAGACCTACATACTGTCCTTATTAAAACAGCAGACCTACATACAGTGCCTTGCGAAAGTATTCGGCCCCCTTGAACTTTGCGACCTTTTGCCACATTTCAGGCTTCAAACATAAAGATATAAAACTGTATTTTTTTGTGAAGAATCAACAACAAGTGGGACACAATCATGAAGTGAAACAACATTTATTGGATATTTCAAACTTTTTTAACAAATCAAAAACTGAAAAATTGGGCATGCAAAATTATTCAGCCCCCTTAAGTTAATACTTTGTAGCACCACCTTTTGCTGCGATTACAGCTGTAAGTCCCTTGGGGTATGTCTCTATCAGTTTTGCACATTGAGAGACTGAAATTTTTTCCCATTCATCCTTGCAAAACAGCTCAAGCTCAGTGAGGTTGGATGGAGAGCATTTGTGAACAGCAGTTTTCAGTTCTTTCCACAGATTCTCGATTGGATTCAGGTCTGGACTTTGACTTGGCCATTCTAACAACTGGATATGTTTATTTTTGAACCATTCCATTGTAGATTTTGCTTTATGTTTTGGATCATTGTCTTGTTGGAAGACAAATCTCTGTCCCAGTCTCAGGTCTTTTGCAGACTCCATCAGGTTTTCATCCAGAATGGTCCTGTATTTGGCTCCATCCATCTTCCCATCAATTTTAACCATCTTCCCTGTCCCTGCTGAAGAAAAGCAGGCCCAAACCATGATGCTGCCACCACCATGTTTGACAGTGGGGATGGTGTGTTCAGGGTGATGAGCTGTGTTGCTTTTACGCCAAACATAACGTTTTGCATTGTTGCCAAAAAGTTCAATTTTGGTTTCATCTGACCAGAGCACCTTCTTCCACATGTTTGGTGTGTCTCCCAGGTGGCTTGTGGCAAACTTTAAACAACACTTTTTATGGATATCTTTAAGAAATGGCTTTCTTCTTGCCACTCTTCCATAAAGGCCAGATTTGTGCAATATACGACTGATTGTTGTCCTATGGACAGAGTCTCACACCTCAGCTGTAGATCTCTGCAGTTCATCCAGAGTGATCATGGGCCTCTTGGCTGCATCTCTGATCAGTCTTCTCCTTGTATGAGCTGAAAGTTTAGAGGGACGGCCAGGTCTTGGTAGATTTGCAGTGGTCTGATACTCCTTCCATTTCAATATTATGGGAAATCTTTTTGTATCCAAATCCGGCCGGGCTGAATAATTTTTTTGCACGCCCAATTTTTCAGTTTTTGATTTGTTAAAAAAGTTTGAAATATCCAATAAATGTTGTTCCACTTCATGATTGTGTCCCACTTGTTGTGGATTCTTCACAAAAAAATAAAATTTTCTATCTTTATGTTTGAAGCCTGAAATGTGGCAAAAGTTTGCTGCACTGAAAGGGGGGCTGAATAATTTTGCAAGGCACTTTTTCTGTCCTTTGATTAAAAAGTTTGAAATATTGTCCAATAAAACAGTCAGACCACTTCATGATTGTCCTTAAAGCAGTTGACCTGATTCTTCCATAAAAACAGCAGACCTTATATCTTTCCATATTAAAACAGCAGAAATGTGGCAAAATGTCCTTATTAAAACAGCAGACCTACATATTGTCCTTAAAGCAGCAGACCTACATATTGTCCTTATTAAAACAGCAGACCTACATATTGTCCTTAAAGCAGCAGACCTACACATTGTCCTTAAAACAGCAGACCTACCTAGTCATAGAGGAGAACCCAATTTAGAGGTGGTGGTTAGAGTGGCAGACATTTCTTAAAGGCAGGTTGGTCCCTTCCCGTTTGGTTCATTGTGAATACCACCCCGATGAAACAAAGCCATTCTGTTTGAATACAGGCTATGAGTGTTTGGCTAAGCAGGTGTGTGTCCCAATATCTCCTTAAGTGTACACTTGTTCGCTGCTTCCCCAAGAAAATTGGATTGGTGGAAGCATGAGCTAGTGGGAGTTTCCACCACTTTCAAATCATTGAAAGGGAAGTGAACAAGTGCACACTTTGGTCGGAAGGAGAGCTAATTGGGACGTAACCAAGGTGTATAGAAGGGCCGTCACATGCCCACACTGTGTGTTGGGGTGACTGGCTGGTTGAGTCCAATGGTGCTACACAGCCAGCCTGCAAAGTCCACCTCCTCTGCCTCCGACTGTTTGATGAATTGATGAACCTGGAGAGAGATGTCAGTCAAGAGAGACATGGTTACTGGATTTACATTACATTAACCAGGAAGTCCTGACACCAAGGGGTCTTTATTTAACCAGGAAGTCCTGACACCAAGGGGTATTTATTTAACCAGGAAGTCCTGACACCAAGGGGTATTTATTTAACCAGGAAGTCCTGACACCAAGGGGTCTTTATTTAACCAGGAAGTCCTGACACCAAGGGGTCTTTATTTAATCAGGAAGTCCTACTGACACCAAGGTCTGTTTTACAGACGAGCTGTAAATTACACAAATGCAAGCAGTAAGAACATATGGTAACCCTTTATACATAACCATAAACCTAAATACATAACCCTAAATACATAACCCTAACCCTTTATACATAACCCTAACCCTAAATACATAACCCTAACCCTAAATACATAACCCTAACCCTAAATACATAACCCTAACCCTAAATACATAACCCTAACCCTAAATGCATAACCCTAACCCTAAATACATAACCCTAAATACATAACCCTAACCCTAAATACATAACCCTAACCCTTTATACATAACCCTAAACCTTTATACATAACCCTAACCCTTTATACATAACCCTAACCCTAAATACATAACCCTAACCCTTTATACATAACCCTAAACCTTTATACATAACCCTAACCCTAAATACATAACCCTAAATACATAACCCTAACCCTTTATACATAACCCTAACCCTAAATACATAACCCTAACCCTTTATACATAACCCTTTATACACAACCCTAAATACATAACCCTAACCCTTTATACATAACCCTAACCCTAAATACATAACCCTAACCCTTTACACATAACCCTAAACCTAAATACATACATAATACCACAGTATAGAGTCTGTTGTTTTTCAGTAGAGAGAGAAGGATCACAAGCGCAACAAGGCGCTACATTGGGAACAAAATAAATCCACTCACCATCAACTGCTTCAGGTCTGCCCTGTCTGCTGGGTTCTTGATCAAACTGTAAACAAATAAAAGTATGTAGATTATATAATAATAATAATGCATTCCATTTAGCAGAAGCTTTTATCCAAAGCAACTCAGTCATGCGTGGGTCTAATTTTTATTTGGGTGGCCCCTGCGGGAATCAATCCCACAATCCTTGTCATTTTGGAGTCACTCTTATTGTAAATAAGATACGTTTCTAAACACTTCTACATTAATGTGGATGCTACCATGATTACGGATAGTCCTGAATGAATCGTGAATAATGATGAGAAAAGTTACACAGGCACAAATAATCATACCTCCAAGACATGCTAACCTCTCACCATTACAATAACAGGGGAGGTTAGCATTTTATATCATATCTCCAAGACATGCTAACCTCTCACCATGACAATAACAGGGGAGGTTAGGGGGAGGTTAGCATTTTATATCATACCTCCAAGACATGCTAACCTCTCACCATGACAATAACAGGGGAGGTTAGCATTTTATATCATACCCCCAAGACATGCTAACCTCTCACCATTACAATAACAGTGGAGGTTAGCATTTTATATCAGACCCCAAGACATGCTAACCTCTCACCATTACAATAACAGGGGAGGTTAGCATTTTATATCATACCCCCAAGACATGCTAACCTCTCACCATTACAATAACATTTTATATCACACCCCCAAGACATGCTAACCTCTCACCATTACAATAACAGTGGAGGTTAGCATTTTATATCATACCCCCAAGACATGGGGGGGGGGGATGATATTTGTGCATCTATAACTTTCTCACTCATCATTATTCACGATTCATTCAGGACTAATCGTAACCATGGTAGCATCCATATTAATGTATATCCATATTAATCCTCTTGAGCGAACAGCTTGATGAAAACCAGCATTCAATATTTAATCCTAGTAAAAATTCCCTGTCTTAGGTCAGTTAGGATCACCACTTTATTTTAAGAATGTGAAATGTCAAAATAATAGTAGAGAGAATGATTTATTTCAGCTTTTATTTCTTTCATCATATTCCCAGTGGGTCAGAAGTTTATATACTCAATATTTGGTAGCATTGCCTTTAAATTGTTTAATTTGGGTCAAATGTTTCAGGTAGCCTTCCACAAGCTTCCCACAATAAGTTGGGTGAATTTTGGCCCGTTCCTCCTGACAGAGCTGGTGTAACTGAGTCAGTTTTGTAGGCCTCCTTGCTTGCACACGTTTTTTCAGTTCTGCCCAAACATTTTCTATAGGATTGATGTCAGAGCTTTGACATGGCCACTCCACTACCTTGACTTTGTTATCATTAAGCCATTTTGCCACAACTTTAGAAGTATGCTTGGGGTCATTGTCCATTTGGGACCAAGCTTTAACTGATGTCTTGAGATGTTGCTTCAATATATCCACATAATTTCCCCCCTCATGATGCCATCTATTTTGTGAAGTGCACCAGTCCCTCCTGCAGCAAAGCACCCCCACAACATGATACAACCGTGCTTCACGGTTGGGATGGTGTTCTTCGGCTTGCAACCTCTCCCTTTTCAAACATCTCCAATTGTCAGTATGGCAAATCAAGAGTTGTGCTTTTTCATCAGACCAGAGGACATTTCTCCAAAAAGTAAAGACCTTTGTCCCTCACGCAGTTGCAAACCGTAGTCTTACCCTAGTAAAACTGAGCAGTGTCTTCTTCCTTACTGAGCGGTCTTTCAAAATGGTTTTGTCCATGTAGGACTCAGCAAACTGGATGGATATAGAGTGCCATCTTTTGTACCTGTTTCCTCCAGCATCTTCACAAGGTCCTTTGCTGTTGTTCTGGGATTGATTTGCACTTTTCGCACCAAAGACCCATCTCTAGGTCACAGAAGTCCATGCTGAGCGGTAAAGGCTCGTGGTCCCATGGTGTTTATCTCAGCTCATTGTTTGTACAGATGAACGTGGTACCTTCAGGCGTTTGGAAATTGCTCCAGCAGGATGTACCAGACTTGTGGAGGTCTGGAACGAATTGCAATTTTTTTCTGAAGTCTTGGCTGATTTCTTTTGATTTTCCCAATATGATGTCAAGCAAACTCCAGTGTTAATTTGAAGTACCTCCTCATGCCTTTTGCACAAATACATCCACAGGTACACCCCAATTAACTCAAAATTATGCTAAAAAAAAATGCCTTTGCAAATATGATGTCAATTAGCCTATGTGCAGTTCTAAAGCCATGATATCATTTTCTGGAATTTTTTTTTTAAGGCTGTTTTGGAGCAGTGTCTTCAATTCAATGTACTGTAGCGGCCTTTCCCAGGTTTTGTGATACAGTGAATTATAAGTGGATATAATCTGTTGTAAACAATTTTGGAAAATCTTCACTTGGTCCTTTGCTGTTGTTCTGGGATTGAATTTGCACTTTAATAGCACCAACGCACGTTCATCTCTAGGGTGACAGAACGCGTCTCCTTCCTGAGGGAATGAAAATGTACAACGGAAAAATCCCCAGGTGTTTATACCTCTACAACAGAGCTATTGTTTGTACAGATGAACGTGGTACAACCAGGCGGGCCGGAAATTGCTCCCAAGGATGAACCAGACTTGTGGAGGTCTACAATTTTTTTCTGAAGTCTTGGCTGAAAGATTTTCCCATGATGTCAGCAAAGAGGCAGTGAGTTTGAAGGTAGGCCTTGAAATACATCCACAGGTACACCCCCAATTGACTCAAATGATGTCAATTAGCCTATCAGAAGCTTCTAAAGCCATGATATCATTTTCAAGAAATTTCCAAGCTGTTTAAAAACACATTCAATTCAATGTATGTAAACTTCTGACCCACTGGAATTGTGATACAGTGAATTATACAGGAAATAATCTGTCTGTAAACAATTGTTGGAAAAATGACTTGTGTCATTGTAATGCTCCATCCAGAAGGCGAGGTGTGGAGGTGCAATGCTGGGACCTTTAGACTGAAAAACAGCTTCTATCTCAAGGGTGCTCAGACTGTTAAACAGCCCCAAACATTGAGGGAATGAAAATGTCAATGAAAAATGACTCCAGGCACTTTAATCATCTAAACAGAGCCGAAATTACACTGAAATAATCACTAGCCACTTTAAACAATGCTACCTTATAATAAAGACAAACTAATTGTTCAACATAAACAGGTGCTACCTATAAACATACAAGGAGGGGGAGGAAAGACAATCAGTGGCCACTTTAATAGGCCAGTGGTTTACATACTTATCTCCACACGCCCGGGATATACTGACCCTCGGTATCATCTACAGTCATGCACAATGTGCTCTGTCCATCCTGCATTCAAAACTATAGTTTGTTTACAAGAAATGTGTGTGTATAAGGTGGTTTTGAAAAACAAGTTAGTTAATGACTTGTAACCTAAGTGTATGTAAACTAGAAGCTTCAACAGTTCAACCACAGGCACAACAACATCTGCAACCACAGGACAAATAAAATTTGATTTGATTTGATTTGATTATCAACCACAGGCACAACACACACCCCTATCAACCAGCTACCGCACGGCGGGCGGTACCGGCGAGACCGGCTTCTTAACAGCTTCTACCACAAGCCATAACACTCCTGGACAGCTAATCAAAGGGCTTCCCAGACCCTCTTTTACACTGCTGCTACTCTCTGTTTATAATCTATGCATAGTCACTTTAATAACTCTACCTACAAGTATATATTACCTGAATTACCTTGACTAACCTGTGTCCCCCACACATTGACTCTGTACGGGTACCCCCTGTATATAGCCTCCACATTGACTCTGTACCGGTACCCCCTGTATATAGCCTCCACATTGACTCTGTACCGGTTTAATGACTCCAACCTATGTTTATGTAAACTTCTGACTTCAACTGTATGTACATGTAGGTAGAGTTAATAAAGTGATAGATAATAACAGAGAGTAGCAGCAGCGTAGAAGAGAGGGGGGTAGCCATTTGATTAGATGTTGAGGAGTCTTATGGCTCGGGGGTAGAAGTAGACTAGACTTGGCGCTCCGGTACCGCTTGCCGTGCGGTAGCAGAGAGAATAGTCTATAACTAGGGTGGCTGGAGTCTTTGACAATGTTTAGGGCCTTCCTCTGACACCGCCTGGTATAGAGTTCCTGGATGGCAGGATGCTTGGCCCCAGGGATGTACTGGGTCGTACGCACTACCCTCTGTAGTGCCTTGCGGTCGGAGGCCGAGCAGTTGCCATACCAGGCAGTGATGCAACCAGTGCTCTTGATGGTGCAGCTGTGAAACCTTTTGAGGATCTGAGGACCCATGCCAAATCTTTTCAGTATCCTGAGGGGGAATAGGTTTTGTCGTGCCCTCTTCATGACTGTTTTGGTGTGTTTGGACCATGTTAGTTTGTTGATGATGTGGACACCAAGGAACTTGAAGCTCTCAACCTGCTCCACTACAGCCCCGTCGATGAGAATGGGGACGTGCTCGGTTCTCCTTTTCCTGCAGTCCACAATCATCTCCTTTGTCTTCATCACGTTGAGGGAGAGGTTGATGTCCTGGCACCACACAGCCAGGTCTCTGACCTCCCTATAGGCTGTCTCATCGTTGTCGGTGATCAGGCCTACAACTACATCGGCAAAATTAATGATGGGGTTGGAGTTGTGCCAAAAGCTGCCAAAGGTACGCATCTTCACACTTCTCGGCACCCTCAATGCATTTTCTGCAGTGCAACCTGGATGAAGAGAGTTTGCACTCTATAGGAGAGGGGAAATAGTTCTATGGGAGAGGGGAAATAGTTCTATGGGAGAGGGGAAATAGTTCTATGGGAGAGGGGAAATAGTTCTATGGGAGAGGGGAAATAGTTCTATGGGAGAGGGGAAATAGTTCTATGGGAAATCACAGCTGACACTGATCAGTGTTTTCACTACTATCTCTAGTGTACAAACCAGAACCTGACAGAACTACAGCCCGAGTGTAGTGTACAAACCAGAACCTGACAGAACTACAGCCCGAGTGTAGTGTACAAACCAGAACCTGACAGAACTACAGCCCGAGGGTAGTGTACAAACCAGAACCTGACAGAACTACAGCCCGAGGGTAGTGTACAAACCAGAACCTGACAGAACTACAGCCCGAGGGTAGTGTACAAACCAGAACCTGACAGAACTACAGCCAGAGGGTAGTGTACAAACCAGAACCTGACAGAACTACAGCCTGAGAGTAGTGTACAAACCAGAACCTGACAGAACTACAGCCCGAGTGTAGTGTACAAACCAGAACCTGACAGAACTACAGCCCGAGGGTAGTGTACAAACCAGAACCTGACAGAACTACAGCCCGAGGGTAGTGTACATACCAGAACCTGACAGAACTACAGCCCGAGTGGCACAGCGGTCTAAGACACTGCATCTCAGTGGTACAGACAACCTGGTTCGAATCCAGGCTGTATCACAACTTGCCGTGATTGAGAATCCCATAGGGCGGGGCACTATTAGCCCAGCGTCGTCCAGGTTTGGCCGGGGTAGGCTGTCATTGTAAATAATCATTTGTTCTTAACCTTCTTGGCTAAATAAAATGGTCACTTCGGGGGCCTGAAACGCCCCATAATGATTGTACAGCCGCTAAGAAAAGTCAGCCAAAACTTAAAACATCAATATGGAGTCAACATATACAAGTGTAAGTAAAAACAAATGTAAATAAGTTAGAAATTACGCTACTAACGAACAAACACGTCTCATAAAAGTAATTACGTTTTTGTTTAGTTAGCTTTTGCTAATTGTAGAAATACAAAATGTTCCTTCTTCAGAAGTAGCTAGGCAGGCTAGTATATTAATAATTATATAGTTAATATAAGTAGACATGCACTCATAATTGACTGTAAGCGCATATAAAAGCTACTGTTGACTGAAAACGAGTGACGAATTTCCGGGCAAGGACGGTCCATTTAAAAATCACTCCTTTCCTCCCGCGCCTGTTTTTTTCTTTCTTTTTTTTAATCAATAACAAATCAATACATAAAGCACACGAGGGAACACAGGCATACATAGATTACAAGCAATAGACAATCGAGCTAGGGGCGGGGCTGGGGGCGGGGCTGGGGGCGGGGCTAGGGGCGGGGCTAGGGGGTACAATTACAATTACACAAGGACCTTAAGGGACATACATACACTTACAATTCTAACAGCTTTTTTGTTAGTAGAGCATTTAACCGTCTTAAAATACAGTTCAATTTCTTTTTGTAGGTGTACGAAAATGTGGTTTTCTGTTTGTAAATTTACATTTGTGTATATGAAATTTGGCCAAAAGAATAATGAAATGAATTACATAAAAATGTTTCAGCTTATTTCTATTGTATGTAAAGAATCCAAACAGTCCATCTCTCCACAATAGTGTAAAATCTTCATAAATGTGTTCAATTATAAACCTACTGATGTCTTGCCACAGTTTTCTTACATGCATACAATGCCAAAAAAGATGCAACACTGTTTCTGGGTGGTCATTACAAAAGGAGCAATTTGAGTTGATGTTTTCCTTAAACTTCTTCATACAGTGGTTGGCAGGATATCCTCCCGCGCCCGTTGCCCTGCAAGCGTCAACTCGTCAGACGTCATGATACGTCGTCAGAAGTGTCCACTTCATTGGAGGGCTGAGGGGAGAGGGGTTTGTCTTCGAAGTGTTTTGTTTTGCTGTCATAGTTTTTTGTCGTCGTTGTTTTAATCAAAGTTGCCGGGATGTCACGTGTCCTACTTGTACACTCGTAACAACCTAGGCATTATGAAACGTATATATTTGATCAAATGAGCTACACGTACCAAATAAGCCCTTTTATTTGTTTGTTAACCAAATTCGACATTCCTTTATTGACCTCTTTACAAAAACTCCTCGCTTGGCGAGTGAAGAAAAACAAACCAAAAACGCAACCTGCAGGAGAAGGCAGATTTTGGGCCCAGTTTATCCCTCTCTGGTATACCACGTGTAGCTTATTGGATCAATAGAAGTTTCGTAATGATTAGGTTGTTACCAGTATACGGATATAAGTAGGACACGTGACACCCCGGAAACTTGGAGAGAGAAAAAAAAAAGTTTTATAACGGGAGTTGCGCCTGTTGTTAACACGTGAATATGCCCTCTGATTGTCTAGAATAGTCCTTCTTCCCGACTGCCTTCCATTTTCGAAGACTTTTCTGTTCATTGTTAGAGCTGCCACTAGAGTATCTGGCCAATATAATGGATAGTCTGAGAGTGTACTCAAAGCAGCGACTCTGTGCCATTGCTACCACACACACATACCACTAGGTGGCAGCGTTGTCAATGTTGAATGCTGATGTCTGAACTGAAGTGGATTCATTGCCTTCGGAGCTGCGACAACGAGAAGGTCCACTGTGTTTTACTCAACAACAACTCATCAAGTCGTCGCTTTTGGTTTTAATTACTTACCATTTATTCACAAAGTCTTGAAATTCAACGCCGAAAATACCAGGCAGCTTAGGAGGAGGCTGGAAAAAGAAAAACAATCGCATCACAGAGGAGATGGATGGAGAGGATATATAAATGATTCAGCCTTGAAGAAATTACACTCAGGACATGGAGGCTTTCAGGCAGGCAGGCAGTCATTCGTGTAATGCTTTCACAGTTCAGTATACCACCATCCCAATCAACATGGGAATGAAGGCAGGGTCTACCTTACAACAGAAACAGTCTATGATATTGTAACCAGGATTTATATGACTTTTGAATAAACTGAAAAATAGAAGCACATTTTTTTTTTTTTTTTTACATTTATTGTAGATTTCAATTTTTTTAAATATTCAAATTACTTGCTGAATTGACTGCCTTATTAAACTCAAATGGACCCCAAAACCCCAAGTCTTTACTCACCTCATTAACTATGTAGTCCAGCAGTTCAAAGATAGCCATAGGAGGTCTGCTGTCTGGCCCACAGGCTGAGGGAAGACAGAAACAGGGCTGAGGGTTAACTCTCAATACGTCAGGTCTGCTGTCTGGCCCACAGGCTGAGGTTTAACTCTCAATAAGTCAGCTCTGCTGTCTGGCCCATAGGCTGAGGGTTAACTCTCAATAAGTCAGGTCTGCTGTCTGGCCCATAGGCTGAGGGTTAACTCTCAATACGTCAGCTCTGCTGTCTGGCCCATAGGCTGAGGGTTAACTCTCAATACGTCAGCTCTGCTGTCTGGCCCATAGGCTGAGGCTGAGGGTCTGGCCCATAAGGGTTAACTCTAAGTCTCAAGGCTGAAGTCAGCTCTGCTGTCTGGCCCATAGGCTGAGGGTTAACTCTCAATACGTCAGCTCTGCTGTCTGGCCCATAGGCAGAGGGTTAATGCTCAATAAGTCAGCTCTGCTGTCTGGCCCATAGGCTGAGGGTTAATGCTCTCAGCTCTGCTGTCTGGCCCATAGGCTGAGGGTTAACTCTCAATACGTCAGCTCTGCTGTCTGGCCCATAGGCTGAGGGTTAACTCTCAATACGTCAGCTCTGCTGTCTGGCCCATAGGCAGAGGGTTAACTCTCAATAAGCCAGCTAGTTGGCCCGGCTACTCAGATTGTTATCAGTATAACCTGTAATGACACACAGGAGATGAATGAGTGCAGACCTGAGATCTGGATCCCTTATCCACAAAGTGTCTCAGAGTGCTGATCCTGGATCAGGTCCTACTTGTCTATGTAATTGTATTCATTATGATCAAAAGGAAAACATGTGTCCTATATCAGCACTTATACTCTGAAAGGTTTTGTGAATATGGGCCCAGAGATCTGAGAGGACTGTATAGAAAAGCATTACGCTATTTAATATTTTATTAGGATTCCCCCATTAGCTGTTGTTGAAGCAGCAGCGACTCTTCTTGGGATTCCACGCAGAACACAGAACACGAAACATGATACAGAACATCAATAGACGAGAACAGCACAAGGACTGAACTACACAAATTTAACCTAAGAACACTTACAATCCACCTCATTTTTCACAAAAGAAATGCTATGGGCACAGTCTAACAACGGACGTGATTTTTATTTGATTTTATTTTACCTTTATTTAACTAGGCAAGTCAGTTAAGAACACATTATTCTTTACAATGACGGTCTACCAGAAGGCAAAAGGCCAAGAGGCAATAGAGACACCACAACACTACATAAAGAGACGTAAGACAACAACATAGCAAGGCAGGAACACATCACAACACAGCATGGTAGCAACACAACATGACAACAACATGGTAGCAACACAACATGGTAGCAGCACAAATTATGGTACAAACATTATTGGGCACAGTCAACAGCACAAAGGGTAAGAAGGTTAGAGACAATACATCAAACTGTCAGTAAGAGTGTCCATGATTGAGTCTTTGAATGAAGAGATTAAACAGTCCTGTAACGGATTGGACTTCCTCTTTACCTCCCTGCAAATAATACTTCAATGTAAATGTAATGAAAAATCATATAGAAACTCATATTTAAATGTAGCAATTCAACAACAAACGCTGTTTAGCCTGCACATCTTTTACAGCACGGCATTGCCTCATTGCTCCAGTGGTTTGCAAGTGATTCTCATTTCTCTGATGGTTGCCAATTCCTTTGGGACCTCTTGTTCCACTGTGCTCATCTCTCTGTCTGTCCTGTGCAACTATTTCCGATGCAACAATGTTATCATAACCGGCCAAAAGTAATAACACAAACGCACTTTCTCTCCTCAACGTTCCCAGTGTGTTAATTTGGCCTATGCCGTTGTCCTGTTTTACATTCAGCAATGATCTACATCAAGCCTGCTTCTCTCCCATCTTACAGACTCTTGACTAGTGCTATTTAGGCCTAGTATAAATATATGTCCTATCGCTTTGCAGCCTATAGTTTTTCCTGTGATTTCCTGACAACATGATGAGGTGCCACTGCAGTGGATAGATGCCATTTTACAGACTCCTGACCCAGACAAGATGACGAGGTGCCACTGCAGTGGATAGATGCCATTTTACAGACCCCTGACCCAGACAAGATGACGAGGTGCCACTGCAGTGGATAGATGCCATTTTACAGACTCCTGACCCAGACAAGATGACGAGGTGCCACTGCAGTAGATAGCTGCCATTTTACAGACTCCTGACCCAGACAAGATGACGAGGTGCCACTGCAGTGGATAGATATTTTACAGACTGCCATTTTACAGACTCCTGACCCAGACAAGATGACGAGGTGCCACTGCAGTAGATAGCTGCCATTTTACAGACTCCTGACCCAGACAAGATGACGAGGTGCCACTGCAGTAGATAGCTGCCATTTTCCTGACAGACTCCCACTGACCCAGACAAGATGACGAGACAAGATGCCACTGCAGTAGATAGCTGCCATTTTACAGACTCCTGACCCAGACAAGATGACGAGGTGCCACTGCAGTAGATAGCTGCCATTTTACAGACTCCTGACCCAGACAAGATGACGAGGTGCCACTGCAGTAGATAGCTGCCATTTTACAGACTCCTGACCCAGACAAGATGACGAGGTGCCACTGCAGTAGATAGCTGCCATTTTACAGACTCCTGACCCAGACAAGATGACGAGGTGCCACTGCAGTAGATAGCTGCCATTTTACAGACTCCTGACCCAGACAAGATGACGAGGTGCCACTGCAGTAGATAGCTGCCATTTTACAGACTCCTGACCCAGACAAGATGACGAGGTGCCACTGCAGTAGATAGCTGCCATTTTACAGACTCCTGACCCAGACAAGATGACGAGGTGCCACTGCAGTAGATAGCTGCCATTTTACAGACTCCTGACCCAGACAAGATGACGAGGTGCCACTGCAGTAGATAGCTGCCATTTTACAGACTCCTGACCCAGACAAGATGACGAGGTGCCACTGCAGTGGATAGCTGCCATTTTACAGACTCCTGACCCAGACAAGATGACGAGGTGCCACTGCAGTGGATAGATGCCATTTTACAGACTCCTGACCCAGACAAGATGACGAGGTGCCACTGCAGTAGATAGCTGCCATTTTACAGACTCCTGACCCAGACAAGATGACGAGGTGCCACTGCAGTAGATAGCTGCCATTTTACAGACTCCTGACCCAGACAAGATGACGAGGTGCCACTGCAGTAGATAGCTGCCATTTTACAGAGCGTTATTTTGTTTTTTTGTTGTTGTTTCTGATTTTAACAATTTTTGTACATAATGTTTCCGTTATAATTTGCTATGACTGGGGGGAAAAAAAGCTTCTTGACATCAGAACAGCGACCACTAACCTCGATTTGGATGAAGATTTAAACTTCAATGAGTCGGCAGATCTGGATCTTATGCTTTTACTCCGGACCTGATCCCAAGAACTCGAAAGAGGAAGCAGAGGTGAAAGAGCAGGGCAAGCGAGGCGGCATCATGATTAGACTACGTCTGCGAGCATCTAGATCACCGTCGCCTTCCTGTTTTGTTTGGGTAACATACAATCAATAGAGAGAGAAAAACTGGTCGAGCTCCGTTCCAGATCTGAAGAACTGTAATATCTTTTCACAGAGTAGTGGCGAGGACATGGATAATATAAACCTCGCTGGCTTTTCCATTTTGTATTTTTATTTAACCTTTATTTTAACTAGGCAAGTCAGTTTAAGAAACAAATTCTTATTTACAATGACGGCCTAACCCGGTCACACCCAGACGACGCTGGGCCAATTGTGCACCGCCCTGTGGCACTCCCAATCATGGCCGGATGTGATACAGCCCGGATTCGAACCAGGGACTGCAGTGTCACCTCCCGAGTGGCGGGAGCCCATGCATTGTCAAGATAGGATGGCAGGTAAGATGAGAAGGGGAGGGGTTAAAAAACAGCTGGTGTCCAAGCTCTAATGTTAAAGGGATACGCCAGGAGTTTTAGTAATTCATCTACCTCCCCAGAATCATATTTGGTATTTGGTATTTTATTAGGATCCCCATTAGCTGTTGCAAAAGAAGCAGCTACTCTTTCTGGGGTCCACACAGAACACAGAACACAGAACACGGAACACGGAACACGGAACATAATACAGAATGACATAATACAGAACATCATTAGACAAGAACAGCTCAAAGACAGAACTACATACATGTTTTTTAAAGGCACACGTAGCCTCCATATCAATACATACACACTAACTATCTAGGTCCAATAGAGGAGAGGTGTTGTGCCTCGAGGTGTTGCTTTATCTGTTTTTTCAAACCAGGTTTGCTGTTTATTTGAGCAATATGAGATGGAAGGAAGTTCCATGCAATAATGTCTCTATATAATACTGTACGTTTTCTTGAATTTGTTCTGGATTTGGGGACTATGAAAAGACCCCTGGTGGCATGTCTGGTGGGATAAGTGTGTGTGTCAGAGCTGTGTGTAAGTTGACTACACAAACAATTTGGGAAATTCAACACAATATTTCTTATAAAAAGAAGAAGTGGTGCAGTCAGTCTTTCCTCAACTCTTAGCCAAGAGAGACTGTCAGCATAGTATTAATATCAGCCCTCTGATTACAACTGAGAGTAAAACGTACCGCTCTGTTCTGGGCCAGCTGCAGTTTAACTAGGTCTTTCCTTGCAGCACTGGACCACACGACTGGACAATAATCAAGATGAGATAAAACTAGAGCCTGCAGAACTTGCTTTGTGGAGTGTGGTGTTAAAAGCAGAGCATCTCTTTATTACTGACAGACCTCTCCCCATCTTTACAACCATTGAATCTATATGTTTTGACCATGACAGTTTACAATCTAAGGTAACGCCAAGTAATTTAGTCTGCTCAACTTGTTCAACAGCCACTGCATTCATTATCAGATCCAGCCGAGGTCTAGAACTTAAGGAATGATTTGTACCAAATACAAGGCTCTTAGTTTTAGAGATGTTCAGGACCAGTTTATTACTGGCCACCCATTCCAAAACAGACTGCAACTCTTTGCTAAGGGTTTTAGTGACTTCATTAGCTGTGGTTGCTGATGGGTATATGGTTGAATCATCAGCATACATGGACACACATACTGTGTTTAATGCCAGTGGCAGGTCATTGGTAAAAATAGAAAAGAGTAGAGGGCCTAGAGAGCTGCCCTGCGGTACTCCACACTTTACGTGTTTGACATTAGTGAAGCTTCCATTAAAGAAAACCCTTTGAGTTCAATTAGATAGATAGCTCTGAATCCACGACATGGCAGAGGTTGAAAAGCCATAGCACTTAAGTTTTTTCAACAACAGATTATGGTAAACAATATCAAAGGCAGCACTGAGGCACTGAAATCTAACAGTACAGCTCTCACAATCTTGTTATTATCAATTTCTTTCAACCAATCATCAGTCATTTGTGTCAGTGCAGTACATGTTGAGTACCCTTCTCTATAAGCATGCTGAAAGTCTATCGTTAATTTGTTTACAGAGAAATAGCATTGTATTTGGTCAAACACAATTTTTTTCCAACAGTTTGCTAAGAGCTGGCAGCTGATAGGTCTCCTAGAACCAGTAAAGGCCTCTTTACCACTCATGGGTAGCGGAATTACTTTGGCTTCCCTCCAGGCCTGAGGACAAAGACTTTCCTCTAGACTCAGATTAAAGATATGACAGATAGGAGTGGCTATAGAGTCAATAAGCCATCTGATTGGATGAAAGATGGAGTTGAATGTGTTTCATTTAAAGTACTGCAAAGTGTTTTTCCATTGTTCTTTATATCATTGATCTTGGCTTCATAATATACTTTCTTCTTCTTTGTGTTCAGTTTATTCACATCATTTCTCAGTTTGCAGTAAGTCAGTCAGTCAGATGTACAGCCAGACTTATTAGCCACTTCCTGTTGCCCCCAACTCTTTCAACCATACAGTTTTTCCATTCCTCATCAATCCATGGAGTCTTAACAGTTCTAACAGTCAGTTTCTTAACAGGTTCATGTTTATCAATAAATCACATCAGACCAATTAATATTTTGTAACATTGTTCACATAAGAGTCACAGCTCAATATGTTGTATGATATCGTACTATTTTAGGTCCAGCTGTTGGAACTTTGGCTTTCCTGCATATAGCCACTATATTGTGATCAGTGCATCCAATGGGTACGGATACAGCTTTAGAACAAAGTTCTACAGTATTAGTAAACATGTGATCGATACATGTGGATGATCTTGTTCCTGTAGTGTTTGTAAACACCCTGGTAGGTTGATTAATAACCTGAACCAGAGTACAGACACTGGTTACAGTGAGAAGCTTCCTGTTGAGTGGGTTGATTAATAACCTGAACCAGATTACAGACACTGGTTACAGTGAGAAGCTTCCTGTTGAGTGGGTTGATTAATAACCTGAACCAGATTACAGACACTGGTTACAGTGAGAAGCTTCCTGTTGAGTGGGTTGATTAATAACCTGAACCAGATTACAGACACTGGTTACAGTGAGAAGCTTCCTGTTGAGTGGGTTGATTAATAACCTGAACCAGATTACAGACACTGGTTACAGTGAGAAGCTTCCTGTTGAGTGGGTTGATTAATAACCTGAACCAGATTACAGACACTGGTTACAGTGAGAAGCTTCCTGTTGAGTGGACAGCTTGATGAAAACCAGTCAATATTCAAGTCCTCAAGAAAGTAGACCTCTCTGTTTACGTCACATACACTATCAAGCATTTCACACATATTATTTAGATATTGACTGTTAGCACTTGGTGGCCTACAGCAACACCCCCAAGACAAGTCTTTAGATGTGCCAAGTGAACCTGCCACCACAACACTTCAATAACACATAAGATCTTCTCTGAGCATTACAGGGATATGGCTCTGAATATATACAACACCTCCCCTATAAACATTACAGGGATATGGCTCTGACTATATACAACACCTCCCCTATAAACATTACAGGGATATGACTCTGAATATATACAACACCTCCCCTATAAACATTACAGGGATATGACCCTGAATATATACAACACCTCCCCTATAAACATTACAGGGATATGACTCTGAATATATACAACACCTCCCCTATAAACATTACAGGGATATGACTCTGAATATATACAACACCTCCCTATAAACATTACAGGGATATGACTCTGAATATATACAACACCTCCCCTATAAACATTACAGGGATATGACTCTGACTATATACAACACCTCCCCTATAAACATTACAGGGATATGACTGACTATATACAACACCTCCCCTATAAACATTACAGGGATATGACTCTGACTATATACAACACCTCCCCTATAAACATTACAGGGATATGGCTCTGACTATATACAACACCTCCCCTATAAACATTACAGGGATATGACTCTGACTATATACAACACCTCCCCTATAAACATTACAGGGATATGACTCTGACTATATACAACACCTCCCCTATAAACATTACAGGGATATGACTCTGAATATATACAACACCTCCCCTATAAACATTACAGGGATATGACTCTGAATATATACAACACCTCCCCTATAAACATTACAGGGATATGGCTCTGAATATATACAACACCTCCCCTATAAACATTACAGGGATATGGCTCTGAATATATACAACACCTCCCCTATAAACATTACAGGGATATGACTCTGAATATATACAACACCACCTCCCTATAAACATTACAGGGATATGGCTCTGACTATATACAACACCTCCCCTATAAACATTACAGGGATATGGCTCTGAATATATACAACACCTCCCCTATAAACATTACAGGGATATGGCTCTGAATATATACAACACCTCCCTATAAACATTACAGGGATATGGCTCTGACTATATACAACACCTCCCCTATAAACATTACAGGGATATGACTCTGACTATATACAACACCTCCCCTATAAACATTACAGGGATATGGCTCTGAATATATACAACACCTCCCCTATAAACATTACAGGGATATGACTCTGACTATATACAACACCTCCCCTATAAACATTACAGGGATATGGCTCTGAATATATACAACACCTCCCCTATAAACATTACAGGGATATGGCTCTGACTATATACAACACCTCCCCTATAAACATTACAGGGATATGGCTCTGACTATATACAACACCTCCCCTATAAACATTACAGGGATATGGCTCTGAATATATACAGCATCACGTCCCCCATAAGCATTCCTGTCTCTTATATAGATGTTATACCCTTGCATCGCTACGGATGTATCATCAAATGAATTATCTATGTTAGTCTCAGAAATGGCTAATATATGAATGTTATCTGGTGTTAGCAAGTTATTGATTTCGTGAACCTTATTTCTAAGGCCTGATATATTAATATGGGCTATTTTCAGCCCTTTCCTGGGGAGCTGATCAGAGACATAATATTGAAAGAGGAAACCAAGCAAGAGAAAATAATACACATTTAGCAGTCCAGTAATCAGTTGGTGTGTGTGTGTGTGTGTGTGTGTGTGTGTGTGTGTGCGCTGCGGGGTTGAGGCTCTGAACCCATATGCTTGGCTCTCTCATCCCTTCCAGGCTTCTGGGAGGGAGGGTTGACAATGAGCCTGTCGTAGCGGATGTAAGCAATGTCCCCACACACTCTGGCAGCTTTCATGGCTGGGATAAGTTACTTCCTCTTCTGGCGCACAGCTTCAGGATAGTCCTTCCTGAGGATGATGTACGTTCCTCTCAAGTTCTTGACTCTTTCCAGAACAGCTTCCTTGTCATTTAACCTCAAGAACTTGACCACTATCGGCCTGGACCGGTGGTGGGTGTTACAGTTTTGTGGGCGCGCTCCACCTCAAATCAAATCAAATCAAATTTTATTTGTCACATACACATGGTTAGCAGATGTTAATGCGAGTGTAGCGAAATGCTTGTGCTTCTAGTTCCGACAATGCAGTAATAACGAGCAAGTAATCTAACTAACAATTCCAAAAAAAACTACTGTCATACACAGTGTAAGGGGATAAAGAATATGTACATAAGGATATATGAATGAGTGATGGTACAGAGCAGCATAGGCAAGATACAGTAGATGATATCAGTACAGTATATACATATGAGATAAGTATGTAAACCAATTGGCATAGTTAAAGTGGCTAGTGATACATGTATTACATAAGGATGCAGTCGATGATATAGAGTACAGTATCAACGTATGCATATGAGATGAACAATGTAGGGTAAGTAACATTATATAAGGTAGCATTGTTTAAAGTGGCTAGTGATATATTTACATCATTTCCCCTATCGATTCCCATGATTAAAGTGGCTGAGTAGAGTCAGTGTCATTGACAGTGTGTTGGCAGTAGCCACTCAATGTTAGTGGTGGCTGTTTAACTTTCTGGATGGCAGCGGGGTGAACAGGCAGTGGCTCGGGTGGTTGATGTCCTTGATGATCTTTATGGCCTTCCTGTAGCATCGGGTGGTGTAGGTGTCCTGGAGGGCAGGTAGTTTGCCCCCGGTGATGCTTGTGCAGACCTCACTACCCTCTGGAGAGCCTTAAAGTTGCCATACCAGGCGGTGATACAGCCCGCCAGGATGCTCTCGATTGTGCATCTGTAGAAGTTTGTGAGTGCTTTTGGTGACAAGCCGAATTTCTTCAGTCTCCTGAGGTTGAAGAGGCGCTGCTGCGCCTTCCTCACGATGCTGTCTGTGTGAGTGGACCAATTCAGTTTGTCTGTGATGTGTATGCCGAGGAACTTAAAACTTGCTACCCTCTCCACTACTGTTCCATCGATGTGGATGGGGGATGTTCCCTCTGCTGTTTCCTGAAGTCCACAATCATCTCCTTAGTTTTGTTGACGTTGAGTGTGAGGTTATTTTCCTGACACCACACTCCGAGGGCCCTCACCTCCTCCCTGTAGGCCGTCTCGTCGTTGTTGGTAATCAAGCCTACCACTGTTGTGTCGTCCGCAAACTTGATGATTGAGTTGAGGCGTGCATGGCCACGCAGTCGTGGGTGAACAGGGAGTACAGGAGAGGGCTCAGAACGCACCCTTGTGGGGCCCCAGTGTTGAGGATCAGCGGGGAGGAGATGTTGTTGCCTACCCTCACCACCTGGGAGCGGCCCGTCAGGAAGTCCAGTACCCAGGGCGGGGTCGAGACCCAGGGTCTCGAGCTTGATGAAGCTTGGAGGGTACTATGGTGTTGAATGCCGAGCTGTAGTCGATGAACAGCATTCTCACATAGGTATTCCTCTTGTCCAGATGGGTTAGGGCAGTGTGCAGTGTGGTTGAGATTGCATCGTCTGTGGACCTATTTGGGCGGTAAGCAAATTGGAGTGGGTCAAGGGTGTCAGGTAGGGTGGAGGTGATATGGTCCTTGACTAGTCTCTCAAAGCACTTCATGATGACGGATGTGAGTGCTACGGGCGGTAGTCGTTTAGCTCAGTTACCTTAGCTTTCCTGGGAACAGGAACAATGGTGGCCCTCTTGAAGCATGTGGGAACAGCAGACTGGTATAGGGATTGATTGAATATGTCCGTAAACACACCGGCCAGCTGGTCTGCGCATGCTCTGAGGGCGCGGCTGGGGATGCCGTCTGGGCCTGCAGCCTTGCGGGGTTAACACGTTTAAATGTCTTACTCACTTCGGCTGCAGTGAAGGAGAGACCGCATGTTTCCGTTGCAGGCCGTGTCAGTGGCACTGTATTGTCCTCAAAGCGGGCAAAAAGTTATTTAGTCTGCCTGGGAGCAAGACATCCTGGTCCGTGACTGGGCTGGGTTTCTTCCTGTAGTCCGTGATTGACTGTAGACCCTGCCACATACCTCTTGTGTCTGAGCCGTTGAATTGAGATTCTACTTTGTCTCTGTACTGGCGCTTAGCTTGTTTGATAGCCTTGCGGAGGGAATAGCTGCACTGTTTGTATTCAGCCATGTTACCAGACACCTTGCCCTGATTAAAAGCAGTGGTTCGTGCCTTCAGTTTCACACAAATGCTGCCATCAATCCACGGTTTCTGGTTAGGGAATGTTTTAATCGTTGCTATGGGAACGACATCTTCAACGCACGTTCTAATGAACTCGCACACCGTATCAGCGTATTCGTCAATGTTGTTGTCTGACTCAATCTTCCTGTGGTGCATCCTGTGGTGCATCTTCAATTTCTCAGAGATCATTTCCCTCACTTTGTCCTCCGATTCCATCAGGTCTCACGTGGAGGTTCTGCATTTCCGTCCACAACCATGATTGTCCTTCGAGTCTGATTCATTGTTATCATGGATTCACACACAGAACTGATGTCCTCTCTCAATGGCTTACAGATTGCTGTCATCTTGCCTGTTCTCCTGTTTCACCTCATCGAGCTGACCCTGGGAGAACTGCTGTTCTCCTGTTTCACCTCATCGAGCTGACCCTGGGAGAACTGCTGTTCTCCTGTTTCAACTCATCGAGCTGACCCTGGGAGAACTGCTGTTCTCCTGTTTCACCTCATTGAGCTGACCCTGGGAGAACTGCAAACTGTTCTTCAGGTCCTGGACCTCTCTGGTCAGGGCGTCCATTCTTTTATTAGTAGGATCCACGAGTATTTGGACAAAACACTTGAAACAATTTTCTTGTTGTAACGACTGCTTGTAGGTCTCTTTGTTCGTTTAAAAGACCCGTCATGTGTGATAGAGAGACACTCTGTCCTCAACGGAACTGCCGTCGGCTTTGGTCCCGTCGGCTTTGGTCCCGTCGGCTTTGGTCCCGTCGGCTTTGGTCTTTGTCATGGTAGCTAGCAACGAGAGAGACTCTAACCCAGAAGCTTATAAGAAATCCCACCACAACCTCCGACGAGCCAACAAACAAGAAAAGCGTCAATACAGGAATAAGATTAAATCCTACTACACCAGCTCTGATGCTTGTCGGATCTGGCAGGGCTTGCAAACTATCACGGTCTACAAAGGTAAACCAAGCTGCGAGCTGCCCAGTGACGCGAGCCTACCAGACAAGGCAAATGCCTTCTATGCTCGCTGGAGGCAAGCAACACTGAACAATGAATGAGAGCACCAGCTGTTCCGGACGATTGTGTGATCACGCTCTCTGTAGCCGATGTGAGTAAGACCTTTAAACAGGTTAACATTCACAAGGCAGCATACGGATTACCAGGACGCGTACTTCACTGACATTTTCAATCTCTCTCTGACCTAGTCTGTAATACCTACATGTTTCAAGCAGACCGCCATAGTCCCTGTGCCCAAGGAAGCAAAGGTAACCTGCCTAAATTATTATCGTCCTGTAGTACACACATCGGTAACCGTGAAACGCTTTGAAAGGCTGGTCAAGGCTCACATCAACACCATCATCCCAGACACCATGGACCCACTCCAATTCTCATACCGCCCCAACAGAACCACTGATGACGCAATCTCACTGCCCTTTCCCACCTGGACAGGAGGGACACCTATGTTAAAAAGTTGTTAATTGATTACAGCTCAGCGTTCAACACCATATTACCCTTCAAGCTCATCACTAAGCTCAGGACCTCCTGGGGCTTTCTGACAGGCCACACCTGGTGGTGAGGGAAGGCAACAACACACTGACCCTCAACGTGGGGGCCCATCAGGAGTGCGTGCTTAGTCCCCTCCTGTACTCCCTGTTCACCCGACATGCACGACACCAACACCATCATTAATTTTTCCGACGGCATGACGGTGGTAGGCCTGATCACTGACGACGACGAGACAGCCAATAGGGATCGTGGAAACGGAAAGCCCGAGCATGCCCCCATCCACAAAGCAGGTTCGAGAGCTTCAAGTTTCTCAGTGTCACTAAGGAATTATCATGGTCCAACACAGTTGTGAAGAAGGCACGAAGAAGCCCCCTCAGGAGGCTGAAAAGATTTGGCCTGGGCCTTCAAAAAAGTTATACCATCGGGAGCATCACTGCTTGGTATGGCAACTGCTCGGCATCTGACCGCAAGGCACTACAGAGGGTAGTGCGTATGGCCCAGGACGTCATTGGGGCCACGCTCCAGGACCTCTATACCAGGTGGTGTCAGAGCCATAAAATTATTTGTAAAAGACTCCAGCACAGCAATCAATCTGGGCTCTTTATCTCATGCTGTTGTATGTGTCAATGATGGCTGCCATTGACAGAATAGGAAGGCAGGCAGCCATCATTTCAGAAATCTTTTGTTTAGCTCCCCTCCCTCGGTCCCCACATGGTCCAGCTGCCAGCCTCTCAACCCTCTCGTTCCTCTCCTCTCCATTGTCATGACCCAGAGGGTTGATTGTCAACAGTCCAGGTAATTGGCACTAATTGGGTTTGAGCCAAAATGGTGGCCCTGGTCTGATTGTAGGGTTTGCCGTACGTCCTCTCTCATCCCATTTCTCTCAGCATTTCGCTGTTTACTTCCTGTTAGTTCCCCAAACTTGCATCTGTGTGGAGCACTCCCAAATCATAGACTGTTCTCTCTGCTACCGCACAGCAAGCGGTACCAGTGCACCAAGTCTGGAACCAACAGGACCCTGAACAGCTTCTACACCCAAGCCATAACAATGCTGAATAGTTAGTCCGGCTATTTGGTTAACTATTTAAATATCTACATTGACCCCCCCTTTTAGTTGTTGCACTAACTCTTCTGACTCCACACATACGCTGCTGTTACTGTTAATTATCTATCCTGTTGCCTAGTTACTTTACCCCTCCCCATATGTACATGTACACCTCAAGTATCTCGTACCCCTGCACATTGACTTGGTACTGGTACTCCCTGTATATAGCTCCACGTGTATATAGCATTGTTATCTTTACACATTTCTTTCATCATTTAGTCAGATATACTTGGATGTGTAGTGTCAGGGTTTGTTGCTTGCATGTCATGCCTAAAGTTTGCTAATCTTGCCAATGAAAAAAAATCATTAAAGTAGTTAGTACCCTATGGAACCCTATTCCCTATATAGTGCACTACTTTTGACCAGAGCCCAGACACTCACAGCTGCCTGGCTGTCCGGGGGGTATGGGCTTGGGAGAGGTGGTGTCACTAGAACAGGCGTCCCCTTCCACCGGGAACCCAAAGATAATTTCCAGTTCGCGGGTGTCGGGGGGAGGGATGGGGAAGCGTCCGACAGCCATCTCAACCAGAGAGAGACCCATACTCCAGATATCAGACTGGACAGAGTAGTGAGTTCCCTGGAGACGCTCCGGCTGGGGGGGTAGGAGAGGGAGATGGGGGAGGGGGGGGGAGATAGAGAGACAGGATGAATGATAAGAGCCAAAATAGTGCAAAGCTCTCTGGTGAATACAGTGATATACTGCCTGAATGCTTTTCAAGCAACAAATACATCATTATATTCCAGACAGTAAACAGAAATTAAAGTGTAACTCTTTCAGATCTAAAACTAAACTGCCAGTGTTTCCTGTTTTGGTTTTGGACCTAGCAATACACAGCTGATTCAAATAATAACTCTAAAAATAAAGTTTGATGATGAGTTGATTATTTGAATCAGGTGTGTAGTGTTAGGGCAAAAGCTATACATGTCACCCCATGGAGTCCCCAGGACCAGGCCAGTCCTCCTAAAGCCTAATTCATTCTGTAAAATGGCTTCCCTGCACACAACTACACAGGATCCCCATTTTGCGTAGCTATTTGTAGTTCTTGTGTACTATGGAAGCTATCTGTAGCTATTTGTAGTTCTTGTGTACTATGGCAGCTATCTGTAGCTATTTGTAGTTCTTGTGTACTATGGCAGCTATCTGTAGCTATTTGTAGTTCTTGTGTACTATGGTAGCTATTTGTAGTTCTTGTGTACTATGGTAGCTATTGGTAGTTCTTGTGTACTATGGCAGCTATCTGTAGTTCTTGTGTACTATGGTAGCTATTTGTAGTTCTTGTGTACTATGGAAGCTATCTGTAGTTCTTGTGTACTATGGTAGCTATTTGTAGTTCTTGTGTACTATGGAAGCTATCTGTAGCTATTTGTAGTTCTTGTGTACTATGGAAGCTATCTGTAGCTATTTGTAGTTCTTGTGTACTATGGCAGCTATCTGTAGCTATTTGTAGTTCTTGTGTACTATGGTAGCTATTTGTAGTTCTTGTGTACTATGGTAGCTATTTGTAGTTCTTGTGTACTATGGTAGCTATTTGTAGTTCTTGTGTACTATGGCAGCTATCTGTAGCTATTTGTAGTTCTTGTGTACTATGGTAGCTATTTGTAGTTCTTGTGTACTATGGTAGCTATTTGTAGTTCTTGTGTACTATGGTAGCTATTTGTAGTTCTTGTGTACTATGGTAGCTATCTGAAGCTATTTGTAGTTCTTGTGTACTATGGTAGCTATTTGTAGTTCTTGTGTACTATGGTAGCTATTTGTAGTTCTTGTGTACTATGGTAGCTATTTGTAGTTCTTGTGTACTATGGTAGCTATCTGAAGCTATTTGTAGTTCTTGTGTACTATGGTAGCTATTTGTAGTTCTTGTGTACTATGGTAGCTATTTGTAGTTCTTGTGTACTATGGTAGCTATCTGAAGCTATTTGTAGTTCTTGTGTACTATGGTAGCTATTTGTAGTTCTTGTGAACTATGGTAGGTATTTGTAGCGATTTATAGTTATTGCATTATGTAAACTCAGCAAAAAAAGAAACGTCACTTTATCAGGACCCTGTCTTTCAAAGATAATTAGTAAAAATCCAAATAACTTCACAGATCTTCATTGTAAAGGGTTTAAACACTGTTTCCCATGCTTGTTCAATGAACCATAAACAATTAATGAACATGTACCTGTGGAACGGTCGTTAAGACACTAACAGTTTACAGACGGTAGGCAATTAAGGTCACAGTTATGAAAACTTAGGACCTGAAAGAGGCCTTTCTACAGACTCTGAAAAACACCAAAAGAAAGATGCCCAGGTTCCCTGCTCATCTGTGTCAACGTGCCTTAGGCATGCTGCAAGGAGACACGAGGACAGCAGATGTGGCCAAGGCAATAAATTGCAGCGCTACAGGGAGACAGGACAGACATCTGATTGTCCTCGCAGTGGCAGAACACGTGTAACACCTGCACAGGATCGGTACATCCGAACATCACACCTGTGTGACAGGTACAGGATGGCAACAACTGCCCGAGTTACACCAGGAACGCACAGACAGGCCTGGCAAAAAGTGCTCTTCACTAACGAGTCGCGGTTTAGTCTCACCAGGGGTCGATGGTCGGATTCGCGCTCATCGTTGAAGGAATGAGCGTTACACGAGGCCTGTACTCTGGAGCAGGATCGATTTGGAGGTGGAGGGTCCGTCATGGTCTGGGGTGGTGTGAAACAGCATCATCGTACTCAGCTTGTTGTCATTGCAGGCAATCTCAACGCTGTGCGTTACAGGGAAGACATGACCCTCCCTCATGTGGTACCCTTCCCTCAGGCTCATCCTGACATCACCCTCCAGCATGACAATGCCACCAGCCATACTGCTCATTCTGTGTGTGATTTCCTGCAAGACAGGAATGTCTGGGACCTGTTGTTTCGGAGGGTGAGGGCTAGGGTCATTCCCCTCAGAAATGTCCGGGAACTTACAGGTGCCTTGGTGGAAGAGTGGGGTAACATCTCACAGCAACAACTGGCAAATCTGGTGCAGTCCATGAGGAGGAGATGCACTGCAATACTTATTGCAGCTGGTGGCCACACCAGATACTGACTGTTACTTTTGAGTTTGTTCCCCCCCCTTTGTTCAGGGACACATTATTCAATTTCTGTTAGTCACATGTCTGTGGAACTTGTTCAGTTTATGTCTCAGTTGTTGAATCTTGTTATTCTCAAACAAATATTTACACATGTTAAGTTTTGCTGAAAATAAACACAGTTGACAGTGAGAGGATGTTTCTTTTTTTGCTGAGTTTTACTGTGTAGGGTACAAATAAGGCTGAACAGTAGCTGAGGAGACAGACAGAGTAGCAGGAGAGAACTATAGGTCGGCTACTGTAGTAACTTACAGACATGTAGGAGCGGGTTCCCACAAAGGAGTTGGCCATGGAGTCGATGAGCTGACCGCTCACTCCAAAGTCACACAGCTTGATCTCACCACGGGAGTTAACCAGGATGTTAGATGGCTTCACATCTGAGAGAGAGACAGGCAGAGAGGGAGACAGGCAGAGGGGGAGACAGGCAGAGGGGGAGACAGGCAGAGGGGGAGACAGGCAGAGGGGAGACAGGCAGAGGGGAGACAGGCAGAGAGGGAGACAGGCAGAGGGGAGACAGGCAGAGAGGGAGACAGGCAGAGAGGGAGACAGGCAGAGGGGGAGACAGGCAGAGGGGGAGACAGGCAGACAGGCAGAGGGGAGACAGGCAGAGAGGGAGACAGGCAGAGAGGGAGACAGGCAGAGAGGGAGACAGGCAGAGAGGGAGACAGGCAGAGAGGGAGACAGGCAGAGAGGGAGACAGGCAGAGAGGGAGACAGGCAGAGAGGGAGACAGGGAGACAGGCAGAGAGGGAGACAGGCAGTGAGGGAGACAGGCAGTGAGGGAGACAGGCAGTGAGGGAGACAGGCAGTGAGGGAGACAGGCAGGGGGAGACAGGCAGAGGGGGAGACAGGCAGAGGGGGAGACAGGCAGAGGGGGAGACAGGCAGAGGGGGAGACAGGCAGAGGGGAGACAGGCAGCGAGGGAGACAGGCAGAGGGGGAGACAGGCAGAGAGGGAGACAGGCAGACAGGCAGAGGGGGAGACAGGCAGAGAGGGAGACAGGCAGTGAGGGAGACAGGCAGTGAGGGAGACAGGCAGATGGGGAGACAGGCAGATGGGGAGACAGGCAGAGGGGGAGACAGGCAGAGGGGAGACAGGCAGAGGGGGAGACAGGCAGAGGGGAGACAGGCAGAGAGGGAGACAGGCAGAGAGAGGGAGACAGGCAGAGAGGGAGACAGGCAGTGAGGGAGACAGGCAGTGAGGGAGACAGGCAGTGAGGCAGAGAGGGAGACAGGCAGTGAGGGAGACAGGCAGTGAGGGGAGACAGGCAGATGGGGAGACAGGCAGTGAGGGAGACAGGCAGAGAGGGAGACAGGCAGAGAGGGAGACAGGCAGAGAGGGAGACAGGCAGAGAGGGAGACAGGCAGAGAGGGAGAGAGGGAGACAGGCAGAGAGGGAGACAGGCAGAGAGGGAGACAGGCAGTGAGGGAGACAGGCAGAGAGGGAGACAGGCAGAGGGGGAGACAGGCAGTGAGGGAGACAGGCAGTGAGGGAGACAGGCAGTGAGGGAGACAGGCAGTGGGGGAGACAGGCAGAGGGGGAGACAGGCAGAGGGGGAGACAGGCAGAGGGGGAGACAGGCAGAGGGGGAGACAGGCAGAGAGGGAGACAGGCAGACAGGCAGAGGGGGAGACAGGCAGAGAGGAGACAGGCAGTGAGGGAGACAGGCAGTGAGGGAGACAGGCAGTGAGGGAGACAGGCAGAGAGGGAGACAGGGAGACAGGCAGTGAGGGAGACAGGCAGTGAGGGAGACAGGCAGAGAGGGAGACAGGCAGTGAGGGAGACAGGCAGTGAGGGAGACAGGCAGTGAGGGAGACAGGCAGTGAGGGAGACAGGCAGTGGGGGAGGGCAGTGGGGGAGACAGGCAGAGGGGGAGACAGGCAGAGGGGGAGACAGGCAGAGGGGGAGACAGGCAGAGGGGGAGACAGGCAGAGGGGGAGACAGGCAGACAGGCAGAGGGGGAGACAGGCAGAGAGGGAGACAGGCAGTGAGGGAGACAGGCAGTGAGGGAGACAGGCAGTGAGGGAGACAGGCAGTGAGGGAGACAGGCAGTGGGGGAGACAGGCAGAGGGGGAGACAGGCAGAGGGGGAGACAGGCAGAGGGGGGAGACAGGCAGAGGGGGAGACAGGCAGAGGGAGACAGGCAGACAGGCAGAGGGGGAGACAGGCAGAGGGGGAGACAGGCAGAGGGAGACAGGCAGTGAGGGAGACAGGCAGGAGGGAGACAGGCAGAGAGGGAGACAGGGAGACAGGCAGTGAGGGAGACAGGCAGTGAGGGAGACAGGCAGTTAGGAGACAGGCAGTGAGGGAGACAGGCAGTGAGGGAGACAGGCAGTGAGGGAGACAGGCAGTAGGGAGACAGGCAGTGGGGGAGACAGGCAGTGGGGAGACAGGCAGAGGGGGAGACAGGCAGAGGGGGAGACAGGCAGAGGGGGAGACAGGCAGAGGGGGAGACAGGCAGAGGGGGAGACAGGCAGACAGGCAGAGGGGGAGACAGGCAGAGAGGGAGACAGGCAGTAGGGAGACAGGCAGTAGGGAGACAGGCAGTGAGGAGACAGGCAGATGGGGAGACAGGCAGATGGGGAGACAGGCAGAGGGGGAGACAGGCAGAGAGGGAGACAGGCAGAGAGGGAGACAGGCAGAGAGGGAGACAGGCAGAGAGGGAGACAGGCAGAGAGGGAGACAGGCAGAGAGGGAGACAGGCAGCGAGGGAGACAGGCAGAGAGGAGACAGGCAGAGAGGGAGACAGGCAGAGAGGGAGACAGGGAGACAGGCAGTGAGGGAGACAGGCAGTGAGGGAGACAGGCAGTGAGGGAGACAGGCAGTGAGGGAGACAGGCAGTGAGGGAGACAGGCAGTGAGGGAGACAGGCAGTGAGGGAGACAGGCAGTAGACAGGCAGAGGGGGAGACAGGCAGAGGGGGAGACAGGCAGAGGGGGAGACAGGCAGAGGGGGAGACAGGCAGACAGGCAGACAGGCAGAGGGGGAGACAGGCAGAGAGGGAGACAGGCAGGGGAGACAGGCAGAGACAGGCAGATGGGGAGACAGGCAGATGGGGAGACAGGCAGAGGGGGAGACAGGCAGAGAGGAGACAGGCAGAGAGGGAGACAGGCAGAGAGGGAGACAGGCAGAGAGGGAGACAGGCAGAGAGGGAGACAGGCAGCGAGGGAGACAGGCAGAGAGGGAGACAGGCAGAGAGGGAGACAGGCAGAGAGGGAGACAGGCAGAGAGGGAGACAGGCAGAGGGGGAGACAGGCAAAAGTGGGGAGACAGGCAGTCAGACAGGCAGAGGGGGAGACAGGCAGAGGGGAGAAGGCAGACAGGCAGTTCCACAGGCAGTGAGGGAGACAGGCAGCTAGGGAGGCAGAGAGGGAGACAGGCAGAGAGGGAGACAGGCAGAAGACAGGCAGAGAGGGAGACAGGCAGAGAGGGAGACAGGCAGAGAGGGAGACAGGCAGAGAGGGAGACAAAGAGGGAGACAGGCAGAGAGGGAGACAGGCAGAGAGGGAGACAGGGAGACAGGCAGTGAGGGAGACAGGGAGAGAGGGAGACAGGAAGTGAGGGAGACAGGCATCTGGCGTGAGGGAGACAGGCAGAGAGGGAGACAGGCAGAGAGGGAGACAGGCAGTGAGGGAGACAGGCAGTGAGGGAGACAGGCAGAGAGGGAGACATGCAGAGAGGGAGACAGGCAATTAGGCAGGGGGAGACAGGCAGAGGGGGAGATATTAGGCAAACTAGACAGGCAGAGGGGGAGACAGGGAGAGGGGAGACAGGGAGAGGGGGAGACAGGCAGAGAGGGAGACAGGGAGAGGATGAGCAAGAAAGAGGCATGAAACATTTAAGAGAGTCTGTTCCAGTTTGCTCCCTAGTAAATCTAGAACCACAGAGGGACAGACCAGTCATGTACTGGGGTAAATCTAGAACCACGGAGGGACAGACCAGTCATGTACTGGAGTAAATCTAGAACCACGGAGGGACAGACCAGTCATGTACTGGGGTAAATCTAGAACCACGGAGGGACAGACCAGTCATGTACTGGAGTAAATCTAGAACCACGGAGGGACAGACCAGTCATGTACTGCAGTAAATCTAGAACCACGGAGGGACAGACCAGTCATGTACTGGAGTAAATCTAGAACCACGGAGGGACAGACCAGTCATGTACTGGAGTAAATCTAGAACCACGGAGGGACAGACCAGTCATGTACTGGAGTAAATCTAGAACCACGGAGGAACAGACCAGTCATGTACTGGATTAAATCTAGAACCACGGAGGAACAGACCAGTCATGTACTGGAGTAAATATTTAGAGAAATGCCACCATGCCAATTAGTGTAAGCAACCAAAATGGTTCTGCATCACAGCACCTCCACCTCTGTGGGTCAAAGAGTTGATTTCTATGTTCCACTTGCAGTAGCGACTACAGCTAACAGAACAAAAGCCCAAGACGTTACTAGCGCCCGCTGGACAAAATTAGGAAACAACGTAGAAAGCGTTAAGGTCAATCGATGCGGTACGTTTTTTAAATTTTGGTGAACGTTTTTATCTGGTGATGAAATGTACAATTATGGCCTCATTAGATATTAATCTCAAACTAATAAACATTAATGAGTGTGAGGCAAATAGTGAGAGATGGCCAACAGAGATTAGTAATAGTATATACAGTAAAACGTTGATTAAAACTCAACACACTGTAATTAAAACCTTTTCGTTGCAGATTAAGGTTTTAGCAATAGTGAAAACTAACTAAATGTTAATTTTCTCTTCCGGGAGAGGGATTGGGGTGGACACACTATGGTCTCCCTTTGAGCTCCCTGCTTAAATACAAAAATCCCACCAGGTTGGGTCCTGCTGTATGGTCAGGATTCGTCCCCAAGGTTAACTCTCTGACCCGGTAACTCTGCAGTGAAGTTACCAATATGATCGGGAGTTAAAGTCAATTATCAAAAAATGGTTTCAACAGCGTGTTGTTAATTATTTTTGAAAATTTGTTTACGACATTTGTTTTTAGGAATATTGAGAATGTAATAGTTTACTCATACAGTGGAAGTTTGTCTGGATACCCTGAATCAAAAAATGTCCTAGACTTTTGTTCTGGTCTTTCTCCTTCAGAGGTTTTGGCGATAGTGACTCCACACGGTATTTAGGACGCCTGAAAGGATATTTCGACGGAGAACAGTGTATAGTAATTTAGACCAAAAATGTATTGGAGATACCAATCTGTCATTAACATGCCACTCACGGCAGTGTAAAACAAGGAGGATTGTGGGCCGTACAGAGAACACTTAAAGCTGTAAATATAAAATACTCTATGTTAACGTCACTAGTACATCACAGTACATATTACTTCCTGTCTGTAAATGTACATTCTGCCAGCGTCTCTGGGGGTCTTAAAAATGGAGTGATAGAACCAATGTGAAACACTAGGGACTGAAGGAGAGACAGAGCTCTTCCCCTAAACTGTGAGGAGAGCATCAAGTGAGGGGAGGGTGTACTGCTCATCCTGCAGGTGGCTTCTGAAACTAATTCAATATTTTTAATAATTCATTGAGTCTAAAGAGAGGCGTTTCTTCCCAGGAAACCTTATCTTTTCATGTCCTCCAAGAGGGAGGGTATCACCATTTGGGCAATGCTAACAGTGCTAACAATGCTAACAGTGCTAACAATGCTAACAGTGCTAACAATGCTAACAGTGCTAACAATGCTAACAATGCTAACAGTGCTAACAGTGCTAACAATGCTAACAATGCTAACAGTGCTAACAATGCTAACAGTGCTAACAATGCTAACAGTGCTAACAATGCTAACCATAACTGGAGCATTGATGGTACAGTACAGGCTTTTGTTTTACCAATCCCAAATATGGATCTCATTTTCAGTGAAGATCTAGCATCCCATTTGGATAGAACAGATGGGATGGATGATGGTCCTCGCCCTAATTTCATTCTCATCACAGGGTGGTGTGACAATTATTAAGCATTTATTTTCTGTCTTCCTTGTTCAAGTCAATATGTTTTCTAGGTGGTGTGGAACAAATGAAATCAAATTTATTTGTCACATACACATGGTTAGCAGATGTTAATGCGAGTGTAGCGAAATGCTTGTGCTTCTAGTTCCGACAATGCAGTAATAACCAACAAGTAATCTAACTAACAATTCCAAAACTACTACCTTATACACACAAGTGTAAGGGATAAAGAATATGTACATAAAGATATATGAATGAGTGATGGTACAGAACGGCATAGACAAGATACAGTAGATGGTATTGAGTACAGAATATACATATGAGATGAGTAATGTAGGGTATGTAAACAAAGTGGCATAGTGAGTGATCGCTGTTCAAGATGAGGGAATGTTGAAAACTGATTAATTTACTTGAGCATTGTTTTAGTATGTTTATAATCATATAAGTAACCTAGCAATAGTGATCCACGTTGTTATGCAGTGTGGTTTTAATAAAATCTAGTTTAAGCTAATTTATTTTTCTGAGTACGACTGGAATTTGAACCAGAATCTCAGAACCAGACTGCGCTATTTCACTCTAGGACCAGCAGTGGAAGGTTTTCTCCTTAAAAAATAATATTTCCCTGTTGAACAAATGTGATTGGATGGTTCACAAACCACTCAGAGCATGACCAGTAATCCCAATACAGCTCAATTTCTGCACAGAGACAGTATGGTCCACAGTGTCAAACACCAAGACGGTATGGTCCACAGTGTTAAACACCAAGACGGTACGGTCCACAGTGTTAAACACCAAGACGGTATGGTCCACAGTGTCAAACACCAAGATGGTATGGTCCACAGTGTCAAACACCAAGATGGTATGGTCCACAGTGTTAAACACCAAGATGGTATGGTCAACAGTGTTAAACACCAAGATATGGTCCACTGTGTTAAACACCAAGACGGTACGGTCCACAGTGTCAAACACCAAGACGGTATGGTCCACAGTGTCAAACACCAAGACGGTATGGTCCACAGTGTTAAACACCAAGATGGTATGGTCCACAGTGTTAAACACCAAGATGGTATGGTCCACAGTGTTAAACACCAAGATGGTCCACAGTGTCAAACACCAAGATGGTATGGTCCACAGTGTCAAACACCAAGACAGTATGGTCCACTGTGTTAATCACCAAGATGGTATGGTCCAAAAACACCAAGATGGTATGGTCCACAGTGTTAAACACCAAGACACTGTGTTAAACACCAAGACGGTATGGTCCACAGTGTCAAACACCAAGATGGTATGGTCCACAGTGTCAAACACCAAGATGGTATGGTCCACAGTGTTAAACACCAAGATGGTATGGTCAACAGTGTTAATCACCAAGATGGTATGGTCCACTGTGTTAAACACCAAGACGGTATGGTCCACAGTGTTAAACACCAAGATGGTATGGTCAACAATGTTAAACACCAAGACGGTATGGTCCACAGTGTTAAACACCAAGATGGTATGGTCAACAATGTTAAACACCAAGACAGTATGGTCCACAGTGTTAATCACCAAGACAGTATGAATGACAATATGAATGATTAGCTATAAATCTGCAGTTTTGAAATAAATGAATATCTTTTGAACCTCTCTCCTTTCTCCGTCTCACCTCTATGCATGATCTTGTGTTTCTCTCTCAGGTAGGACAGGCCTTTAATCACCTGGAGGAGCAGAGGGACAGACACCATCAGCAGATACCATCAGCATACACCATCGGCAGACACCATCGGCTGAAACCATCAGCACACACCATCTGCCGACACCATCAGCATACACCATCAGCAGACACCATCAGCATACACCATCCGCAGACACCATCATTATACACCATCAGCATACACCATCAGCAGACACCATCTGCAGACACCATCAGCATACACCATCTGCATACACCATCAGCATACACCATCCGCACACTATCATTATACACCATCAGTAGACACCATCAGTACACACCATCTGCATACACCATCAGCATACACCATCAGCAGACACCATCAGCAGACACCATCAGCAGACACCATCAGCAGACACCATCAGCAGACACCATCAACAGACACCATCAGTAGAAACCATCAACAGACACCATCAGTAGACACCATCAACAGACACCATCAGTAGACACCATCAACAGACACCATCAGTAGACACCATCAGTAGACACCATCAGCAGAAACCATCAGCATACACCATCAGTAGAGACCATCAGCAGGCACCATCAGTAGAGACCACCAGCAGGCACCATCAGCAGAAACCATCAGCAGAAACCATCAGCAGACACCATCAGCAGACACCATCAGCAGACACCATCAGCATACACCATCAGTAGACACCATCAGCAGACACCATCAGCAGACACCATCAGTAGACACCATCAGCATACGCCATCAGTAGACACCATCAGCATACACCATCAGTAGACACCATCAACAGACACCATCAGTAGACACCATCAGCAGACACCATCAGCAGACCCCATCAGCAGACCCCATCAGCAGAGACCATCAGTAGAGACCATCAGTATACACCATCAGCAGACACCATCAGCAGACACCATCAGTAGAGACCATCATTAGACACCATCGGCAGACACCATCAGCAGACACCATCAGCAGAAACCATCAGCATACACCATCAGTAGGCACCATCAGCAGGCACCATCAGCAGGCACCATCAACAGACACCATCTGTAGACACCATCAGCAGACACCATCAGTAGACACCATCAGCAGACACCATCAACGGACACCATCAGTAGACACCATCAGCAGGCACCATCAGCAGACACCATCAACAGACACCATCAGCAGACACCATCAGCAGGCACCATCAGCAGACACCATCAACAGACACCATCAGCAGACACCATCAGCATACAGTACAATTGATATGGTTCAAAACATACTTTCCTGGAAATCTCCCGTGCATTCCTTTTTGTGTTGTAATTTTACATTTTTAGCTCAGTAAATGAGAGAGAGACAAAGCAACATCGTTAGACCCAACTAAACGACGAGGAAACTCTCAAGAGAAGAGCGGCCATGTGCTCACTGCCCACAACATGAGGTGGAAACTGAGCTGCACTTCCTAACCTCCTGCCCAATGTATGACCATATTAGAGAGACATATTTCCCTCAGATTACACAGACCCACAAAGAATTTGAAAACAAACCCCATTTTGATAAACTCCCATATCTACTGGGTGAAATTCCACAGTGTGACATCACAGCAGCAAGATTTGTGACCTGTTGCCACAAGAAAAGGGCAACCAGTGAAGAACAAACACCATTGTAAATACAACCCATATTTATGCTTATTTATTTTATCGTGTGTCCTTTACCATTTGTATATTGTTAAAACACTGTATATATAATATGACATTTGTAATGTCTTTATTGTTTTGAAACTTCTGTATGTGTAATGTTTACTGTTAATTTTTATTGTTTATTTCACTTTATATATTATCTACCTCACTTGCTTTGGCAATGTTAACACATGTTTCCCATGCCAATAAAGCCCCTTGAATTGAATTGATAGACATAGATGTGTTTGAGGTACCCACAGCGATGCTGACTTTCCCCAGGATCTGTTCTGGTATCTTTCCTGCTTTCTTCAGAGACTGATCCAGAGAACCACCGTCCTGCAGACAGAGAGATGGATGGGGACAGAGGGACAGAGAGAATGACGGGGACAGAGGAACAGATCGATGGACGGGGACAGAGAGATGGACGGGGACAGAGGAAACAGAGAGATGGACGGGGACAGAGAGATGGACGGGGACAGAGGGACAGAGAGATGGACAGAGACAGAGAGATGGACGGGGACAGAGGAACAGAGAGATGGACGGGGACAGAGAGATGGACGGGGACAGAGGACAGAGAGATGGACGGGGACAGAGAGATGGACGGGGACAGAGGAACAGAGAGATGGACGGGGACAGAGAGATGGACAGGGGACAGAGGACAGAGAGATGGACGGAGGAACAGAGAGATGGGCGGGGACAGAGAGATGGACGGGGACAGAGGAACAGAGAGATGGACGGGGACAGAGGAACAGAGAGATGGATGGGGACAGAGGAACTACCTGCCAAATTTTCCACCATAATTTGCAAATAAATTCATTAAAAATCCTACAATGATTTTCTGGAAATGTTTTCCTCATTTTCTCTGTCATAGTTGAAGTGTACCTATGATGAAAATTACAGGCCTCTCTTATCTTTTTAAGTGGGAGAACTTGCACAATTGGTGGCTGACTAAATACTTTTTGCCCCACTGTATGTATGCATGTGTGTGTGTGTGTGTGTGTGGGTGGGTGTATGTATGTATGTATGTGGGTATATATGTGTGTATGTATGCATGTATGTGTATGTATGTTAGTATATGTGTATGTGTGTATGTGTGTGTATTATTGCACTGCTCTAGGGATGTAATTATTGCTTGGACCTTATTGACTATTGATGTATTGTGTTGTTTTCACTCTTTATGTGAAGCTCAATGCAGAGAACGCCAGAAGAAGAGATATCATTTAATTACCATAGTGAATTATTGTAATGTTTGTTAATGTGCCAATTAATCCCATAAAAAGGGATGGATTACCAATTAATCCCATAAAAAGGGATGGATTACCAATGAATCCCATAAAAAGGGATGGATTACCAATGAATCCCATAAAAAGGGATGGATTACCAATGAATCCCATAAGAAGGGATGGATTACCAATGAATCCCATAAGAAGGGATGGATTACCAATGAATCCCATAAGGGATGGATTACCAATTAATCCCATAAAAAGGGATGGATTACCAATTAATCCCATAAAAAGGGATGGATTACCAATTCATACCATAAGGGATGGATTACCAATTAATCCCATAAGGGATGGATTACCAATTAATCCCATAAAAAGGGATGGATTACCAATTAATCCCATAAAAAGGGATGGATTACCAATTAATCCCATAAAAAGGGATGGATTACCAATGAATCCCATAAGAAGGGATGGATTACCAATGAATCCCATAAAAAGGGATGGATTACCAATTAATCCCATAAAGGATGGGTTGGATTACCAATTAATCCCATAAAGGATGGGTTGTCAATTAATCCCATAAAGGATGGGTTGTCAATTAATCCCATAAGAGATGGGTTGTCAATTAATCCCATAAGAGATGGGTTGTCAATTAATCCTATAAGAGATGGGTTGTCAATTAATCCCATAAGAGATGGGTTGTCAATTAAACCCATAAAAGATGGGTTGTCAATTAATCCTATAAGAGATGGGTTGTCAATTAATCCCATAAGAGATGGGTTGTCAATTAATCCTATAAGAGATGGATTACCATCCATAGTGTAGTGTAGTATAATGTAGTGTAGTGAAGTATGGTATAGGGTAGTACAGTGTGGTATGGTGTAGTATAGTATAGAATAGTGTAGTGTAGTATAATGTAGTGTAGTGCAGTATGGTTTAGGGTAGTACAGTGTGGTATGGTGTAGTATAGTATAGAATAGTGTAGTGTAGTGTAGTATAATGTAGTGTAGTGCAGGATGGTATAGGGTAGTACAGTGTGGTATGGTGTAGTATAGTATAGAATAGTGTAGTGTAGTATAATGTAATGTAGTGTAGTGCAGTATGGTTTAGGGTAGTACAGTGTGGTATAGTGTAGTATAGTATAGAATAGTGTAGTATTATGTAGTGTAGTGTAGTGCAGTATGGTTTAGGGTAGTACAGTGTGGTATGGTGTAGTATAGTGTAGTATAATGTAGGGTAGTGTAGTGCAGTATGGAATAGGGTAGTACAGTGTGGTATGGTGTAGTATAGTATAGAATAGTGTAGTGTAGTATAGTGTAGTGTAGTGCAGTATGGTATAGGGTAGTGCAGTGTGGTATGGTATAGTATAGAATAGTGTAGTGTAGTGTAGTATAATGTACTGTAGTGTAGTGCAGTATGGTATAGGGTAGTACAGTGTGGTATAGTATAGAATAGTGTAGTGTAGTGTAGTGCAGTATGGAATAGGGTAGTACAGTGTGGTATGGTGTAGTATAGTATAGAATAGTGTAGTGTAGTGTAGTATAATGTACTGTAGTGTAGTGCAGTATGGTATAGGGTAGTGTAGTATAATGTACTGTAGTGTAGTGCAGTATGGTATAGGGTAGTACAGTGTGGTATGGTGTAGTATAGTATAGAATAGTGTAGTGTAGTATAATGTAGTGTAGTGTAGTGCAGTATGGAATAGGGTAGTACAGTGTGGTATGGTGTAGTACAGTATAGAATAGTGTAGTGTAGTGTAGTATAATGTAGTGTAGTGCAGTATGGTATAGGGTAGTACAGTGTGGTATGGTGCGGTGTATTATAGTGTAGTATGGTGTAGTATAGTGCAGTGTAGTATTGTGATGTATAATGGTGTAGTATAGTATAGTGTGGTATAGTGTAATGTAATATAAGGGGGTGGAGTGGAGTGTAACCTATTGCAGCATAGTATAGTATAGAGTGGTATAGTATAGTGTAGTATGGTGTAGTATGGTATAGTGTAGTATAGTGTAGCATGGTGTAATATAGTGTGTGTGGTATAGTTAGCGTAATATGGTGTGGTATGGTGTGATTATAGCGTAGTATGGTGTAGTATGGTGTAGTGCAGCATAGTTGGTGTAGTATGGTATAGTATTGTGTAGTGTGGTATAGTGTGGTATAGTGTAGCATAGTGTGGTATAGTATTGTGTAGGATCGTATAGTGTGGTATAGTATTGTGTAGTGTAGTATAGCGTGGTATAGTATTGTGTAGTGTGGTATAGTGTGGTATAGTGTAGCATAGTGTGGTATAGTATTGTGTAGGATCGTATAGTGTGGTATAGTATTGTGTAGTGTAGTATAGCGTGGTATAGTATTGTGTAGTGTGGTATAATGTAGCATAGTGTGGTATAGTATTGTGTAGTGTAGTATAGCGTGGTATAGTATTGTGTAGTGTAGTATAGCATGGTATAGTATTGTGTAGTGTGGTATAGTGTGGTATAGTATTGTGTAGTGTAGTATAGTGTGGTATAGTATTGTGTAGTGTGGTATAGTATAGTGTAGCGTGGTATAGTGTGGTATAGTATTGTGTAGTGTAGTATAGCGTGGTATAGTATTGTGTAGTGTGGTATAGTGTGGTATAGTATTGTGTAGTGTAGTATAGCGTGGTATAGTATTGTGTAGTGTGGTATAGTGTGGTATAGTATTGTGTAGTGTAGTATAGCGTGGTATAGTATTGTGTTGCGTGGTATAGTATTGTGTAGTGTGGTATAGTGTGGTATAGTATTGTGTAGTGTAGTATAGCGTGGTATAGTATTGCGTGGTATAGTATTGTGTAGTCTGGTACAGTATAGTGTGGTATAGTGTAGTATAGTGTAGTATAGTATAGTGGTGTAGTATGGGAGTACCATGTGTTCCATACAGATGCTGATCCCTCCATTGCTGTAGAAGGTGTAGTATAGTGTAGTGCAGTATGGTGTAGTATGGCATAGTGGAGTATAGTATAGTGTAGTATGGTATAGTATAGTATGTGGTACTGCAGTGTTGCATAGTGTAGTATGTTGTGGTATGGTGTGCTATACTATAATATGGTGTAGTGTAGTATGGTGTAGTATAGTATAGTAGTGTAGTAGTACCATGTGTTCCATACAGATGCTAATCTCTCCATCGCTGTAGGTGTAGTATAGTGCAGGGTAGTGTAGTATAGTGCAGTATAGTGTAGTATGGTGTACTATATTGGTGTAGTATATTGGTGTAGTATAGTGGTGTAGTATAGTGTAGTAGTACCATGTGTTCCATACATATGCTGATCTCTCCATCGCTGTAGATGGTGTAGTATAGTGCAGGGCAGTGTAGTATAGTGTAGTATGGTGTAGTATATCGGTGTGGTATAGTGGTGTAGTATAGTGTAGTATAGTGGTGTAGTATGGTAGTACCATGTGTTCCATACAGATGCTAATATCTCAATCGCTGTAGAATGTGCATTATAGTGGTATAGTGGTGTAGTACAGTGTAGTGTAGTGTGGTATGGTGTAGTATAGGGTCGTGTAGTATAGTGTAGCACGGTGTAGTATAGTGTGGCACAGCATAGTGTAGTACAGCGCGGTGTAGTATGTTATAGTGTAGTAAGGTGTAGTATAGAGTAGTATGGTGTAGTATAGGGTAGTATAGTGTAGTATGGTGTAGTACAGGGTGGCATAGTGTAGTATGGTGTAGTATGCTGTAGTATAGGCTAGTGTAGTATATGGCAGTATAGTGCAGCATAGTGTGGTATGGTGCAGTATGTGATAGTATAGTGTAGTATAGTGTAGTATGGTGTAGTATGGTGTAGTACGGTGTAGTGTGGTAGTACCATGTGTTCCATACAGATGCTGATCTCTCCATCGCTGTAGAAGGTGTAGTATAGTGTAGTATAGTGTAGTATGGTGTAGTATAGTGTAGTAGGGTGTAGTATAGTGAGGTATAGTAGTACCATGTGTTCCATACAGATGCTGATCTCTCCATCGATGTAGATGGTGTAGTATAGTGCAGGGTAGTGTAGTATAGTGTAGTATGGGGTAGTGTAGTATAGTGTAGTATGGGGTAGGGCAGTATAGTATAGTATAGTAGTGTAGTAGTACCATGTGTTCCATACAGATGCTGATCTCTCCATCGCTGTAGATGGTGTAGTATAGTGCAGTATAGTGTAGTATAGTGTAGTATAGTGTAGTATAGAGTAGTATAGAGTAGTATGGTGTAGTGGGTTGTAGTATAGTGTAGTATAGTGTAGTATAGTGAGGTATAGTAGTACCGTGTGTTCCATACAGATGCTGATCTCTCCATTGCTGTATAAGGTGTAGTATAGTGCAGGGTAGTGTAGTATAGTGTAGTATAGAGTAGTATGGTGCAGTAGGTTGTAGTATAGTGTAGTATAGTGAGGTATAGTAGTACCATGATGCTGATCTCTCCATCGCTGTAGAAGGTGTAGTATGGTGTAGTAGGGTGTAGTATAGTGTAGTATAGTGAGGTATAGTAGTACCATGTGTTCCACACAGATGCTGATCTCTCCATCGCTGTAGATGGTGCAGTATGGTGTAGTATAGTGTAGTATGGTGCAGTATAGTGCAGTGTGGTGTAGTATTGTGCAGTATGGTGCAGTATAGGGTAGTATGGTGTAGTATTGCGCAGTGTGGCGTAGTATAGTGTAGTATGGTGTAGTATAGTGCAGTATGGTGTGGTATAGTGTAGTATGGTGTAGTATAGGGTAGTATGGTGTAGTATTGTGTAGTGTGGTAGTACCATGTGTTCCATACAGATGCTGATCTCTCCATCGCTGTAGAAGGCCCCGTAGAAGCCCACAATGTAGGGGGAGTTACACTCATGCAGAACCTGCAGCTCTCTGATGATCTGGTTCCTGATGGCCGGCTTGATCTCCAGGTGGATCAACTGGAATACAGAGAGGAGACAAGGAGCGTACTTAGTGATAACATTGACAACAGTTGCCTGTTTGAGTGTATGTTGTAATAGCCTACTGATTGATTCTGTAAGCACAAAGCCTCACACCTCCACAACATGTTGGATAAACAATTTCACAAATTCAGCAGTTGTTAAAAATCTTTGCTATGAAGGCTTTACACTTTAAATGTATTTATTTATTATAAAGCCTCTCTGGCATTATTCATCATTTATTTAGTGTTGTTCACACTGTTCCAAATTAACAGAAAAATTATATTTATAACTCTCCTTTTTCTTGATCTCCTTATTACTATTACTATTGTTATTATTATTGTTAGTATTATCATCATTAGTTGTATTATTATTAATATTGTTATTGTTGTTATTATTATTATTGTGATCATCATTATAATAATAAGTAATGTCACTAGGGGCGGCAGGGTAGTCTAGTGGTTAGAGCGTTGGACTAGTAACCAGCAGGTAGTCTAGTGGTTAGAGTGTTGGGTCAGTAACCAGCAGGTAGCCTAGTGGTTAGAGCGTTGGACTAGTAACCAGCAGGTAGTCTAGTGGTTAGAGTGTTGGACTAGTAACCAGCAGGTAGTCTAGTGGTTAGAGCGTTGGACTAGTAACCAGCAGGTAGTCTAGTGGTTAGAGTGTTGGGTCAGTAACCAGCAGGTAGCCTAGTGGTTAGAGCGTTGGACAGTAACCAGCAGGTAGCCTAGTGGTTAGAGCGTTGGGCCAGTAACCAGCAGGTAGCCTAGTGGTTAGAGCGTTGGACTAGTAACCAGCAGGTAGTCTAGTGGTTAGAGCGTTGGACTAGTAACCAGCAGGTAGCAGGTAGTCTAGTGGTTAGAGCGTTGGACTAGTAACCAGCAGGTAGCCTAGTGGTTAGAGTGTTGGGTCAGTAACCAGCAGGTAGCCTAGTGGTTAGAGCGTTGGACTAGTAACCAGCAGGTAGCCTAGTGGTTAGAGTGTTGGACTAGTAACCAGCAGGTAGTCTAGTGGTTAGAGTGTTGGGTCAGTAACCAGCAGGTAGCCTAGTGGTTAGAGTGTTGGACTAGTAACCAGCAGGTAGTCTAGTGGTTAGAGCGTTGGACTAGTAACCAGCAGGTAGTCTAGTGGTTAGAGCGTTGGACTAGTAACCAGCAGGTAGACTAGTGGTTAGAGCGTTGGGTCAGTAACCAGCAGGTAGCCTAGTGGTTAGAGTGTTGGGTCAGTAACCAGCAGGTAGCCTAGTGGTTAGAGTGTTGGGCCAGTAACCAGCAGGTAGCCTAGTGGTTAGAGCGTTGGACCAGTAACCAGCAGGTAGCCTAGTGGTTAGAGTGTTGGACCAGTAACCAGCAGGTAGCCTAGTGGTTAGAGTGTTGGGTCAGTAACCAGCAGGTAGCCTAGTGGTTAGAGTGTTGGGTCAGTAACCAGCAGGTAGCCTAGTGGTTAGAGTGTTGGGTCAGTAACCAGCAGGTAGCCTAGTGGTTAGAGTGTTGGACCAGTAACCAGCAGGTAGCCTAGTGGTTAGAGTGTTGGGCCAGTAACCAGCAGGTAGCCTAGTGGTTAGAGCGTTGGACCAGTAACCAGCAGGTAGCCTAGTGGTGGTTAGCGTTGGACCAGTTGGACCCTAGTGGTTAGACCAGCAGGTAGCCTAGTGGTTAGAGTGTTGGGTCAGTAACCAGCAGGTAGCCTAGTGGTTAGAGTGTTGGACTAGTAACCAGCAGGTAGCCTAGTGGTTAGAGTGTTGGGCCAGTAACCAGCAGGTAGCCTAGTGGTTAGAGTGTTGGGTCAGTAACCACCAGGTAGCCTAGTGGTTAGAGCGTTGGGACAGTAACCAGCAGGCAGCCTAGTGGTTAGAGTGTTGGGCCAGCAGGTAGCCTAGTGGTTAGAGCGTTGGGCCAGTAACCAGCAGGTAGCCTAGTGGTTAGAGCGTTGGGCCAGTAACCAGCAGGTAGCCTAGTGGTTAGAGCGTTGGGCCAGTAACCGAAAAGGTTGCTGGATCGAATGCCTTAGCTGACGAGGTAAAAATCTGTCGTTCTGCCCCTGAACAAGGCAGTTAACCCACTGTTCCTAGGCCGTCATTATAAATAACAATTTGTTCTTGCCTGGTAAAATAAAATAAAAAATAAAAAAATGTATATTTAAAATAAAGCTATGCTTGAATAATTAGTGTAAACAATAAATAAACCGTTCCATTTCAGAAATTGTATTCACGAATGAGCGCTTCTGTTTTTAAGTCTTTGCTGTAATAAAGGCTTTACTATAATTCTAAATTGGATGTGGTGTTGTTTTACATTGTTCCAAAGGGTCAGAAACATCACATGGTAACAGCACCTGTTGGCCCAGTGCTCCCTTCCTTCTTCTTCTTCATCTCCACTAATTTCCAGAACACAGTCACAGTTATTCCAGACTTCTGACTTCCCCTTTACCTCCTGAGCAACCAGTAAACATCCCCTCGTTTTGAGTTTGTCATTTCCTCTGCGGCCATTTTGCTTGTCACAGTGTTTGTTATAACCAATTTATTGAAGTCAAATCAAATCTTATTGGTCACATACACATGGTCAGCAGATGTTATTGGTCACATACCCATGGTTAGCAGATGTTATTGGTCACATACACATGGTTAGCAGATGTTATTGGTCACATACCCATGGTCAGCAGATGTTATTGGTCACATACACATGGTCAGCAGATGTTATTGGTCACATACCCATGGTTAGCAGATGTTATTGGTCACATACACATGGTCACACATACCCATGGTCAGCAGATGTTATTGGTCACATACACATGGTTAGCAGATGTTATTGGTCACATACACATGGTTAGCAGATGTTATTGGTCACATACACATGGTTAGCAGATGTTATTGGTCACATACACATGGTTAGCAGATGTTATTGGTCACATACACATGGCTAGCAGATGTTATTGGTCACATACACATGGCTAGCAGATGTTATTGGTCACATACACATGGTTAGCAGATGTTATTGGTCACATACACATGGCTAGCAGATGTTAATGGTCACATACATGGTTATGCTTCTAGTTCTGACCGTCAGTAATATCTAGCAAGTAATCTAACAATTTCACAACAACAACCTTATACACACAAATCTAAAGGGGTGAATGAGAATATGTACATATAAATATATGGATCACATACCCATGGTTAGGCAGATGTTATTGGCACATAGATGGTATAAAATACAGTATATACATGTGATATGAGTAATGTAAGATATGTAAGATATGAAAACATTATTAAAGTGGCATTATTTAAAGTGACTAGTGATCCATTTATTATTTGTGGTGTCTTGATTATTTTATGAAAGAGAGCGCTTAAAGCATCAGACAAGCTCAGTGCATATATTAGATTAAAACACATAGGACGTGTCTGTATATGAACAAATATTCTCTCTCGCAGTCTGGTCCACCAGCTCTCTTTCTCTCTCGTTGATATGTATCTCATACAGTCTGGGGAAGAGGAAAAGGCTTCTCTGTTTACATCATCCCAGATTGTAGGAAGATATATTCTATGTGACCTCTGCTTCTAAAAACAGAGATGATGCCATTCCAAATCAATGGCAGACTGGGATATTGGAGAAGACAGACAGGGCAGCCTGGTCTCAGAAAAGAAGGAAAATAGTCTGATGAACACCTGTCTTCTAGACAGACAGGGCAGCCTGGTCTCAGAAAAGAAGGAAAACAGTCTGATGAACACCTCTCTTCTAGACAGTCTGGTCCACCAGCCTGGTCTCAGAAAAGAAGGAAAACAGTCTGAAGAACACCTCTCTTCTATCAGACAGGGCAGCCTGGTCTTCAGAAAAGAAGGAAAACAGTTCCAAATCAACAGACTGGGATATTCTAGACAGACAGGGCAGCCTGGTCTCAGAAAAGAAGGAAAATAGTCTGATGAACACCTGTCTTCTAGACAGACAGGGCAGCCTGGTCTCAGAAAAGAAGGAAAATAGTCTGATGAACACCTGTCTTCTAGACAGACAGGGCAGCCTGGTCTCAGAAAAGAAGGAAAATAGTCTGATGAACACCTGTCTTCTAGACAGACAGGGCAGCCTGGTCTCAGAAAAGAAGGAAAACAGTCTGATGAACACCTCTCTTCTAGACAGACAGGGCAGCCTGGTCTCAGAAAAGAAGGAAAACAGTCTGATGAACACCTCTCTTCTAGACAGACAGGGCAGCCTGGTCTCAGAAAAGAAGGAAAACAGTCTGATGAACACCTCTCTTCTAGACAGACAGGGCAGCCTGGTCTCAGAAAAGAAGGAAAACAGTCTGATGAACACCTGTCTTCTAGACAGACAGGGCAGCCTGGTCTCAGAAAAGAAGGAAAACAGTCTGATGAACACCTCTCTTCTAGCCAGACAGGGTTCTCCATGACAGAACAACTTATTGTTCCAAAATGCAATCAAGATGGTAGTAAGGAGGCAGAATGCCTTCATCAAACGCTGGGATTTAAAAGTACAATTCTAGTTCACCTTCCTGGCCATGATGAGCCCTGAGGGTCTGTGTGAAACTTTGAAGACAACCCCTCCGTTCCCGGCTCCCAGCTCACAGATCTTTTCCATATCATGATCCTTCAGCTCTCCAACCTTCTGTTTCTGGGTGAGAAAGGCCTCCAGGCGTTTACGCTGCTGTTCATCAAGTTCCAACTCCTCTAGCTTCTTCTGAAGGGCCTCTAGGTTAGTCCTGTTGGGGGGAGAGAGAGAGAGAGGAGGAGGAGGAAGGGAGAGAGGTAGGAGAAGAGAGACAAAGAGAGGAGGAGAGAGATGAGGATGAGAGAGACAAAGAGAGGAGGAGGAGAGGCAGGGAGAGAGAGAGAGAGAGAGAGGAGAAGGAGAGAGAGAGAGGAGGAGAGAGAGGTAGGAGAGAGACAGAAAGGAGGAGAGAGAGAGGAGAAAGAGAGACAAAGAGTGAGAGACAGAGGAGGAGAGAGAGAGAGGAGGAGAGAGAGGTAGGAGGAGAGAGACAGAGAAAGGAGGAGAGAGAGAGGAGAAAGAGAGACAAAGAGTGAGAGACAGAGGAGGAGAGAGAGAGGAGGAGAGAGAGAGAGACAGGGAGAGAGAGAAGTAGGGGGAGAAAGAACAGGACAGCAACACAATTAGACTCAACCAAATCATGAGAAACCAAAAAGATAATTACTTGACACATTGGAAAGAATTAAAAAAGAAAGAATTAACAAACAAACAAACAGAGCACACCAGAATGATATTTGGCCCTAAACAGAGAGTACACAGTGGCAGAATACCTGACCACTGTGACTGACCCAAAATTAAGGAAAGCTTGGACTATATACAGACTCAGTGAGCATAGCCTTGCTATTGAGAAAGGCCGCCGTAGGCAGACATGGCTCTCAAGAGAAAACAGACTATGTGCACACTGCCCACAAAATAGAGAGAGAGAGAGCTGGCGGACCTGACTAGCATAACACAGAGAGTCAGACTTTCCCTAGATCTAACAATATCCTATGTTATGGTGAAGAGATCACTGATTAGCTATATAGAGTAGGTCTCAATTCCAATACAATCAAAGGACAGTACTGGGAAACATACACTACGCTAGCTAACTACACTACAGGACCAACAGCATGGACACCTGCTCGTCCAACATCTGTTCCAAAATCATGGGCTTTAATATGGAGTTTGTCCCCCCTTTGCTGCTATAACAGCCTCCACACTTCTGGGAAGGCTTTCCACTAGATGTTGGAACATTGCTGCTATAACAGCCTCCACTCTTCTGGGAAGGCTTTCCACTAGATGTTGGAACATTGCTGCTATAACAGCCTCCACTCTCCTGGGAAGGCTTACCACTAGATATTGGAACATTGCTGCAGGGGAACTTGCTTCCATTCAGCCACAAGAGCATTAGTGAGGCCGGGTACTGATGTTGGGCGATTAGCCCTGGCTCGAAGTCGGCGTTCCAATTCGGTGTTCGATGGGGTTGAGGTCAGGGCTCTGTACAGGCCAGTCAAGTTCTTCCACACCGATCTCGACAAACCATTTCTGTATGGACCTCACTTTGTGTACGGGGCTTTCTCATGCTGTTGCCACAAAGTTAGAAGCACATAATCGTCTAGAATGACATTGTATGTTGTAGCGTTAAGATTTCCCTTCACTGGAACTAAAGGGGCCTATCCTGAACCATGAAAAACAGCCCCAGACCAGTAAAACAATCTCTCTATGGATCGACTATATACACCGGTCTGCAACAGGTGTGGCTGAAATAGCCGAATCCAAGTTTGAAAAGAATACAGACATTTCAAATGTTATATTATTGGCGATGTACAACGCCGTAGAATGTTGTAACGCGCTCTCTCTCCGCGGGCCGTCTATAGCCCTGCTGTTGTCATGGAGATGAATGTCCTTTTCTCTTTATTTGCAGAATGAACTCAGCCTGATCTCCAGCTAGTTCTCCTCCTCGTCTTCCCCATCCTCCTCGTCCTCTCCAACAGTATTCTCCTCCTCTTCCCCTCCAACAGTATTCTCCTCCTCTTCCTCTTCCCCTCCAACAGTATTCTCCTCCTCTTCCTCTTCCCCTCCAACAGTATTCTCCTCCTCTTCCTCTCTTCCCCTCCAACAGTATTCCCCTCCTCTTCCTCTCCAACAGTATTCTCCTCCTCTTCAACAGTATTCTCCTCCTCTTCCTCTTCCCCTCCAACAGTATTCTCCTCCTCTTTCCCTCCAACAATATTCTCCTCCTCTTCCCCTCCAACAGTATTCTCCTCCTCTTCCCCTCCAACAGTATTCTCCTCCTCTTTCCCTCCAACAGTATTCCCCTCCTCTTTCCCTCCAACAGTATTCCCCTCCTCTTTCCCTCCAACAGTATTCCCCTCTTTCCCTCCAACAGTATTCTCCTCCTCTTTCCCTCCAACAGTATTCCCCTCCTCTTCCTCTCTAACAGTATTCTCCTCCTCTTCAACAGTATTCCCCTCATCTTCCCCTCCAACAGTATTCCCCTCATCTTCCCCTCCAACAGTATTCCCCTCATCTTCCCCTCCAACAGTATTCCCCTCTTTCCTCTCCTATTCTCCTCCTCTTCCCTCCAACAGTATTCCCCTCATCTTCCTCCAACAGTATTCTCCTCCTCTTCAACAGTATTCTCCTCCTCTTCCTCTTCCCTCCAACAGTATTCCCTCCTCATCTTCCCCTCCAACAGTATTCCCCTCCTCTTCCTCTCCAACAGTATTCTCCTCCTCTTCAACAGTATTCTCCTCCTCTTCCTCTTCCCCTCCAACAGTATTTTCCTCCTCTTCCCTCCAACAGTATTCCCCCTCCTCTTCCTCTTCCCCTCCAACAGTATTCCCCTCCTCTTCCTCTTCCCCTCCAACAGTATTCTCCTCCTTTTCCTCTTCCCTCCAACAGTATTCCCCTCATCTTCCCCTCCAACAGTATTTTCCTCCTCTTCCCCTCCAACAGTATTCTCCTCATCTTCCCCAACAGTATTTTCCTCCTCTTCCCCTCCAACAGTATTCTCCTCCTCTTCCTCTTCCCCTCCAACAGTATTCCCCTCCTCTTTCCCCTCCAACAGTATTCCCCTCCTCTTCCCCTCCAACAGTATTCTCCTCCTCTTCCTCTTCCCCTCCAACAGTATTTTCCTCCTCTTTCCCCTCCAACAGTATCCTCCTCTTCCTCTTCCCCTCCAACAGTATTCCCCTCCTCAACCCTTCTCCTCCAACAGTATTCCCCTCATCTTCCCCTCCAACAGTATTCTCCTCCTCTTCAACAGTATTCTCCTCCTCTTCCCCTCCAACAGTATTCTCCTCCTCTTCCTCTTCCCCTCCAACAGTATTCCCCTCATCTTCCCCTCCAACAGTATTCTCCTCCTCTTCAACAGTATTCTCCTCCTCTTCCTCTTTCCCTCCAACAGTATTCCCCTCATCTTCCCCTCCAACAGTATTTTCCTCCTCTTCCCCTCCAACAGTATTCTCCTCCTCTTTCCTTCCCCTCCAACAGTATTCTCCTCCTCTTCCCCTCCTCCTCCTCTTCCCCTCCTCTTCAGTATTCCCCTCCTCTTCCTCTTCCCCTCCTCTCCGTATTCTCCTCCTCTTCCCCTCCTCCACCTCTTCCTCTTCCCCTCCTCTTCCTCTTCCTCTTCCCCTCCAACAGTATTCTCATCCTCTTCTCATTCTAGTCCTTCCCTCCTCTTTTAGTGCCTTCACCAGAATCCCCCATGCCCTCGTTTAGTGCCCTGCACATCCCATTGTAACAGGGATATCTAGTCAGTTGCAGAACGGAATGCACAATGTCTTCCTCATTTAACCCTCTGAATCAGAGAGGTGTCGGGGGGGCTGCTTCAATCCACGTCGTCGGCTAACTACCGGGAAGAACAGCAGATTTTTTTCCACCTTGCCGGCTCGGGGATTCAAACCAGCGACTTTTTTCGGTTACTGGCTCAACGCTCGTAAATCGCTAGGCTACCTGAGAGAGCAAGTCAGACCACACAGGAATTACAACACTAATATTACTATTAAGCAACAAGACCCGAGGGGGTTGTGGTATACGGCCAATATACCATGGCTAAGAGCGGTTCTTCTGCACGACACAACGCGGAGTGCCTGGATACAGCCCTTAGACGTGGTATATTGGCCATATACCACACTGATACACCCCCCATTTACCCTCCCGAGAGTTGCCAAAGTAATTAGAGCAGTGGCAATACATGTTTTATCATACCCTTGGTATACGGTCTGATATGCCACAGCTGTCAGCCAATCAGTATTCAGGGCTGATCGTTTATAATATGTATTGTATCTGTATCTCTGTGGTATTTCAGGAACCTTAATTAGGTACAAATTCTATCTACAGTTTAAACATGTAACTGACCTGCTATTGTCCTTCCACCTCTACAGAACTCGTCTCCTCTTATCTAAAACATATCAGCACCTAGCCAGGACAGCACTGATACAGCTAGGTTACCATTTACAACTAGACAACACTGATACAACTAGGTTACAACTAGACAACACTGATACAGCTAGGTTACCATTTACAACTAGACAACACTGATACAACTAGGTTACCATTTACAACTAGACAACACTGATACAGCTAGGTTACAACTAGACAACACTGATACAACTAGGTTACCATTTACAACTAGACAACACTGATACAGCTAGGTTACAACTAGACAACACTGATACAACTAGGTTACCATTTACAACTAGTCAACACTGATACAACTAGGTTACCATTTACAACTAGTCAACACTGATACAACTAGGTTACCATTTACAACTAGTCAACACTGATACAGCTAGGTTACAACTAGACAACACTGATACAACTAGGTTACCATTTACTAGACAACACTGATACAACTAGGTTACCATTTACAACTAGACAACACTGATACAACTAGGTTACCATTTACAGACAACACTGATACAACTAGGTTACAACTAGACAACACTGATACAACTAGGTTACCATTTACAACTAGACAACACTGATACAACTAGGTTACCATTTACAACTAGACAACACTGATACAACTAGGTTACCATTTACAACTAGACAACACTGATACAGCTAGGTTACCATTTACAACTAGACAACACTGATACAACTAGGTTACCATTTACAACTAGACAACACTGATACAGCTAGGTTACCATTTACAACTAGGTTACCATTTAACTGATACAGATAACACTGATACAACTAGGTTACCATTTACAACTAGTCAACACTGATACAACTAGGTTACCATTTACAACTAGTCAACACTGATACAGCTAGGTTACAACTAGACAACACTGATACAACTAGGTTACAACTAGACAACACTGATACAACTAGGTTACAACTAGACAACACTGATACAACTAGGTTACAACTAGACAACACTGATACAACTAGGTTACAACTAGACAACACTGATACAACTAGGTTACCATTTACAACTAGACAACACTGATACAACTAGGTTACAACTAGACAACACTGATACAACTAGGTTACCATTTACAACTAGACAACACTGATACAGCTAGGTTACCATTTACAACTGAGCTAGGTTACAACACTGACAACACTGACAGCTAGGTTACCATTTACAACTAGACAACACTGATACAGCTAGGTTTACAACTAGACAACACTGATACAACTAGGTTACAACTAGACAACACTGATACAACTAGGTTACCATTTACAACTAGACAACACTGATACAACTAGGTTACCATTTACAACTAGACAACACTGATACAACTAGGTTACCATTTACAACTAGACAACACTGATACAACTAGGTTACCATTTACAACTAGACAACACTGATACAACTAGGTTACCATTTACAACTAGACAACACTGATACAACTAGGTTACCATTTACAACTAGACAACACTGATACAACTAGGTTACCATTTACAACTAGACAACACTGATACAGCTAGGTTACAACTAGACAACACTGATACAACTAGACAACACTGATACAGCTAGGTTACCATTTACAACTAGACAACACTGATACAGCTAGGTTACCATTTACAACTAGACAACACTGATACAACTAGGCAACACTGATACAACTAGGTTACAACTAGACAACACTGATACAACTAGGTTACCATTTACAACTAGACAACACTGATACAGCTAGGTTACCATTTACAACTAGACAACACTGAGGTTACCATTTACAACTAGAACACTGACAACTAGGTTACAACTAGTCACAACACTGATACAACTAGACTGATACAACTAGGTTACCATTTACAACTAGTCAACACTGATACAACTAGGTTACCATTTACAACTAGACAACACTGATACAACTAGGTTACCATTTACAACTAGACAACACTGATACAACTAGGTTACCATTTACAACTAGACAACACTGATACAACTAGGTTACCATTTACAACTAGACAACACTGATACAACTTAGAACTAGACAACACTTACAGCTAGGTTACATTTACAACTAGACAACACTGATACAACTAGGTTACCATTTACAACTAGACAACACTGATACAACTAGGTTACCATTTACAACTAGACAACACTGATACAACTAGGTTACCATTTACAACTAGACAACACTGATACAACTAGGTTACCATTTACAACTAGACAACACTGATACAACTAGGTTACAACTAGACAACACTGATACAACTAGGTTACCATTTACTAGACAACACTGATACAACTAGGTTACAACTAGACAACACTGATACAACTAGGTTACCATTTACAACTAGACAACACTGATACAACTAGGTTACCATTTACAACTAGACAACACTGATACAACTAGGTTACAACTAGACAACACTGATACAACTAGGTTACCATTTACAACTAGACAACACTGATACAACTAGGATACAACTAGACAACACTGATTCAGCTAGGTTACCATTTACAACTAGATAACACTGATACAACTAGGTTACCATTTACTAGACAACACTGATACAACTAGGTTACAACTAGACAACACTGATACAACTAGGTTACCATTTACTAGACAACACTGATACAACTAGGTTACCATTTACAACTAGACAACACTGATACAACTAGGTTACAACTAGACAACACTGATACAGCTAGGTTACCATTTGTAACAACCCTACTGTGGTTCCGTGTTGTAACAACCCTACTGTGGTTCCATGTTCCATGTTGTAACAACCCTACTGTGGTTCCATGTTCATAACAACCCTACTGTGGTTCCATGTTCATAACAACCCTACTGTGGTTCCATGTTCATAACAACCCTACTGTGGTTCCATTTTGTAACAACCCTACTGTGGTTCCATGTTCATAACAACCCTACTGTGGTTCCATGTTGTAACAACCCTACTGTGGTTCCATGTTCATAACAACCCTACTGTGGTTCCATGTTGTAACAACCCTACTGTGGTTCCATGTTGTAACAACCCTACTGTGGTTCCATGTTCCATGTTGTAACAACCCTACTGTGGTTCCATGTTCCATGTTGTAACAACCCTACTGTGGTTCCATATTCATAACAACCCTACTGTGGTTCCATGTTCCATGTTGTAACAACCCTACTGTGGTTCCATGTTCCATGTTGTAACAACCCTACTGTGGTTCCATGTTCCATGTTGTAACAACCCTACTGTGGTTCCATGTTCCATGTTGTAACAACCCTACTGTGGTTCCATGTTCCATGTTGTAACAACCCTACTGTGGTTCCATATTCATAACAACCCTACTGTGGTTCCATGTTCCAAACAACCCTACTGTGGTTCCATGTTCATGTTAACAACCCTACTGTGGTTCCATGTTCATAACAACCCTACTGTGGTTCCATGTTCATAACAACCCTACTGTGGTTCCATGTTCATAACAACCCTACTGTGGTTCCATGTTCATAACAACCCTACTGTGGTTCCATGTTCATAACAACCCTACTGTGGTTCCATGTTCATAACAACCCTACTGTGGTTCCATGTTCATAACAACCCTACTGTGGTTCCATATTCATAACAACCCTACTGTGGTTCCATATTCATAACAACCCTACTGTGGTTCCATATTCATAACAACCCTACTGTGGTTCCATATTCATAACAACCCTACTGTGGTTCCATGTTGTAACAACCCTACTGTGGTTCCATATTCATAAACAACCCTACTGTGGTTCCATATTCATAACAACCCTACTGTGGTTCCATATTCATAACAACCCTACTGTGGTTCCATGTTCCAAACAACCCTACTGTGGTTCCATATTCATAACAACCCTACTGTGGTTCCATATTCATAACAACCCTACTGTGGTTCCATATTCATAACAACCCTACTGTGGTTCCATATTCATAACAACCCTACTGTGGTTCCATATTCATAACAACCCTACTGTGGTTCCATGTTCATAACAACCCTACTGTGGTTCCTTGTTCCAAACAACCCTACTGTGGTTCCATGTTCATAACAACCCTACTGTGGTTCCATGTTCCAAACAACCCTACTGTGGTTCCATATTCATAACAACCCTACTGTGGTTCCATGTTCATAACAACCCTACTGTGGTTCCATGTTCATAACAACCCTACTGTGGTTCCATGTTGTAACAACCCTACTGTGGTTCCATGTTCATAACAACCCTACTGTGGTTCCATGTTGTAACAACCCTGACCCACAGCTAAAAAGCAGCAACCACAAGAGCCTCTTACTTCTTCATCTTTGGGGTGGCAGGGTAGCCTAGTGGTTAGCGCGTTGGACTAGTAACCGGAAAGTTGCAAGTTCAAACCCCCGAGCTGACAAGGTACAAATCTGTTGTTCTGCCCCTGAACAGGCAGTTAACCCACTGTTCCTAGGCCGTCATTGAAAATAAGAATTTGTTCTTAACTGACTTGCCTAGTTAAATAAAGGTTAAAAAAAAAAAAAAATCTATTTAGATGCTAAATCAGTTTCTCATCAGTGTGAAAGCTGCTCTCCTTTTCTGCACTTGAATACAAATGCAGTCATAGTGTGATAATAATATTATGTTCTTTCATGTCTCCAGGACAGCTAATTAGTTATAGCACGACTCAGTAATTGGAGAGGTACTAGAATGAGATAGGCAGGAACACACACACACACAATGTTCAGCCTCGGGCTTAGCTCCTCATTCTCATTTAGAGAGGAGAAGGCGGGAGATAAGAAGAGTGGAGAAGGGGGGAGATGAGATGGGAGGGGTAGAGAGGGGAGGAGAAGAGGGGAAAGGAGAAGGGAGGAGAGGAGAGGAAAGGAGAAGAAGAAGGAGAAAAGAGAGGGTAGGAGAGAGGACGAGAGGAGAGGAGAAAGGAGAAGGGAGGGGAGGGGAGGAGAGGTGAAGGGCAGAGGATAGAAGAGGAGGTTAGAGGGGAGGGTAGGAGAGAGGATGAGAGGGAAGGAGAGGAGAGAGAGGGAGACGGGAGGGGAGGGGAGGAGAGGAGAGGTGAAGGGCAGAGGATAGAAGAGGAGGTTAGAGGGGAGGGTAGGAGAGATGACGAGAGGAGAGGAGAAAGGAGAAGGGAGGGAGGGGAGGAGAGGTGAAGGGCAGAGGATAGAAGAGGAGGTTAGAGGGGAGGGTAGGAGAGAGGATGAGAGGGAAGGAGAGGAGAGAGGAGACGGGAGGGGAGGAGAGGTGAAGGGCAGAGGATAGAAGAGGAGGTTAGAGGGGAGGGTAGGAGAGATGACGAGAGGAGAGGAGAAAGGAGAAGGGAGGGGAGGGGAGGAGAGGTGAAGGCAGAGGATAGAAGAGGGGTTAGAGGGGAGGGTAGGAGAGAGGATGAGAGGGAAGGAGAGGAGAGAGGGAGACGGGAGGGGAGGAGAGGTGAAGGGCAGAGGATAGAAGAGGAGGTTAGAGGGGAGGGTAGGAGGGAGGATGAGAGGAGAGGAGAAAGGAGAAGAGAGAGGAGGGGAGGAGAGGTGAAGGGCAGAGGATAGAAGAGGAGGGGAGAGGGGAGGGTAGGAGAGAGGATGAGAGGAGAGGAGAAAGGAGAAGAGAGAGGAGGAGAGGTGAAGGGCAGATGATAGAAGAGGAGGGGAGAGGGGAGGGTAGGAGAGAGGATGAGAGGGAAGGGAAGGAGAGGAGAGAGGAGACGGGAGGGGAGGGGAGGAGAGGTGAAGGGCAGAGGATAGAAGAGGAGGTTAGAGGGGAGGGTAGGAGAGAGGACGAGAGGAGAGGGAAGGAGAGGAGAGGAGACAGGAGGGGATGAGAGGTGAAGGGCAGAGGATAGAAGAGGAGGGGAGAGGGGAGGGTAGGAGAGAGGACGAGAGGAGAGGAGAAAGGAGAAGGGAGGGGAGGAGAGGTGAAGGGCAGAGGATAGAAGAGGAGGGGAGAGGGGAGGGTAGGAGAGAGGATGAGAGGGAAGGAGAGGAGAGAGGAGACGGGAGGGGAGGAGAGGTGAAGGGCAGAGGATAGAAGAGGAGGTTAGAGGGGAGGGTAGGAGAGAGGATGAGAGGAGAGGGAAGGAGAAGGGCAGAGGATAGAAGAGGAGGTTAGAGGGGAGGGGAGGAGAGAGGATGAGAGGAGAGGGAAGGAGAGGAGAGAGGAGACGGGAGGGGAGGAGAGGTGAAGGGCAGAGGATAGAAGAGGAGGGGAGAGGGGAGGGTAGGAGAGAGGATGAGAGGGAAGGAGAGGAGAGAGGAGATGGGAGGAGAGGAGAGGAGAGAAGAGAGGGGACGAGGAGACGGGAGGGAGGAGTGGAGCAGAGTAACCCTTGACAAGGAGAGGCGTGGGAGAGTCAACAATAGCTGGAACACCGCAGCCCACACACTAAAGTGACGAGGGAACTTGAAGCAGGCAACATGACTCAGGCCTTCCACAACAAAGCCCAAGGACATGCAGTCAGCGGACTGTTCTAGAAGACGACAGCACACGTGCATGTCAAATAGCACTCTGTCTCAGAGTGACCTACGTAGCGAATAGGGTGCCATTTGGCATGTCCACATTATAGCCTTTCTGTGAGACTCACACATCACAGCTCCAACAGTACAGTCTCGCTGCCTCGTCTAAAAGCTACTGAGCACAGTTGATGGTGCACATAGTGTATAAATGTCATGCATTCAAGATGATACGCTATACACAATATAATAATACACTACGTGGTCAAAAGTATGTGGACACCCCTTTAAATGAGTGGATTCGTAGACATAGACAAACATTGGCAGTAGAATGACCTGACTGAAGAGCTCAGTGACTTTCAACGTGGCACCGTCATAGGATGCCACCTTTTCTAACAAGTCAGTTCATCAAATTTCTGCCCTGCTAGGTTCCGACCCGTCAGCACAAGTACTGTTTGCCGGGAGTTTCATGAAATGGGTTTCATGAAATGGGCACACAAGCCTAGTATCTCCATGCCCAATGCCAAGCGTCGGCTGAAGTGGTGTAAGGCTCACCGCCATTGGACTCTGGAGCAGTGGAAATGCATTCTTTGGTGTGATGAATCCCGCTTCACCATCTGGCAGTCTGAATCTGGATTTGGCGGATGCCAGTAGAACGCTACCTGCCCCAATGCATAGTGCCAACTGTAAAGTTTGGTGGAGGATGAATAATTGTCTAGGGGCCCTTAGTTCCAGTGAAGGGAAATTTTAACGCTGCAGCATACAGAGTCAAAGTCTACTCCCCCTTCATCCGTGATTGGTCAACTGTAGGGATGACGCAAGTTTCATCTTCTTGTTGATTCAGTACCAAACTCAGGGGGAGAAAGATGGCGGAAGTGGATACAGTTCCAATCAAGCAGCGAACAAAAGTTGGTGAAGAGGAATGGTCTGAATGGACAACAGTAGTAGCGAAAACTGGAACAAAAAAGGAAATGATCTAAAATTGGAGTTGAGGATACGTTTATGAATGACAATGAATCGCTTCTTGTTGGGATGCGTTTGTTGAGTAAGGACGCATATGTGGGAAACCCGTTTGAGGTGTCGAAAATTGTGAAGTATGTACTTGGAAAAGTGGCGTCAGAGTGAACGGGAGTGGTCTTTATTTTGATTCATTGTATTTCTGAAGAACAGAGGAAAGATTGCAGTGAGCTTCAAAAGAAACCCGGACAACAGAAGTTTTGTGTTTTGAACTTCAGAGTAGAGACACCCGTCAAAGGAGTCATCTCAGGGGTGACGACAGATGTTCAGGTTGAAGACCTGAAGATATTGCCTGGTGTGGTTGGTGCCCCGGCGTCTGACCCGCTGGGTGAATGGAGGTCCCCGAGTTCCTGGAGTGCCCTGTAAGGATGAAGGAGATTGAGGTGGGGAATCATGATCCCAGAGTTCCTGGAGTGCCCTGTAAGTATGAAGGAGATTGAGGTGGGGAATCATGATCCCCGAGTTCCTGGAGTGCCCTGTAAGTATGAAGGAGATTGAGGTGGGGAATCATGATCCCCGAGTTCCTGGAGTGCCCTGTAAGTATGAAGGAGATTGAGGTGGGGAATCATGATCCCAGAGTTCCTGGAGTGCCCTGTAAGTATGAAGGAGATTGAGGTGGGGAATCATGATCCCAGAGTTCCTGGAGTGCCCTGTAAGGATGAAGGAGATTGAGGTGGGGAATCATGATCCCAGAGTTCCTGGAGTGCCCTGTAAGTATGAAGGAGATTGAGGTGGGGAATCATGATCCCCGAGTTCCTGGAGTGCCCTGTAAGGATGAAGGAGATTGAGGTGGGGAATCATGATCCCCGAGTTCCTGGAGTGCCCTGTAAGGATGAAGGAGATTGAGGTGGGGAATCATGATCCCAGAGTTCCTGGAGTGCCCTGTAAGTATGAAGGAGATTGAGGTGGGGAATCATGATCCCAGAGTTCCTGGAGTGCCCTGTAAGGATGAAGGAGATTGACGTGGCAAAAAAACTTAAGAGCAGTTAATTGAATCTCCTGTGAGGAGGCGAATAATAATTGAGAAAAACAATTGATGCTAGTGAAGACATGGTGGTGGATACACTAAATATTTGCTGCCAGAAGATATCCCCCCGTGTGTTAAAAAGGTTAAAGATATCCCTAACGAGATGACAAGCCAGCACAGGTGTAACACGTACTGACTAACGAGATGACAAGCCAGCACAGGTGTAACACGTACTGACTAACGAGATGACAAGCCAGCACAGGTGTAACACGTACTGACTAACGAGATGACAAGCCAGCACAGGTGTAACACGTACTGACTAACGAGATGACAAGCCAGCACAGGTGTAACACGTACTGACTAACGAGATGACAAGCCAGCACAGGTGTAACACGTACTGACTAACGAGATGACAAGCCAGCACAGGTGTAACACGTACTGACTAACGAGATGACAAGCCAGCACAGGTGTAACACGTACTGACTAACGAGATGACAAGCCAGCACAGGTGTAACACGTACTGACTAACGAGATGACAAGCCAGCACAGGTGTAACACGTACTGACTAACGAGATGACAAGCCAGCACAGGTGTAACACGTACTGACTAACGAGATGACAAGCCAGCACAGGTGTAACACGTACTGACTAACGAGATGACAAGCCAGCACAGGTGTAACACGTACTGACTAACGAGATGACAAGCCAGCACAGGTGTAACACGTACTGACTAACGAGATGACAAGCCAGCACAGGTGTAACACGTACTGACTAACGAGATGACAAGCCAGCACAGGTGTAACACGTACTGACTAACGAGATGACAAGCCAGCACAGGTGTAACACGTACTGATTAACGAGATGACAAGTCAGCACAGGTGTAACACGTACTGATTAACGAGATGACAAGTCAGCACAGGTGTAACACATACTGATTAACGAGATGACAAGTCAGCACAGGTGTAACACATACTGATTAACGAGATGACAAGTCAGCACAGGTGTAACACATACTGACTAACGAGATGACAAGCCAGTACAGGTGTAACATACTGACTAACGAGATGACAAGCCAGTACAGGTGTAACATACTGACTAACGAGATGACAAGCCAGTACAGGTGTAACATACTGACTAACGAGATGACAAGCCAGTACTGGTGTAACACGTACTGACTAACGAGATGACAAGTCAGCAAAGGTGTAACACGTACTGATTAATGAGATGACAAGTCAGCACAGGTGTAACACGTACTGATTAATGAGATGACAAGTCAGCACAGGTGTAACACGTACTGATTAATGAGATGACAAGTCAGCACAGGTGTAACACGTACTGATTAATGAGATGACAAGTCAGCACAGGTGTAACACGTACTGATTAATGAGATGACAAGTCAGCACAGGTGTAACACGTACTGATTAATGAGATGACAAGTCAGCACAGGTGTAACACATACTGACTAATGAGATGACAAGCCAGCACAGGTGTAACACATACTGACTAATGAGATGACAAGTCAGCACAGGTGTAACACATACTGACTAATGAGATGACAAGTCAGCACAGGTGTAACACATACTGATTAATGAGATGACAAGCCAGTACAGGTGTAACACATACTGATTAATGAGATGACAAGCCAGCACAGGTGTAACACATACTGACTAATGAGATGACAAGCCAGCACAGGTGTAACACATACTGACTAATGAGATGACAAGCCAGCACAGGTGTAACACATACTGACTAATGAGATGACAAGTCAGCACAGGTGTAACATACTGACTAACGAGGTGACGCCTAAACAATGGGCCCCCCACGTGCTAACGTCCAACCTCGAAATCTAAGTGGAAAACCAAAGCCTGTAACATCTATGCTAAACACACCGAAGCAAACAAGCAAAGTCATATAACTTCATGTATGGCTCTGAGGTGCGCCTGCCTGCCCCCCCTCCACACACGATAAGACAGAAGAAAGCGAAAATCACATTGGAACATTAACTATCTTATATACTAATAAAACTATAATTACAACACAAAAATATACCCATCTAATACCAACTTAAAGTACAAATTGGGCAAATGTAGGCTAAAGATTACTTCACTATTACGGGACAGAAATGATTGACATCAATCATTGCCACCACATCCAGATAGACCTGTCTCTAGACTGGGCTACTCACTCCGTGGCACCAGTGCCGTTGACAGTGTTTCCATCGGGAATAGGGTTGAGTTGGATCGGTTCAGGCTTTCTTCTCTTCTGCATCCTGTCTTCCACACTTCTTTTTAAACTTGTTTATAAAAACGATAAACCCGACCAGACAAAATAACCGGGGTGTTGTTCCGTGCCTCTGGTGTTTACTTTGCTGCCTGTCAAAAACAATCCAAACTCGCCGGGGGTTAAATAATTCACCCGAATGATAGGTGAATCAATTGAAATTATAATTCACGCGGATATTCTCTGATTTTGTGCAAAAATAATCAAATATAAGATTACTGAACTGACTAGATGACAGTGAAAGATATAGACGATTATTTTATATCTTCTCTACTTGTTAATGAGAAGATGGCACTGGTGGGGAATGGTTTGTGAGATGTCACGTCACGCCAATATTTACGCCGGTCTTCCGGGCAGCGTAGTGTGGAGAAGTGCGTCTCCTATTGGACCACAGTGGTATTACCATACCGTACACGAATAACTTCGAAGTAACAGAAGAAGACGGATTTCTTTAAAAGACTAACCCCATTCAAGCCAAAAAGCTAAATGTTTCCCAGTTGAAAATCTCGTTCGATTTTTTTTCTCATAAATGTTAGAAGTGTGTAGGCCTATGCTTCGTGCTGAACAAACTATCCTTGATTATGATAAGAGTCATGACTTTAATCTAATCCGTAATGACATAACATTCACTTAATTATATATTTTTTGTTTATTTATTTCAACCTAATATCTGACATAGATGAGATGGGTATTTATTTCAACGGGGCAACAAAGTGACTGTTGTTTCTCGATGGACCAGTGGGTAAGGCACTTCCCTTTGAACCAAAGTATTGTGGGTTCAAATCCCATCATGGCATATTGTGGTTGATCAGTATAATCTGCAGTACTGAATACGTGTGCTGTTGTCCATGACGCCACAGAGAATGATACTGGTGCTCACCGACAGGACCTAACAAGTTATTGGGATCCCTGTGCGATGGTTCCATACAACTGAATTTTTCTATTTTATTTTTTTGCTAAATAATCTCTCTCTTGCACACAATTGTTCAGAAATAAAAGTTGATATTTGACTTTCATTACTACTGCAACTGTTGAAACGAATGTGTTGTTAGTTGATTGTGAACAAATGTGGGTGTGTATTGGATACTTATCTACTGCATTTGTTGAGTCATATGTCTGATATGTGGTAAATACAGTTGAAGTCTGAAGTCTGAAGTTAGGTTGGAGTCATTAAAACTAGTGTACATACACTTAGGTTGGAGTCATTATAACTAGTCTACATACACTTAGGTTGGAGTCATTATAACTAGTCTACATCCACTTAGGTTGGAGTCATTAAAACTAGTTTACATCCACTTAGGTTGGAGTCATTAAAACTCGTTTTTCAACCACTCCACACATTTCTTGTTAACAAACTATAGCTTTGGGAAGTCGGTTAGGACATCTACTTTGTGCATGACACAAGTCATTTTTCCAACAATTGTTTACAGACAGATTATTTCACTTATAATTCACTGTGTCACAATTCCAGTGGGTCAGAAGTTTACATACACTAAGTTGAATGTGCCTTTAAACAGCTTGGAAAATTCCAGAAAATGATGTCATGGCTTTAGAAGCTTCTAATAGGCTAATTGACATACTTTGAGTCAATTGGAGGTGTACCTGTGGATGTATTTCAAGGCCTACCTTAAAACTCAGTGCCTCTTTGCTTGACATCATGCGAAAATCAAAAGAAATCAGCCAAGACCTCAGAAAAGAAAAGTTGACCTCCACAAGTCTGGTTCATCCTTGGGAGCAATTTCCAAACGCCTGAAGGTACCACATTAATCTGTACAAACAATTGTACGCATGTATAAACACCATGGGACCACGCAGCCTTCATACCGCTCAGGAAGGAGACGCGTTCTGTCTCCTAGATATGAACGTACTTTGGTGCGAAAAGTGCAAATCAATCCCAGAACAACAGCAAAGGACCTTGTGAAGATGCTGGAGGAAACAGGTACAAAAGTATCTATATCCACAATAAAATGAGTCCTATATCGACTTAACCTGAAAGGCCGCTCAGCAAGGAAGAAGCCACTGCTCCAAAACCGCCATAAAAAACCAGCTGCACATGGGGACAAATATTGTACTTTTTGGAGAAATGTCCTCTGGTCTGATGAAACAAAAAATAGAACCGTTTGGCCATAATGACCATCATTATGTTTGGAGGACAAAGGGGGAGGCTTTGCAACCCGAAGAACACCATCCCAACCGTGAAGCACAGGGGTGGCAGCATCATGTTATGAGGGTGCTTTGCTGCAGGAGGGACTGGTGCACTTCACAAAATAGATGGCATCATGAGGCAGGAAAATGATGTGGATATATTGAAGCAACATCTCAAGATGTCAGTCAGGATGTTAAAGATGCTAAAAACTGAAATGTATTTGGCTAAGGTGTATGTGAACTTCCTACTTCGGCTGTATCTAATGGAGGTTTACAAAAAGTTTTAAACTTGGACAGAACTGCATGTCTTAATACCTACTACACACTGTTTCAGTTGCTTCTGTCATATTGTGGTTCAATGGGTAAAATTGCCATGAGCACAAATATAGCATCTGAATCGGAGGAGGCATTTGATATCACTTGATTTCACTCACACTTCTCTTCTGGGTCACTGCAGCAGAAACATATAAGAGCCCATTACTGTCATTAAAGCTGTTGTTCCAAGCTATTTGCTTTTCTCCATTTCTCTGTTGTGTCACACAGAGTTGTTTGCACAAGTACAACGGCAACGCTTTCAGATTCTATCCGATTTAGGTAACTCTGTCACAGAAAAGGAAGGACGCAATAACTTAGAAACATACAAATATGATTATTTGTAATATCATCAACCATGCATCTCTTCTGATAGAGAGCAGAGTGTTAATCTAGCTTATTTCTGTTCTATTCTACTCTATTATGTTCTGTTCTATTCTACTGTGTTCTATTCTACTCTATTATTTTATATTCTATTCTGTTCTATTCTACTGTGTTCTATTCTATTCTGTTCTATTCTACTCTATTATTTTCTATTCTATTCTACTGTGTTCTATTCTACTCTATTATTTTCTATTCTATTCTACTGTGTTCTATTCTACTCTATTATTTTCTATTCTACTGTGTCATATTCTACTCTATTTTCTATTATTTTCTATTCTACTATATTATTTTCTATTATGTTCTATTCTATTATTTTCTATTCTATTCTACTGTGTTCTATTCTACTCTATTATTTTCTATTATGTTCTGTTCTATTCTACTGTGTTCTATTCTACTCTATTATTTTCTATTCTATTCTACTGTGTTCTATTCTACTCTATTATTTTCTATTATGTTCTATTCTATTATTTTCTATTCTACTCTATTATGTTCTGTTCTATTCTATTATTTTATATTCTATTCTACTGTGTTCTATTCTACTCTATTATTTTCTATTATGTTCTATTCTACTCTATTATTTTCTATTCTATTCTGTTCTATTCTACTGTGTTCTATTCTACTCTATTATTTTCTATTATGTTCTGTTCTATTCTATTCTGTTCTATTCTACTGTGTTCTATTCTTCTCTATTATTTTCTATTATGTTCTATTCTATTATTTTCTGTTCTATTCTACTCTATTATTTTATATTCTATTCTGTTCTATTCTACTGTGTTCTATTCTATTCTGTTCTATTCTACTCTATTATTTTCTATTCTATTCTACTGTGTTCTATTCTACTCTATTATTTCCTATTCTATTCTACTGTGTTCTATTCTACTCTATTATTTTCTATTATGTTCTGTTCTATTCTACTGTGTTCTATTCTACTCTATTATTTTCTATTCTATTCTACTGTGTTCTATTCTACTCTATTATTTTCTATTATGTTCTGTTCTATTCTACTGTGTTCTATTCTACTCTATTATTTTCTATTCTATTCTACTCTATTATTTTCTATTCTATTCTGTGTTCTATTCTACTCTATTATTTTCTATTATGTTCTGTTCTATTCTACTGTGTTCTATTCTATTCTATTCTGTTCTATTCTATTACTTTCGTGTTCTGTTCTATTCTGTTCTATTCTATCTCAACATATTGACTACTGCCTACTGATCAGTTGTTTGTCAAACATAATACAATAATACTGCAATTTGGCATCTTCACAAGATCACGTTAAAGACCTGCTTTGGCGACTAAAAGAGTATTTTTTTTAAACCTCCTGCTTTGGGCTGGATGTTTCAATGTGTCCTTCCTCTGTGTCCGTTATGGCTGACGACACAGCCTGTTTCACTGTACCACTATAGACGTCAGGTTTATGATCATTCTGGCTGTTTCGTTTGCTTGCATCCCAAATTGCACCCTTTTCCCAATTTAGTGTACAACTTTTGTAGAATAGTGAACTGAGTATAACAAACATTAGGAACACCTTCCTAATATTGAGTTGCACCCCACCCCCTTTTCCCCTCAGAACAGCCTCAATTCATCGGGACTCTACAAGTTGTCGAAAGCGTTCCACAGGGATGCTGGTCCATGTTGACTCCAATGCTTCCCCACAGTTGTGTCAAGTTGGCTGTATGTCTTTTGAGTGGTGGACCATTCTTGATACACACAGGAAACTGTTGAGCGTGAACAACCCAGCAACGTCGCAGTTCTTGTCACAAACTGGTGCGCCTCGCACCTATTACCATACACCCAGTTCAAAAGCACGTACATTATTTTGTCTTGCCCATTCAGTGTTTATTTATTTATTTATTTATCTTAAACAAGTTTTGAAACTAAAGTATCCACCTCACAAAAACAAAAGAAGACACTTGTACCAGATATAGTTTAAAAATATTCAATTTTGAGTTTGCATCCCAATATTACACTTTATATACATCACAGAAGACTGAAACGCAACAAAACTGTTTGACATAGAAACACTGTATTTCGACATTTAAAAAAATTATGTTTATTCATGCTGAAAAATATTAGTAACGTTCCATCCATGAGGGCAAAGAAGGCACTTTTGGTCATTGACTGCGGGAAAGGACTATCCTTTCTCCTTCCCCTTCATCTACATCTGATTGAAGTGGATTTAACAACATCAATAAGAGATAGCTTTCACCTGGATTGCTCATAGCTCATAGCTTTCACCTGGATTGCTCATAGCTCATAGCTTTCACCTGGTCAGTCTATGTCATGGAAAGAACAGTGTGTTCCTAATGTTTTGTATACTCAGTGTTTAGCCCTAATAGTTCTCAAACCTCTCCTTAAGGACCCCCCCCCCAGATGTTTCACAATGTTGTTGTAGCATCCCTGAGCTAGCTAACCTGATTACAGACAAAAAATACTCCTCAGTTTCATCAGCTGTCCGGGTGGCTGATCTCAGATGATTCCAAGAAGTCGGAAGAAGAAGAAGTCGTATGTGGAGGTCCTGGGTTGGCGTGGTTACACGTGGTCTGCGGTTGTGTGGCCGATTTGACGCACTGCCAAATTCTCTAAAACGATGTTGGAGGCGGCTTATGGTAGAGAAATTACCATTCAATTCTCTGTCAACATCTCTGGTGGACATTCCTGCAGTCAGCATGCCAATTGCACACTTTCTCAAAACTTGAGACATCTGTGGCACAAGGTGCCTTTTAGTGTCCCCAGCACAAGGTGCACCTGTGTAATGATCATCCTGTTTAATCAGCTTCTTGATATGCCACACCTGTCAGGTGGATGGATTATCTTGGCAAAGGAGAAACGCTCACTAACAGGGATGGAAACACATTTGAGAGAAATAAGCTTTTTGTGCGTATGGAACATTTCTGGGATCTTTTATTTCAGCTCATGAAACATGTGACCAACACTTTACATGTTGCATTTATATTTTTGTTCAATATAAATGGCAGATTCTGAATCAGCTAACGATAGTGAACAAGTTACAACCCTTTTTTTCAAATGCGGTGTCATATTTACTTTTTTAAGACGAAATGTAGCTAAACCCTTAACCTTGTGAGGGTTAAGGGACCGTCTTAAAATTGCAACGCCTACTATTGCATGTTTAAGGTGAGCTGCATGTGTTTCTCATGGTGCTCATTAAGAAATACAGCAGACATTACTGAATCCCCAAAAGAGGGGTGTGGTCTAACCACTAGGCTACCTGCCACCTCTCACCTCTCATGGTGTTTATACATGCGTACAATTGTTTGTACAGATGAATGTGGTACCTTCAGGCGTTTGGAAATTGCTCCCAAGGATGAACCAGACTTGTGGAGGTCGACTTTTCTTTTCTGAGGTCTTGGCTGATTTCTTTCGATTTTCACATGATGTCAAGCAAAGAGGCACTGAGTTTTAAGGTAGGCCTTGAAATACATTCACAGGTACACCTCCAATTGACTCAAATTATGTCAATTAGCCTATCAGAAGCTTCTAAAGCCATGACATCATTTTCTGGAATTTTCCAAGCTGTTTAAAGGCAGTCAGCTTAGTGTATGTAAACTTCTGACCCACTGGAATTGTGATACAGTGAATTATAAGTCAAAATAATCTGTCTGTAAACAATTGTTGGAAAAATGACTTGTGTCACTAGACTACCTGCCACCTCTACACTCTAACCACTAGGCTACCTGCCGCCTCTACACTCTAACCACTAGGCTACCTGCCACCTCTACACTCTAACCACTAGGCTACCTGCCACCTCTACACTCTAACCACTAGGCTACCTGCCACCTCCACACTCTAACCACTAGGCTACCCTGCCACCTCTACACTCTAACCAATAGGCTACGCTGCCGCTGCATATTAGTCAGTATCCCTTCGTATGGTGTCCCATATAGGACAGTTCCCTGACAAGTTTGAAGAATACACAGGGTCACCCCCCTCTACTATTAAATTCAATAATAACAGAAGATGATGACAAGTACTAGTATCATTGTAATGCTGAGAGCAAGGTCTCTAGTTCAGACATCTGTTTCAGGGGACTCCATGACAAACCATGTATCCTGTATCAACCTGTCTGTTAGTCAGTAGACTCCATCTGTATCAACCTGTCTGTTAGTCAGTAGACTCCATCTGTATCAACCTGTCTGTTAGTCAGTAGACTCCATCTGTATCAACCTGTCTGTTAGTCAGTAGACTCCATCTGTATCAACCTGTCTGTTAGTCAGGGGACTCCATCTGTATCAAACCTGTCTGTTAGTCAGTAGACTCCATCTGTATCAACCTGTCTGTTAGTCAGGGGACTCCATCTGTATCAACCTGTCTGTTAGTCAGGGGACTCCATCTGTATCAACCTGTCTGTTAGTCAGTCAGGGGACTCCATCTGTATCAACCTGTCTGTTAGTCAGTCAGGGGACTCCATGACAAACTCTCTCCTGTATCAACCTGTTAGTCAGGGGACTCCATCTGTAGAAACCTGTTACAGATGGAGAATCCTGACTATCAACCTGTCTGTTAGTCAGTAGACTCCATCTGTATCAACCTGTCTGTTAGTCAGGGGACTCCATCTGTATCAACCTGTCTGTTAGTCAGGGGACTCCATCTGTATCAATTTGTATGTTAGTCAGTATCAATCTGTATCAATCTGTCTGTTAGTGAGTCAGGGGACTCCATCTGTATCAACCTGTCTGTTAGTCAGGGGACTCCATCTGTATCAATCTGTCTGTTAGTCAGGGGACTCCATCTGTATCAACCTGTCTGTTAGTCAGGGGACTCCATCTGTATCAACCTGTCTGTTAGTCAGGGGACTGTATCAACCTGTCTGTTATCAGGGGACTCCATCTGTATCAACCTGTCTGTTAGTCAGGGGACTCCATCTGTATCAATCTGTCTGTTAGTGAGTCAGGGGACTCCATCTGTATCAACCAGTCTGTTAGTCAGTCAGGGGACTCCATCTGTATCAACCTGTCTGTTAGTCAGTCAGGGGACTCCATCTGTATCAACCTGTCTGTTAGTTAGGGGACTCAGTCCATCTGTATCAATCTGTCAGTCAGGGGACTCCATCTGTATCAACCTGTCTGTTAGGGGGGACTCCATCTGTATCAACCTGTCGGTTAGTCAGTTAGGGGACTCCATCTGTATAAACCTGTCTGTTAGTCATCTGTATCAACCTGTCTGTTAGGGGGGACTCCATCTGTATCAACCTGTATGTTAGTCAGTCAGGGGACTCCATGACAAACTCTCTCCTGTATCAACCTGTTAGTCAGGGGACTCCATCTGTAGAAACCTGTTAGTCAGATTCTCCATCTGTATAAACCTGTCTGTTAGTCAGGGGACTCCATCTGTATCAATCTGTCTGTTAGTGAGTCAGGGAACTCCATCTGTATCAACCTGTTAGTCAGGGGACTCCATCTGTATCAATCTGTCTGTTAGTGAGTCAGGGACTCCATCTGTATCAACCTGTATCAGTCAGGGTATCAACCTGTCTGTTACTCCATCTGTATCAATCTGTCTGTTAGTGAGTCAGGGACTCCATGTCAACCTGTTAGTCAGGGGACTCCATCTGTCCCTGTCTGTTAGTCATCTGTATCAACCTGTCTGTTAGTCAGTTATCTGTCAGTCTGTTAGTCAGACTCCATCTGTATCAACCTGTCTGTTAGTCAGGGGTCTGTTAGTCACTCCATCTGTATCAACCTGTCTGTTAGTCAGTCAGGGGACTCAATCAACCTGTCTGTTAGTGAGTCAGGGACTCCATCTGTATCAACCTGTTAGTCAGGGGGACTCCATCTGTATCAACCTGTCTGTTAGTCAGGGGGACTCCATCTGTATCAACCTGTCTGTTAGTCAGTCAGGGGACTCCATCTGTATCAACCTGTCTGTTAGTCAGTCAGGGGACTCCATCTGTATCAATCTGTCTGTTAGTCAGTCAGGGACTCCATCTGTATCAACCTGTCTGTTAGTCAGAGTCAGGGACTCCATCTGTATCAACCTGTCTGTTAGTCAGTCAGGGGACTCCATGACAAACTCTCTCCTGTATCAACCTGTTAGTCAGGGGACTCCATCTGTAGAAACCTGTTAGGTCTACTCAGGGGACTCCATCTGTATCAACCTGTCTGTTAGTCAGGGGATTCCATCTGTATCAATCTGTATCAACCTGTTAGTCAGGGGACTCCATCTGTATCAATCTGTCTGTTAGTGAGTCAGGGAACTCCATCTGTATCAACCTGTCAGTCAGGGGACTCCATCTGTATCAACCTGTCTGTTAGTCAGTAGTCTCCATCTGTATCAACCTGTATGTTAGTCAGTAGACTCCATCTGTATCAACCTGTCTGTTAGTCAGGGGACTCCATCTGTATCAATCTGTCTGTTAGTGAGTCAGGGAACTCCATCTGTATCAACCTGTTAGTCAGGGGACTCCATCTGTATTACCCTGTCTGTTAGTCAGGGATTCCATCTGTATCAATCTGTCTGTTAGTCAGGGGACTCAATCTGTATCAATCTGTCTGTTAGTCAGGGGACTCCATCTGTATCAATCTGTCTGTTAGTGAGTCAGGGAACTCCATCTGTATCAACCTGTCCCATCTGTATCAACCTGGGTCAGTCACTCCATCTGTATCAACCTGTCTGTTAGTCAGTCAGGGGACTCCATCTGTATCAACCTGTCTGTTAGTCAGTCAGGGGACTCCATCTGTATCAACCTGTTAGTCAGTCAGGGGACTCCATCTGTATCAACCTGTCTGTTAGTCAGTCCATCTGGGTTCAACCTGTCTCCATCTGTATCAACCTGTCTGTTAGTCAGGGGACTCCAACCTCTGTATCAAGGGGACTCCATCTGTATCTGTCTAGTCAGGGGGGACTCCATCTGTATCAACCTGTCTGTTAGTCAGTCAGGGACTCCATCTGTATCAACCTGTCTGTTAGTCAGTCCATCTGTATAACCTGTCTGTTAGTCAGGGGACTCCATCTGTATCAACCTGTCTGTTAGTCAGTTCCAGTCAACTCCATCTGTATCAACCTGTCTGTTAGTCAGTCAGGGTTCTCCATCTGTATCAATCTGTCTGTTAGTCAGTCAGGGACTCCATCTGTCTGTATCAACCTGTCTAGTCAGTCAGGGGACTCCATCTGTATCAATCTGTCTGTTAGTCAGGGGACTCCATCTGTATCAACCTGTCTGTTAGTCAGGGGACTCCATCTGTATCAATCTGTCTGTTAGTGAGTCAGGGAACTCCATCTGTATCAACCTGTTAGTCAGTCCATCTGTATCAGTCAACTCCTCCATCTGTCAACCTGTTAGTCAGGGGACTCCATCCATCTGTATGAGTCAGGGAACCTGTCTGTTAGTCAGGGGACTCCATCTGTATCAATCTGTCTGTTAGTCAGTCAGGGACTCCATCTGTATCAATCTGTCTGTTAGTCAGGGGACTCCAATCTGTATCAATCTGTCTGTTAGTCAGGGGACTCCATCTGTATCAATCTGTCTGTTAGTGAGTCAGGGAACTCCATCTGTATCAACCTGTCTATCAGTCAGGGGACTCCATCTGTATCAACCTGTCTGTTAGTCAGTCAGGGGACTCCATCTGTATCAACCTGTCTGTTAGTCAGTCAGGGGACTCCATCTGTATCAACCTGTCTGTTAGTCAGTCAGGGACTCCATCTGTATCAACCTGTCTGTTAGTCAGTCAGGGGACTCCATCTGTATCAACCTGTCTGTTAGTCAGTCAGGGGACTCCATCTGTATCAACCTGTCTGTTAGTCAGTCAGGGGACTCCATCTGTATCAATCTGTCTGTTAGTCAGGGGACTCCATCTGTATCAATCTGTCTGTTAGTCAGGGGACTCCATCTGTATCAATCTGTCTGTTAGTCAGGGGACTCCATCTGTATCAACCTGTCTGTTAGTCAGTCAGGGGACTCCATCTGTATCAACCTGTCTGTTAGTCAGTCAGGGGACTCCATCTGTATCAACCTGTCGGTTAGTCAGTCAGGGGACTCCATGACAAACCATCTCTCCCGTCCTCCATCTGTAGAAAACACAGCACTGATTACATTATCGATGGTAGGTGTTAGGTGAATTCCAGGGCAGACAAGTGATAGTACTTTGACCTATGACCAGATCAAATGTGACCAACCTGAAATGTGTCTGTTGCCTTGCCAAGGTCTGCCGCAGCCTTCTACTCCTGATATGGTTGGAGGGGTTCCCGCCGACACTGCTGAATGAACAACAAACACACCAGGTTTTTTGTAAGTAGCCTGTTACTGAAATGGAAATATATAAATATATATATATATATAAAACCACTCAAACATAGAGAGATAAATTTTTTTACTTCCCTCTAGTTTGGAAGTAATTATACTGAACAGAGTGACTAAGGACAGACTAGATTCAGGTCAGTAGCGCTGACCCTGTAACTATGCAACCAGCTGTGTACTGTTAAGTTGCTGAATGCTCGCTGACACATACGTGTCACCTGTTTAGATAAAGAAGACAGGTACTCAGGCTAGACAAGTACCACCCTTCGTGTATTTTTGCTGTAGAAAATACACAAGATATATATATATTTTTTTTTTTCTTTAGGAGAACATGTATGTTGTTTTAGCACTAGTAGCAGACGAAGCCTGGTAGCTAGTGCCAACTAACCTAGCCGTTGATCATGACTCCCATTACAGTACAGGGCCTGAGTTCTATCGAGAGCAAGAGATAACCCAAACAACCTGTCTGTTCTCATAAAAAGTAGCTACTTAACTTGGGAAATCCGGGTTAGTTATCTTTTTTTTTTTTTTTAAATTGTATTTATTTTGTTATTTCACCTTTATTTAACTAGGTAGGCCAGTTGAGAACAAGTTCCCTTTATTTAACCAGGTAGGCTAGTTGAGAACAACTTTATTTAACCAGGGAGGCTAGTTGAGAACAAGTTCCCTTTATTTAACCAGGTAGGCTAGTTGAGAACACCTTTATTTAACCAGGGAGGCTAGTTGAGAACAAGTTCCCTTTATTTAACCAGGTAGGCACCTTTAGTTGAGAACAAGTTCCCTTTATTTAACCAGGTAGGCTAGTTGAGAACAAGTTCCCTTTATTTAACCAGGTAGGCTAGTTGAGAACAAGTTCCCTTTATTTAATCAGGTAGGCCAGTTGAGAACAAGTTCCCTTTATTTAACCAGGTAGGCTAGTTGAGAACAAGTTCCCTTTATTTAACCAGGTAGGCTAGTTGAGAACAAGTTCCCTTTATTTAACCAGGTAGGCTAGTTGAGAACAAGTTCCCTTTATTTAACCAGGTAGGCTGTTGAGAACAAGTTCCCTTTATTTAACCAGGTAGGCTAGTTGAGAACAAGTTCCCTTTATTTAACCAGGTAGGCTAGTTGAGAACAAGTTCCCTTTATTTAACCAGGTAGGCTAGTTGAGAACAAGTTGGTAGGCTAACAAGTTCCCTTTATTTAACCAGGTAGGCTAGTTGAGAACAAGTTCCCTTTATTTAACCAGGTAGGCTAGTTGAGAACAAGTTCCCTTTATTTAACCAGGTAGGCTAGTTGAGAACAAGTTCCCTTTATTTAACCTGGTAGGCTAGTTGAGAACACCTTTATTTAACCAGGTAGGCTAGTTGAGAACAAGTTCCCTTTATTTAACCAGGTAGGCTAGTTGAGAACAAGTTCCCTTTATTTAACCAGGTAGGCTAGTTGAGAACAAGTTCCCTTTATTTAACCAGGTAGGCCAGTTGAGAACAAGTTCCCTTTATTTAACCAGGTAGGCCAGTTGAGAACAAGTTCCCTTTATTTAATCAGGTAGGCCAGTTGAGAACAAGTTCCTTTATTTAACCAGGTAGGCTAGTTGAGAACAAGTTCTCATTTACAACTGCGACCTGGTCAAGATAAAGCAAAGCAGTGCGACACAAACAACAACAAGAGTTACACATGGAGTAAACAATAAACAAGCCAATAACACAAACAAGTCAATGACACCGTAGGTCTATATACAGTGTGTGAAAAAAGGCATGAGGAGGCAGGCAATATATAGGCCATAGGAGTGAATAATTACAATTTAGCAGATTAACACTGGAGTGATAAATGATCAGATGGTCATGTACAGGTAGAGATATTGGTGTGCAAAAGAGCAGAAAAGTAAATAAATAAAAACAGTATGGGGATGAGGTAGGTAAATTGGGTGGGCTATTGACCGATAGACTATGTACAGCTGCAGCGATCGGTTAGCTGCTCAGATAGCAGATGTTTGAAGTTGGTGAGGGAGATAAAAGTCTCCAACTTCAGCGATTTTTGCAATTCGTTCCAGTCACAGGCAGCAGAGAACTGGAACGAAAGGCGGCCAAATGAGGTGTTGGCTTTAGGGATGATCAGTGAGATACACCTGCTGGAGCGCGTGCTACGGGTGGGTGTTGTTATCGTGACCAGTGAACTGAGATAAGGCGGAGCTTTACCTAGCATGGACTTGTAGATGACCTGGAGCCAGTGGGTCTGGCGACGAATATGTAGCGTGGGCCAGCCAACGAGAGCGTACAGGTCGCAGTGGTGGGTAGTATATGGGGCTTCGGTGACAAAACGGATTGCACTGTGATAGACTGCATCCAATTTGTTGAGTAGAGTGTTGGAAGCTATTTTGTAGATGACATCGCCGAAGTCGAGGATCGGTAGGATAGTCAGTTTTACTAGTAAACAGCCCATCTATCTACCTCATCCCCATAATGGTATTTATTTATTTAGCTCCTTTGCACCCCAGTATCTCTACCTGCACATTCATCTTCTGCTGATCTACCATTCCAGTGTTTTAATTGCTATATTGTAATTACTTCACCACCATGGCCTATTTATTTCCTTAACTTACCTCATTTACACTCACTGTATATAGACTTTTTGTTTTCTTTTGTTCTACTGTATTATTGACTGTATGTTTGTTTTGCTCCATGTGTAACTCTGTGTTGTTTGTGTCACACTGCTTTGCTTTATCTTGGCCAGGACACAGTTGTAAATGAGAACTTGTTTTCAACTAGCCTACCTGGTTAAATAAAGGAGAAATAAATAAATCGCCAGGAACTTTACTTATAGTTTCTATTTTCAATTGTTGCACTACTACTGTTGCCTGTTGATGTTAACTAGGCAGCTACAGTAGCTGAAATGATATTAACATTATTTTTTATTTTATCCGGGTGCCTGCGTCACCTACTAACACTTTGGTACAAGCCGTGCAGCTCCGCTTCTCCTCGGTCTGAGAAAAACGCTTTAGAGAGAAAGGTATTTTGTCGCAAACTAGAAGTCCATAACGTTAAATAAATAAAACATAAGAAGGTTAATGCTATAGATATTGTTATAAGGGAGTGTGAGACTATCGAAACATGTAACTTTCAGAGTTTTATCGTTGTTATTGATTTTTTTTAAATTAAACAAATGCTGGCGTTGCATTATGGGAGATGTAGTTTTAGCCCTCTTAAGGTCTAAACGGGATAAATGCAAATTTCATTTTATAGCTTGTTTACATTAGTGTTTTTATGTACACGAGTTGTTGTATTTTAATACTGTCAACGCTGAAAGCACCAAGAAATGTATTGGAGACGTGAGACAGGATATGTGTTTTACCTTTCCTCTCGCTCCTCTATAGAACAACTTGTCAGATGGTGCATTGGAGACTGATGATCTTCCGGTCTTCTCTTTTCATAATATAATTGCAGATCTACATAAAAGCTCAAAAAAAGTCAGCCATGGCGTTGCTTTTCATTTCTTGGTTCTTCTGTGGTACATTTAAATATCACTGTAGCTAGCTAGCTCACACCAGTCACAGCCATCAATGTTTGTTCCTTGCCATCTTGCACAATATTGTTGAATGTATTAAAGTTTGCATCAACTTTATGGAAGCCCAATTTTCACTCCTATGCCTAGCAAGTGTGCGTGCATTGCAGACTTGACAACATGTCCACAACACATGTCAGCTTGTGGCAGGACCACGGCCTTGTTTGCTGTCTCTGGACAATCAGACGTCATTGGTAAAAGCCAGTAATTTATACCAAACCCATACATACCTGTTGTGACGCACTCACTTGCATATCTCGTTTTGGACGAGACTGATTTTATGACCAAAATGATCCTATTCATTATCCAATGTTGTCACTAGAATGAATGTTTCTGACGGTTCTCATATCGATGCCATATAGTCCTTTATAACCAGAGAAGGTTCTAGGAGGCCGTTCCCTTTTAATAATGAAAAAACGTCAATTGCACCGTCGGTGGTGTTCAGAACGTTCAAATGGCCTCTCCCCAGGGTGGATGTGCCTGTGTTTGGTCAGATCTCTGAGTGAACTGAGTGAAGCTTTTAGACTGAGTGAAGCTTTTAACACATAAAGATCTCAAACCAATTTGACAATGAGTATGTTTTACATGCACAGTAATAATTCTACCATCCTACCATCCTACCATTCTAGCAGTGTGGAAATAGTCATGCAAATACCGCACTCTGCTTATTTTAATCAGCAATAAGGTCAAAAGTCGATGTTAAGGATACGTTGATTTTTAAACACCTCGTTTTCTGAGCGATCTTTGGAATTATTAGGACATGTAAAAACCCGAATCAGAGTTCCAGCGATGTATTTGATCAGCGCACGTGGCAGCATCGGTGGCGTAAACCTCCCTCTTCTGCGCGCGTGAAGTGTTATAGGAAAAACTGAAAGTAATTCATATACAAATTCGCATACAAGTCCAGTAAAAATAACACGGTCACCGTGGTAGAACATTTGTTTTGATTGGTGATTTTCTGCATTTATTAAAAGTCCCAACAGGACGCCTGATTTCCGATGTGTCCATGGAAACAGGATCATTGGGGAAATCGTTATTCTTGCAAAGCATGTACAAGTTTTAAACAAACTACTATATTCATCTGACTATCCACAATAATCGTATTATTGTGTGCATGTACGTAACCGTGCTCATTTTTCAGAGACCTCTTCTCTCAAATCCATGGAAATTAGACGACAAGTAGTTGCCGTTGATTGGAGGGATTAGGCATCTGAACATTTTGTAATGAAACAGCAGGTCTCGAACCATCGACCTTCGAGACCCGAAGTCCTGCGCGCTATCGACTGTCCCCCGAAAGCACGCTCCTGCGGCAGAGTCGATATCGGCGCTTATAAACCCAGGGTCGTGACAATATAACAACAGTTGGCTGTATTTATGAAAGTCATATGGGGTGGAAGCTGTGGAGTTGGTAAATGTCTTTTTGACATAAAGTGAAATAAAACTCGTAAAAAAAATAGACAAAGTCAAAAATCGTTAAAGTAATTGCTGTTGGATGAATACAAACAACTGATATTCCGAGTGGCTTAGTGGTCTAAAACACTGCATTTTAGTGCATCACTGCAGTATCTAGTTCAAATCCAGGCTGCATCACAACTGGCTCTGATTGGGAGTCCCGTAGGGCGGTGCACAATTGGCCGAGCGTTCTCAATCTTTGGCCAGAGTAGGCAGTCGTTATAAATAAGAATTCGTTTTTAACTGAGTTGCCTAGTTAAATAAAGGTTGAATTAAAAAACATATATAATTCTATGTTGGTTCAGGGACCTCTTCCCTCCAATCAAGTGTTATGATATGTTTGGAAGGTTAGTGTTAAGAGATAGATACACTACCCAGGATACACTTCTACAATCCATCCTCCAGGGGGCAGCAGCAACCAAGTCTAAGTGCTGAGCCAAGCCTTTTTGTTTCTTTGTGTTAGTTAAACTCTTTAGTTGGGCATGTGTTTTTGTTGTTTTACTTCGGTATATATTTATATTTGTCACCATCTGAACAGATAACAGATAACCTTTTGGGCGGCAAGCACAAACACATTATTAAGAGAGACAGAGCTGGCCCTGGACCAAGGAAATGTAACTAGGACCACTAGACATAACGAGTCAGGTTACAGACCATGTAGCTAGGACCCGTAGACAGTCAGGTCACAGACCATGTAGTTAGGACCCCTAGACATAACGAGTCAGGTTACAGACCATGTAGCTAGGACCCTAGGTTACAGACCATGTAGCTAGGACCCCTAGACAGTCAGGTTACAGACCATGTAGCTAGGACCCCTAGACAGTCAGGTTACAGACCATGTAGCTAGGACCCCTAGACATAATGAGTCAGGTTACAGACCATGTAGCTAGGACCCCTAGACAGTCAGGTTACAGACCATGTAGCTAGGACCCCTAGACAGTCCCTAGGTTACAGACCATGTAACTAGGACCCCTAGACAGTCAGGTTACAGACCATGTAGCTAGGACCCCTAGACATAATGAGTCAGGTTACAGACCATGTAGCTAGGACCCTAGGTTACAGACCATGTAGGTTACAGACCATGTAGCTAGGACCCCTAGACAGTCAGGTTACAGACCATGTAGGACCCCGAGACAGTCAGGTTACAGACCATGTAGCTAGGACCCCTAGACATAACGAGTCAGGTTACAGACCATGTAACTTGGACCCCTAGACATAATGAGTCAGGTTACAGACCATGTAGCTAGGACCCCTAGACAGTCAGGTTACAGACCATGTAGCTAGGATCCCTAGACATAATGAGTCAGGTTACAGACCATGTAGCTAGGACCCCTAGACAGAGTCAGGTTACAGACCATGTAGCTAGGACCCCTAGACAGACCATGTAGCTAAGACCCCTAGACAGTCAGGTTACAGACCATGTAGCTAGGACCCCTAGACATAATGAGTCAGGTTACAGACCATGTAGCTAGGCCCCTAGACATAATCAGTCAGGTTACAGACCATGTAAGGCTAGGACCCCCCCTAGACAGTCAGGTTACAGACCATGTAGTTAGGACCCCTAGACATAACGAGTCAGGTTACAGACCATGTAGCTAGGACCCTAGGTTACAGACCATGTAGCTAGGACCCCTAGACAGTCAGGTTACAGACCATGTAGCTAGGACCACTAGACATAACGAGTCAGGTTACAGACCATGTAGCTAGGCCCCCTAGACAGTCAGGTTACAGACCATGTAGCTAGGACCCCTAGACAGTCAGGTTACAGACCATGTAGCTAGGACCCCTAGACATAATGAGTCAGGTTACAGACCATGTAGCTAGGGCCCCTAGACATAATGTCAGGTTACAGACCATGTAGCTAGGCCCCCTAGACAGTCAGGTTACAGACCATGTAGCTAGGCCCCCTAGACAGTCAGGTTACAGACCATGTAGCTAGGACCCCTAGACAGTCAGGTTACAGACCATGTAGCTAGGATCCCTAGACAGTCAGGTTACAGACCATGTAGCTAAGACCCCTAGACAGTCAGCTTACAGACCATGTAGCTAGGACCCTAGACATAACAGTCAGGTTACAGACCATGTAACTAGGACCCCTAGACAGTCAGGTTACAGACCATGTAGCTAGGCCCCTAGACAGTCAGGTTACCCCGACCATGTCAGCTAGGACCCCTAGACAGTCAGGTTACAGACCATGTAGCTAGGATCCCTAGACAGTCAGGTTACAGACCATGTAGCTAAGACCCCTAGACAGTCAGCTTACAGACCATGTAGCTAGGACCACTAGACATAACGACAGGTTACAGACCATGTAACTAGGACCCCTACCAGTCAGGTTACAGACCATGTAGCTAGGCCCCCTAGACAGTCAGGTTACAGACCATGTAGCTAGGACCCCTAGACAGTCAGGTTACAGACCATGTAGCTAAGACCCCTAGACAGTCAGGTTACAGACCATGTAGCTAAGACCCCTAGACAGTCAGGTTACAGACCATGTAGCTAGGCCCCTAGACAGTCAGGTTACAGACCATCAGCTAGGACCCCTAGACAGTCAGGTTACAGACCATGTAGCTAGGACCCTAGGTTACAGACCATGTAGCTAGGACCCCTAGACAGTCAGGTTACAGACCATGTAGCTAGGACCCCTAGACAGTCAGGTTACAGACCATGTAGCTAGGCCTAAGAGGTAGAGTATCAGTAGGCTAGTTATTGGTTTCATAACACAAGTCGTATTCGGTGGAAGTTATAGTTTTAAGAAAGTATTTGAAAAAAATGTAAAGTCAATTTAAATTGACAGGAAGTAGACAAAGTAAAGTTATTTACGTCGTTATAGGGAAGAGGTAATTGTGTCACACCTTCTCCCGCTCTTCCCCCGCTCCCCATCATTACACACTCCTACCATCACCATTACACACTCCTACCATCACCATTACACACTCCTACCATCAACATTACACACTCCTACCATCACCATTACACACTCCTACCATCACCATTACACACTCCTACCATCACCATTACACACTCCTACCATCACCATTACACACTCCTACCATCAACATTACACACTCCTACCATCACCATTACACACTCCTACCATCACCATTACACACTCCTACCATCACCATTACACATTCCTACCATCATCATTACGCACTCCTACCATCATCGTTACGCACTCCTACCATCACCGTTACGCACTCCTACCATCACCGTTACACACTCCTACCATCACCGTTACGCACTCCTACCATCACCATTACGCACTCCTACCATCACCATTACGCACTCCTACCATCACCATTACTCACTCCTACCATCATCATTACTCACTCCTACCATCATCATTACGCACTCCTACCATCACCATTACGCACTCCTACCATCATCATTACGCACTCCTACCATCACCATTACGCACTCCTACCATTATCATTACACACTCCTACCATTACGCACTCCTACCACCATCATTACACACTCTTACCATCACCACTACACACACCTGCCTTTCCCCGTCACGCGCATCAGCGATTATTGGACTCACCTGGACTCAATCACCTCTGTCATTACCTCCCCTATATCTGTCTGGTTCCCCCGCTCTGTTCCCTGCTTCTGCATGAATGTTCACATGTTCTTGTTGTTCGTGCTGACGCTGTTCCTGTCCTGTTCCCTGTCTGTTCCGGATTAAATGTCTGACCCCCTGTACCCGCTCCTCATCTCTCGGCTTCGGTCTTTACAAGTTGAACCAATAACAGCTTGTTGTATTCAAGAAAGTCTTATGGGTTGGAAGCGATTGAAGATTTAAGGAAGTATTTTTAATGTACTGAACAAAAATATAAACGCAAAGCTATATAGCTCTTTTTTATTTCAGCTCATGAAACCAACACTTTACACGTTCCGTTTCTGTTATTGTTCAGTATAAATTATTTAAAAATTCATTTAAAAAAATAGACAAAGTTTTTTATTTTTTTATTTAAAAAGTAATTGTCGTTGATTTGGAGAGGAAACGTCCCTGAACTTTACTACAGTTGATCTGAGAGTTCTATATCATGATGTCGTTAACACTAAAGGTTCCAATTGCACTTTTAAGACAAACTACACCCCTTGTTTTCTCTGTTCCGTTGTGTTTTCAACAGGGCACTTTACAGTCATTTCCAATGGTCTGCGAATAAACTTAGAATCAGCTATTGGAAATGACTGTAAAGTCCTTTTAAAAAAAAAAAAAAAAACGGAAAGGAACAGAGAGATGTAGCTTGTTTGAGCTTGTCAGCTGACCCAGAATGTGTCTTATCATCCTAGCATGTGTCTTATCATCCTAGAATGTGTCTTATCATCCTAGCATGTGTCTTATCATCCTAGCATGTGTCTTATCATCCTAGCATGTGTCTTATCATCCTAGCATGTGTCTTATCATCCTAGCATGTGTCTTACCATCCTAGCATGTGTCTTATCATCCTAACATGTGTCTTATCATCCTAGCATGTTTCTTATGTTTCTTATCATCCTAGCATGTGTCTTATCATCCTAGCATGTGTCTTATCATCCCAGCATGTGTCTTATCATCCCAGCATGTGTCTTATCATCCCAGCATGTGTCTTATCATCCTAGCATGTGGCTTATCATCCTAGCATGTGTCTTATCATCCTAGCATGTGTCTTACCATCGTAGCATGTGTCTTACCATCCTAGCATGTGTCTTATCATCCTAACATGTGTCTTATCATCCTAGCATGTTTCTTATGTTTCTTATCATCCTAGCATGTGTCTTATCATCCTAGCATGTGTCTTATCATCCTAGCATGTGTCTTACCATCCTAGCATGTGGCTTATCATCCTAGCATGTTTCTTATCATCCTAGCATGTTTCTTATCATCCTAGCATGTGTCTTATCATCCTAGCATGTGTCTTATGTTTCTTATCATCCTAGCATGTGTCTTATCATCCTAGCATGTGTCTTATCATCCTAGCATGTGGCTTATCATGCTAGCATGTGTCTTATCATCCTAACATGTGTCTTATCATCCTAACATGTTCTGTAGAAGAGGTATTGATGAGTCTAAATCTTAAATATTAAGCTTACTTTACCGCAGTGGAATACTGTGCTATTTGCGACAAAACATATATATTTTCCACCCAAAATATATCCTAGAAAAAGAGGCCCTCAGATTTCGGCAATGATCTTTAGGTTTATTTAGGGACAAATAGACATCTCAAATTGATACCCAGGGAGGGTTGGATGAGAAAATATCTTATCAGAGTAACAATGTTGTCTTCTCTCCTCTCTCTTTCTCACTCTCTGTCTCTCACAGTCTGTCTCTCACAGTCTGTCTCTCTCTCTCTCCTCTCTCTCTCTCTCTCTCTCTCCTCTCTCTCTCTCTTTCTGTCTCTCTCTCCCTCTCCTGTCTCTCTCTCTCTTTCTCTGTCTCTACTCTCTCTTTCTCTCTGTGTCTCTCTGTGTCTCTCTGTGTCTCTCTCTCTCTCTCTCTGTCTCTCCCTCAGCCTGGCTCAGCAAACAGCAGTATAATGAGCAGCATTCAGAGGGAGGTGAATATTATTCAGGCCAGCCAGCAGGGTGCGTTGGCAGTTTGCCCTACAGCAGCACCACATATTATTTTATTTGATCTTTTGATCAACAACATATTTCATTCAGACTACGGTGTTTGATGTGAGTGATAGATAAACATTTGGTTTATTTGCTTCAGATTGACAAAATCCATACATTTTGATTGTTTGTTTGAGAAGGGGGGGATTTTGTTTTGAATGAGCACTTTTCTTTTGAAAAAAAAAGAAAAGAAAAGACGGATCGGTAAGAAATTCGAAAGAAATATGTATTGGACGTGGCTGTGGGCCAGTTGTTTTCCTGCTTGGTGCAACCTCAGCAGCGCCCTGTCGTGACGTCCCAGAAGTTTAAAGTGGGCCGCGCTCTGCTCAGCGGGAGGAGAGGAGACGTACTGCCGAGAAGGGAGGGATGCTTCTCATCTCTTCGCTGTTACACACATACTTGTATCTTGAACTGACTTCGGTACATTTGTTCTTCTTCTCCTTTCTCTACCATACACTAAATCTTCTCGAAAGTCCATATACAACATTGCTCAATTTTTATTTCTGCCTTGATAAGCGTATTTATGTTGTCTGTTGCCTTGTAGTTCAATCACCTAACGTTACCAGAGGACGGACCTTCCTGACCATTAACAGTTACTTTCAAGTCGTCGATAAGAATCTCACATCTTCAAACGGTAAGTTGCTTTTTTTTAAAAAGCTCTTATCCTTTTAATGTTTTCATGTATATCTGATTTTGATCAACATTTTCTGTGAGATAAACGCCTGCTTTGTGGTCTGTGTTTAGTCGGGCAGTAATATACAGCATGCCCTGAGACGAGGAGGTGGTGAGAATGGGATATTCATTCAGTCTGTCAGCATTTTCTTTACGTTTTATCTCTCGGTTTCGTATTTAAAATGTAAACAAATGATAGACTGATTTGTTGTTTTTTGCGTTCTGCACAGTTATGAATAATACGATTCACTCAGAGATGACTGACAACTCTAGTTCAGAACGAGTATCTACTTTAAATTGCACCGAATGTCTGTCCAAGCGTTCTAGTATATTAATTAAAATATCCCGCATGATGTATTGGAATATAACTTGATTCTGGCTACAAAATAGACTAGAATATGGGGATAGATTTCCCATGTGCCCGTAACCATAGCCGCGGGAACTACGGGTGCTGCATCACTCCTGAAGAACCAAAACAATAACCCCCTGTCTCCTCGTTCTGGGAAAAAGTCTCAGTACCCACAACCCCAAACATCTTCTAGCGGCTATGCCTTTAACGTGCGAACTACACTGCCCATGTTGGGTGCACGAGACTACATGTTATTCAATCATTTCTCCAACACCGCTTTAGCACGTTAACGAAGCGTCTGCGTAGTCAAGCTCTAAAATAGAACTTGGTTCAATTTGAGAGGCTTCACGGCTGCAAGTCCTTTCCTTATTGGATGTAGGTGCGGCAAGTAGACTGTCGGCTAGAAGCGCTGGGACAGTAACCGTAAGGTTGCTGGATCGAATCCCTGAGCAGATAAGGTAAAACATCTTCCGTTTTGCCCCTGAGCGAGGCAGTTAACCCACTGTTCCCCGGGCGTGGATGAATGCGGGAGACACATGTCAGGCATTCAAATCCACGTGGTTGCTTGAAAGAGGAACATCAAAGATAACTAACTAAAAACAGGGATTTCGGTCATTGGAGTAGAGAAACACACCATTTTTTGTATGATCCTTGGTCAAAATTCTACATTGAACGAATTTAAAAGGGGTCCATATGCATGATCCGGTAAAATAATAACCCAATGTTTTCCCAGGACAAACTGCTAGCAACAGCTATCTATCTTAGTGTCTTTTGAACCTGCCCCCAAAGGAATATAGTTGGTTTACAGTTGGTTTTGATATTTCTAACCTGCATGTCATGGATGCAGGTGTGTCGCCGGCGTTGCCATGGTGTTAGTGTTAATCCTGAGCAATTTGTGACTGTATTTTCGTTAGGTTGCAAAGGTTGCAATTTCGCCATTTAAAAACGGTCACACGGGCATTTTTCAGCTCTAACGCCAGGTTAGGCAATTTGCCTGTCTTATATCAGCTCGCTTCTGCTCAGATGGCGGGGGTGGAATGGGAGGGGCTCACATGGGAGGGGCTCAGATGGAGGGGGTGGAATGGGAGGGGCTCAGATGGGAGGGGTGTGTCTCTAAAAACGTGATCTAAAATGCATTTAATTTTTAAAATTTTTAATCTATTTTAATTTGCTGATAGGGATATTTTAATCCAACCAACAGCTGGTTTTAGTGGTAACGTGGTTGATTATGGTATGAATTCTGACAGCTGAAACACAGCCTACATCCAGCCGTACACTGCCCATATGCCCATGGAACAAGAGTAGCCTAACGTGCTTTTTGTTGCCGCCCCCCCATGTTTTAATTTTCAATTTAATTTTTTTAATTTTTAATTTAAAAACCAAGCATAGTCCCCCTTCCTCAATGAAGGCTGTTTTCTGCACTACCCAATTCAGTGGTGAAGCTGTCGATAAAGGGTTTGGCTCCTGAGAAATAAATCTCAATCCCCAAAATCTTTATTAAAATATAAACTTTCATAGGAGTAAAACAGTGAGCCGACATTCCCCCTTTTTAAAAATATTATTTTTTAAATATCTGCATTGTAGGCAGATTATTTTAACCATACAGGGTCCTGTTTTGGACGTGTGTAGAAACCCTCTCCAAGATGTAGGCTACGTCGTGTCCATTGTCCATCAGGAGACGAGAGATGAGAACCTCGTGTTTAGAAGTTATCCGTAACCCGTAACAATGGCATGTTCTGAATCCCTCCCTTAGTCCTACTATAACGAAGGTTATAATATTATAATACAATGCCTGTCTTCTTCTTTTATTTTTATATCCTGGTGATTTTATGATGTCATTACTTTTTTATATGTATTTATAGTTGTTGTTAAAGATAAAATAAAAATACAGATTACTTTTTTTTTTTCATTTAATTTTATTACGACCAAACTTATTAGAATGATTCACCAGCCTGGTTTTACGGGGACAACGTCCGTGGTGAGAATGCAATGCGACGTATGGAGATGTGTGAATGAGATCTGATCTGATAGATGGTTCTGATTGGGTTCATAAAACACAGGCCTATCGGGGAGCAGTATAACAGTTAGTGGATAAAACACAGGCCTATCAGGGAGCAGTATAACAGTTAGTGGATAAAACACAGGCCTATCAGGGAGCTGGATAACAGTTAGTGGACATTCTCTCTCTTTATATTGGATCTTTGTCCAGCTACTGTGGATGTGCTGTAAAACCCTCTGTAGTCCGTGTTGTTTAATATTATATGGTCACGGGGAGAAATGATGGCGCCTGTAAGTGTGACAGTATTTAAAACAAGTTGTTGTTTTGTTTATAATTACTTGTTCTCTTTTTGTTTTTTGACAATGTTTGGCATGTCCATGCTCAGCCATAATGCCATTTACAGCGGGCCTAGACCCTATATCAGTGGGAATGCTGTGTAGTCCTAGACCCTATATCAGTGGGAATTTTATGTAGTCCTAGACCCTATATCAGTGGGAATGCTGTGTAGTCCTAGACCCTATATCAGTGGGAATGTTATGTAGTCCTAGACCCTATATCAGTGGGAATGTTATGTAGTCCTAGACCCTATATCAGTGGGAATGCTGTGTAGGCCTAGACCCTATATAAGTGGGAATGCTATGTAGGCCATGCCCCTATATCAGTGGGAATGCTATGTAGGCCTAGACCCTATATCAGGGGGAATGCTATGTAGGCCATGCCTCTATATCAGTGGGAATGCTATGTAGGCCATGCCCCTATATCAGTGGGAATGCTGTGTAGGCCATGCCCTTATATCAGTGGGAATGCTGTGTAGTTATAGCCTCTATATCAGTGGGAATGCTATGTAGGCCATGCCTCTATATCAGTGGGAATGCTGTGTAGGCCATGCCCCTATATCAGTGGGAATGCTATGTAGGCCTAGACCCTATATCAGTGGGAATGCTGTGTAGGCCATGCCTCTATATCAGTGGGAATGCTGTGTAGGCCATGCCTCTATATCAGTGGGAATGCTATGTAGGCCATGCCCCTATATCAGTGGGGATGCTGTGTAGTCCATGCCCCTATATCAGTGGGAATGCTATGTAGGCCATGCCCCTATATCAGTGGGAATGCTGTGTAGGGAATGCTATGTAGGCCATGCCCCTATATCAGTAGGAATGCTATGTAGGCCTAGACCCTATATCAGTGGGAATGCTATGTAGGCCATGCCTCTATATCAGTGGGAATGCTATGTAGGCCATGCCCCTATATCAGTGGGAATGCTATGTAGGCCTAGACCCTATATCAGGGGGAATGCTATGTAGGCCATGCCTCTATATCAGTGGGAATGCTATGTAGGCCATGCCCCTATATCAGTGGGAATGCTATGTAGGCCATGCCTCTATATCAGTGGGAATGCTGTGTAGGCCATACCTCTATATCAGTGGGAAAGCTACGTAGGCCATGCCTCTATATCAGTGGGAATGCTATGTAGGTCATGCTTCTATATCAGTAGGAATGCTGTGTAGGCCATGCCCCTATATCAGTGGGAATGCTATGTAGGCCTAGACCCTATATCAGTGGGAATGCTGTGTAGGCCATGCCCCTATATCAGTGGGAATGCTATGTAGGCCTAGACCCTATATCAGTGGGAATGCTGTGTAGGCCATGCCCCCATATCAGTGGGAATGCTATGTAGGCCTAGACCCTATATCAGGGGGAATGCTATGTAGGCCATGCCTCTATATCAGTGGGAATGCTATGTAGGCCATGCCCCTATATCAGTGGGAATGCTATTTAGGCCTAGACCCTATATCAGTGGGAATGCTGTGTAGGCCATGCCTCTATATCAGTGTGAATGCTATGTAGGCCATGCCTCTATATCAGTGGGAATGCTATGTAGGACATGCCTCTATATCAGGGGGAATGCTATGTAGGCCATGCCTCTATATCAGTAGGAATGCTGTGTAGGCCATGCCCCTATATCAGTGGGAATGCTATGTAGGCCTAGACCCTATATCAGTGGGAATGCTATGTAGGCCTAGACCCTATATCAGTGGGAATGCTATGTAGGCCTAGACCCTATATCAGTGGGAATGCTATGTAGGCCTAGACCCTATATCAGTGGGAATGCTATGTAGGCCTAGACCCTATATCAGTGGGAATGCTATGTAGGCCTAGACCCTATATCAGTGGGAATGCTATGTAGGCCATACCTCTATATCAGTGGGAAAGCTACGTAGGCCATGTCTCTATATCAGTGGGAATGCTATGTAGGTCATGCCTCTATATCAGTAGGAATGCTGTGTAGGCCATGCCCCTATATCAGTGGGAATGCTATGTAGGCCTAGACCCTATATCAGTGGGAATGCTGTGTAGGTCATGCCTCTATATCAGTAGGAATGCTGTGTAGGCCATGCCCCTATATCAGTGGGAATGCTATGTAGGCCTAGACCCTATATCAGTGGGAATGCTGTGTAGGCCATGCCCCTATATCAGTGGGAATGCTGTGTAGGCCATGCCCCTATATCAGTGGGAATGCTATTTAGGCCTAGACCCTATATCAGTGGGAATGCTGTGTAGGCCATGCCTCTATATCAGTGTGAATGCTATGTAGGCCATGCCTCTATATCAGTGGGAATGCTATGTAGGACATGCCTCTATATCAGGGGGAATGCTATGTAGGCCATGCCTCTATATCAGTAGGAATGCTATGTAGACCATGCCCCTATTTCAGTGGGAATGCTATGTAGTCCTAGACCCTATATCAGTGGGAATGCTGTGCCCCTATACGGTATCAGTGGGAATGCTGTGTAGGCCATGCCCCTATACGGTATCAGTGGGAATGCTGTGTAGGCCATGCCCCTATACGGTATCAGTGGGAATGCTGTGTAGGCCATGCCCCTATACGGTATCAGTGGGAATGCTGTGTAGGCCATGCCCCTATACTGTATCAGTGGGAATGCTGTGTAGGCCATGCCCCTATACGGTATCAGTGGGAATGCTGTGTAGGCCATGCCCTCTATACGGTATCAGTGGGAATGCTGTGTAGGCCATGCCCCTATACTGTATCAGTGGGAATGCTGTGTAGGCCATGCCCCTATACTGTATCAGTGGGAATGCTGTGTAGGCCATGCCCCTATACGGTATCAGTGGGAATGCTGTGTAGGCCATGCCCCTATACGGTATCAGTGGGAATGCTGTGTAGGCCATGCCCCTATACTGTATCAGTGGGAATGCTGTGTAGGCCATGCCCCTATACGGTATCAGTGGGAATGCTGTGTAGGCCATGCCCCTATACGGTATCAGTGGGAATGCTGTGTAGGCCATGCCCCTATACGGTATCAGTGGGAGTGTCTTAGAACAATATGGACTGAAAGTGTCTTCAAGTTCATGTATTTAACAAAGAGATTTATATATATATCTATTCAAAAAAATATATAAAAATATCTATAAAACGGACTCACATTGGAATTGGAGTTCCAACGCAATATATAAAAGACCGTAAATACACAACTTGAAACAACCACATATTTCGCCATGGAGTACGTTCTGATTGGCCAGTGAGGGGCATATCATCGCCATGGAGTACGTTCTGATTGGCCAGTGAGGGGCATATCATCGCCATGGAGTACGTTCTGATTGGCCAGTGAGGGGGGGGTATCATCGCCATGGAGTACGTTCTGATTGGCCAGTGAGGGGCATATCATCGCCATGGAGTACGTTCTGATTGGCCAGTGAGGGGCATATCATCGCCATGGAGTACGTTCTGATTGGCCAGTGAGGGGCATATCATCGCCATGGAGTACGTTCTGATTGGCCATCGACAAACCTACTACTTGTTTAATCATCAAAAACCCAGAGCGCCGATAATTGGGCTTTATTATTTTGGACAGATTTCTTTGCGCAAGTGAGTGGAACCTCTCACTTTGCCTCTTCCTCTCTGGTCTCAGTTCCACACCCCCCAATAAATAAGCGACATCATCAACAAACAGCAGATTTCAGGTAGATTTCTCTCTGTAAAAATGTGTCAATGAATAAAGTGATAGACACTTAAGTCTATCGGACACACCTTCCATGCACATTCCTGAATGTGTCCCCATTCTGCAGTGACTGCCTACGGAGGGACAAAATATCTCAATCTGTCTTCAGAAAGTAAATTGTCTTGGAGTTAGTTGATGTTGATTACAACCGACAGAGGAGTCAAGTGTTCCTGTTATGAGGTGGTATAGTTGTCCTTCAAACCGGCCCCGGAGGGAGAAGAAGGGAAATCGAATCACTATTGATTTTTCTTTTTTAGGACCCTGATCGTGTTTTAATGTGCAGTGTTATTATCAACCACTAGAGGGTGATGAAGTGCCAGCTAAATGCAGGTTAATAACAGACACAGGAGGATGTGAGCCAACATCGTCAACATGGCATCCCCAACACACCAAGTTTTCATTTCCAAGCCTTAGTAAGCCCTCATGTTTTCTCACGAGAAAAGGTTTCCATGGGGTAGAGTAACGAGCACGTTCAGCATTTACCTCTTGGTACCTCGTGATTATTATGGGGTTTTCAGCTGCCCAAAAAGAACATGGCTTTACTTACCTGCTCTTTTTAACAGTTTACATAAGCCAGGAAAGGAGCCTATCATTTTGGCCTGAGGAACCAGAAGGTTTAGTCTTTGGTCTTGAGGAATGGGGGGGTCTTCTCTAAAAGGTTTAGTCTGTGGTCTTGAGGAATGAGGGGGGGGGGGTCATCTCTAAAAGGTTTAGTCTGTGGTCTTGAGGAATGAGGGGGGTCATCTCTAAAAGGTTTAGTCTGTGGTCTTGAGGAATGAGGGGGGTCATCTCTAAAAGGTTTAGTCTGTGGTCTTGAGGAATGAGGGGGGTCATCTCTAAAAGGTTTAGTCTGTGGTCTTGAGGAATGAGGGGGGTCATCTCTAAAAGGTTTAGTCTGTGGTCTTGAGGAATGAGGGGGGTCATCTCTAAAAGGTTTAGTCTGTGGTCTTGAGGAATGGGGGTCATCTCTAAAAGGTTTAGTCTGTGGTCTTGAGGAATGGGGGGTCATCTCTAAAAGGTTTAGTCTGTGGTCTTGAGGAATGAGGGGGGTTTAGTCTGTGGTCATCTCTAAAAGGTTTAGTCTGTGGTCTTGAGGAATGAGGGGGGTCATCTCTAAAAGGTTTAGTCTGTGGTCTTGAGGAATGGGGGGTCATCTCTAAAAGGTTTAGTCTGTGGTCTTGAGGAATGGGGGGTCATCTCTAAAAGGTTTAGTCTGTGGTCTTGAGGAATGGGGGGGGTCATCTCTAAAAGGTTTAGTCTGTGGTCTTGAGGAATGGGGGGATCATCTCTAAAAGGTTTAGTCTGTGGTCTTGAGGAATGGGGGGTCATCTCTAAAAGGTTTAGTCTGTGGTCTTGAGGAATGGGGGGAATGGGGGGTCTTCTCTAAAAGGTTTAGTCTGTGGTCTTGAGGAATGGGGGTCATCTCAAAAGGTTTAGTCTGTGGTCTTGAGGAATGGGGGGTCATCTCTAGAAGGTTTAGTCTGTGGTCTTGAGGAATGGGGGGTCATCTCTAAAAGGTTTAGTCTGTGGTCTTGAGGAATGGGGGGGTCATCTCTAGAAGGTTTAGTCTGTGGTCTTGAGGAATGGGGGGGTCATCTCTAAAAGGTTTAGTCTGTGGTCTTGAGGACTGGGGGGGGTCATCTCTAAAAGGTTTAGTCTTTGGTCTTGAGGAATGAGGGGGGTCATCTCTAAAAGGTTTAGTCTGTGGTCTTGAGGAATGAGGGGGGTCATCTCAAAAGGTTTAGTCTGTGGTCTTGAGGAATGAGGGGGGTCATCTCTAAAATGTTTAGTCTGTGGTCTTGAGGAATGGGGGGAGATCATCTCTAAAATGTTTAGTCTGTGGTCTTGAGGAATGAGGGGGGTCATCTCTAAAAGGTTTAGTCTGTGGTCTTGAGGAATGGGGGGGGTCATCTCAAAAAGGTTTAGTCTGTGGTCTTGAGGAATGAGGGGGGGTCATCTCTAAAATGTTTAGTCTGTGGTCTTGAGGAATGGGGGGGTCATCTCTAAAAGGTTTAGTCTGTGGTCTTGAGGAATGAGGGGGTCATCTCTAAAAGGTTTAGTCTGTGGTCTTGAGGAATGAGGGGGGTCATCTCTAAAAGTTTTAGTCTGTGGTCTTGAGGAATGAGGGGGGTCATCTCAAAAGGTTTAGTCTGTGGTCTTGACGAATGAGGGGGGGGGATCATCTCTAAAATGTTTAGTCTGTGGTCTTGAGGAATGGGGGGGATCATCTCTAAAAGGTTTAGTCTGTGGTCTTGAGGAATGGGGGTCATCTCTAAAAGGTTTAGTCTGTGGTCTTGAGGAATGGGGGTCATCTCTAAAAGGTTTAGTCTGTGGTCTTGAGGAATGGGGGTCATCTCTAAAAGGCTTAGTCTGTGGTCTTGAGGAATGGGGGGGGTCGTCTCTAAAAGGTTTAGTCTGTGGTCTTGAGGAATGGGTGGGGGTCATCTCTAAAAGGTTTAGTCTGTGGTCTTGATGAAGGGGGTCATCTCTAAAAGGTTTAGTCTGTGGTCTTGAGGAATGGGGGTCATCTCTAAAGGTTTAGTCTGTGGTCTTGAGGAATGGGGGTCATCTCTAAAAGGTTTAGTCTGTGGTCTTGAGGAATGGGGGGGGGGGTCATCTCTAAAGGTTTAGTCTGTGGTCTTGAGGAATGGGGGTCATCTCTAAAAGGTTTAGTCTGTGGTCTTGAGGAATGGGGGGGTCATCTCTAAAAGGTTTAGTCTGTGGTCTTGAGGAATGGGGGGTCATCTCTAAAAGGTTTAGTCTGTGGTCTTGAGGAATGGGGGGGTCATCTCTAAAAGGTTTAGTCTGTGGTCTTGAGGAATGGGGGGGGTCATCTCTAAAAGGTTTAGTCTGTGGTCTTGAGGAATGGGGGGGTCATCTCTAAAAGGTTTAGTCTGTGGTCTTGAGGAATGGGGGGGTCATCTCTAAAAGGTTTAGTCTGTGGTCTTGAGGAATGGGGGGGGGGTCATCTCTAAAAGGTTTAGTCTGTGGTCTTGAGGAATGGGGGGTCATCTCTAAAAGGTTTAGTCTGTGGTCTTGAGGAATGGGGGGGTCATCTCTAAAAGGTTTAGTCTGTGGTCTTGAGGAATGGGGGGTCATCTCTAAAAGGTTTAGTCTGTGGTCTTGAGGAATGGGGGGGTCATCTCTAAAAGGTTTAGTCTGTGGTCTTGAGGAATGGGGGGTTTAGTCTGTGGTCATCTCTAAAAGGTTTAGTCTGTGGTCTTGAGGAATGGGGGGGGGGTTCATCTCTAAAAGGTTTAGTCTGTGGTCTTGAGGAATGGGGGGGGGTCATCTCTAAAAGGTTTAGTCTGTGGTCTTGAGGAATGGGGGTCTCTCTAGGAAGGTTTAGTCTGTGGTCTTGAGGAATGGGGGGGGTCATCTCTAAAAGGTTTAGTCTGTGGTCTTGAGGAATGGGGGGGTCATCTCTAAAAGGTTTAGTCTGTGGTCTTGAGGAATGGGGGGTCATCTCTAAAAGGTTTAGTCTGTGGTCTTGAGGAATGGGGGGGTCATCTCTAAAAGGTTTAGTCTGTGGTCTTGAGGAATGGGGGGGTCATCTCTAAAATGTTTAGTCTGTGGTCTTGAGGAATGGGGGGTGGGTCATCTCTAAAAGGTTTAGTCTGTGGTCTTGAGGAATGGGGGGTCATCTCTAAAAGGTTTAGTCTGTGGTCTTGAGGAATGGGGGTCATCTCTAAAAGGTTTAGTCTGTGGTCTTGAGGAATGGGGGTCATCTCTAAAGGTTTAGTCTGTGGTCTTGAGGAATGGGGGGGGGGTCGTCTCTAAAAGGTTTAGTCTGTGGTCTTGAGGAATGGGGGTCGTCTCTAAAAGGTTTAGTCTGTGGTCTTGAGGAATGGGGGGGTCATCTCTAAAAGGTTTAGGGGGAGGGGGAGGGCACCAAGCGATGCTGGCATATATCAGTCCACTACATGATACACCACACAACATATCACACATATATCAGTCCACTACATGATATACAACACCACACAACACAACAGCACACATCACACGTAATTAATTCCACTATCGCAATAAAATAAATAAATAGTAATTTACGTTGTGTTTCTGAAGGACTGGTGTGGTTTCTATTGTCCTGTAAGCTCTATTGTCATCTATCCCTTGTTTTCTTTGGTGCAAATAAATAAATAATAAATAAATATGAAGGTAACTTTGGAATAACATTTTTTAAATGTATTATTTCAAATTAAACAAATTGTTCTTTTCATGAGTTTATGTTACTGTTTATGCCCCTCAAATTTAACTCTGGTTCTCCAAGCCCGTTCCACTCCCTTTTGTCATTGTCTCCATCTAATCAGGGACTGATTTAGACCTGGGACACCAGGTGGGTGATTCCCCTCTAATCAGGGACTGATTTAGACCAGGGACACCAGGTGGGTGATTCCCCTCTAATCAGGGACTGATTTAGACCTGGGACACCAGGTGGGTGATTCCCCTCTAATCTGGGACTGATTTAGACCAGGGACACCAGGTGGGTGATTCCCCTCTAATCAGGGGCTGGTTTAGACCTGGGACACCAGGTGGGTGATTCCCCTCTAATCAGGGGCTGGTTTAGACCTGGGACACCAGGTGGGTGATTCCCCTCTAATCTGGGACTGATTTAGACCTGGGACACCAGGTGGGTGATTCCCCTCTAATCAGGGACTGGTTTAGACCTGGGACACCAGGTGGGTGATTCCCCTCTAATCAGGAACTGATTTAGACCTGGGATACCAGGTGGGTGATTCCCCTCTAATCAGGGACTGATTTAGACCTGGGACACCAGGTGGGTGATTCCCCTCTAATCAGGGGCTGGTTTAGACCAGGGACACCAGGTGGGTGATTCCCCTCTCATCAGGGACTAGACCTGGGACACCAGGTGGGTGATTCCCCTCTAATCAGGGACTAGACCTGGGACACTAGGTGGGTGATTCCCCTCTAATCAGGGACTAGACCAGGGACACCAGGTGGGTGATTCCCCTCTAATCAGGGACTGATTTAGACCTGGGACACCATGTGGGTGATTCCCCTCTAATCAGGGACTGATTTAGACCTGGGACACCAGGTGGGTGATTCCCCTCTAATCAGGGGCTGGTTTAGACCAGGGACACCAGGTGGGTGATTCCCCTCTCATCGGTGACTAGACCTGGGACACCAAATCAAATCAAATCAAATTTTATTTGTCACATACACATGGTTAGCAGATGTTAATGCGAGTGTAGCGAAATGCTTGTGCTTCTAGTTCCGACAATGCAGTAATAACGAACAAGTAATCTAACTAACAATTCCAAAAAAAACTACTGTCATACACAGTGTAAGGGGATAAAGAATATGTACATAAGGATATATGAATGAGTGATGGTACAGAGCAGCATAGGCAAGATACAGTAGCTGATATCGAGTACAGTATATACATATGAGATGAGTATGTAAACAAAGTGGCATAGTTAGTGGCTAGTGATACATGTATTACATAAGGATGCAGTCGATGATATAGAGTACAGTATATACGTATGCATATGAGATGAATAATGTAGGGTAAATAACATTATATAAGGTAGCATTGTTTAAAGTGGCTAGTGATATATTTACATCATTTCCCATCAATTCCATTATTAAAGTGGCTGGAGTTGAGTCAGTGTCAGTGTCAGTGTGTTGGCAGCAGCCACTCAATGTTAGTGGTGGCTGTTTAACAGTCTGATGGCCTTGAGATAGAAGCTGTTTTCAGTCTCTCGGTCCCAGCTTTGATGCACCTGTACTGACCTCGCCTTCTGGATGATAGCGGGGTGAACAGGCAGTGGCTCGGGTGGTTGATGTCCTTGATGATCTTTATGGCCTTCCTGTGACATCGGGTGGTGTAGGTGTCCTGGAGGGCAGGTAGTTTGCCCCCGGTGATGTGTTGTGCAGACCTCACTACCCTCTGGAGAGCCTTACGGTTGTGGGCGGAGCAGTTGCCATACCAGGCGGTGATACAGCCCGACAGGATGCTCTCGATTGTGCATCTGTAGAAGTTTGTGAGTGCTTTTGGTGACAAGCCTAATTTCATCAGCCTTCTGAGGTTGAAGAGGCGCTGCTGCGCCTTCTTCACGATGCTGTCTGTGTGAGTGGACCAATTCAGTTTGTCTGTGATGTGTATGCCGAGGAACTTAAAACTTGCTACCCTCTCCACTACTGTTCCATCGATGTGGATAGGGGGTGTTCCCCTCTGCTGTTTCCTGAAGTCCACAATCATCTCCTTAGTTTTGTTGACGTTGAGTGTGAGGTTATTTTCCTGACACCACACTCCGAGGGCCCTCACCTCCTCCCTGTAGGCCGTCTCGTCGTTGTTGGTAATCAAGCCTACCACTGTTGTGTCGTCCGCAAACTTGATGATTGAGTTGGAGGCGTGCGTGGCCACGCAGTCGTGGGTGAACAGGGAGTACAGGAGAGTGCTCAGAACGCACCCTTGTGGGGCCCCAGTGTTGAGGATCACCGGGGTGGAGATGTTGTTGCCTACCCTCACCACCTGGGGGCGGCCCGTCAGTAAGTCCAGTACCCAGTTGCACAGGGCGGGGTCGAGACCCAGGGTCTCGAGCTTGATGACGAGCTTGGAGGATACTATGGTGGGTGATTCCCCTCTAATCAGGGACTGATTTAGACCTGGGACATCTGGTGGGTGATTCCCCTCTAATCAGGGACTGATTTAGACCTGGGACACCAGGTGGGTGATTCCCCTCTAATCAGGGACTGATTTAGACCTGGGACACCAGGTGGGTGATTCCCCTCTAATCAGGGACTGATTTAGACCTGGGACACCAGGTGGGTGATTCCACCTCTAATCAGGGACTGATTTAGACCTGGGACACCAGGTGGGTGATTCTCCTCTAATCAGGGCCTGATTTAGACCTGGGATACCAGGTGGGTGATTCCCCTCTAATCAGGGACTGATTTAGACCTGGGACACCAGGTGGGTGATTCCACCTCTAATCAGGGACTGATTTAGACCTGGGACACCAGGTGTATGTAATTGATTATCAGGTAGAAGAGAAAACCAGCAGGCTCCAGACCTCGTAGGGTAACAGTTGAATACCTGTGGACTATAATGTAAAAAAATCAAAACAACAAAAAACACTAAAATTCAAGTAGTCAAGCTATTTTATATAGTGCCTTTTGTTACAACTGTGACACAGAAAGCCTATGTGTTCGAACACGGTAACAGCTTCCTTTTATAAAAACAAATACATCAACCGCGAAGACGCATGGTGAAATGATGAAAACATCAGTAGCCCAAATATAATTATAAGCACCAAGTGTTAATAAATGTTTTTTTTGTGGAAATCAGCACAAAACCAATAATGAGATTCAAATGAATGTAAGTGGCAATATGACAGCAGTCAGTCCAACAAAACAAAAAAAAGTCAATTATTGTTAACTTGTGCTTAGTGCTTAGATGGCGTGTGTCTTCACGCGATGTCATCAGTTGGAGCATGTCCAAGTCACATAAACTTGGAAAGCTAGTGAGTGTGTTGATGATGGGTTTGCTCTCTCAGTCATGATAAATCGTCCCCTGTAGCATTCTGGCTTCTATTCAAACAAACCTTTCCCTTCCTCTCTCCGGTGTCACAGTTTCAGTTTGGTGGTGGCGCAGGCCTCTGAGGTCCTCGGTTCAGGCTTAGGCTCAGAATCAGAATAATAATCATCAGGGATGTAACGATTAGTTTCTTCCTCGGTCGCCTAAAGTCGTTTTTGATTCAGATCGTTGTAGCTAACGCTAACGCGGCACGTGCATCCATTTGTATCGGTCTTCCTTGATTCAGATCGTTGTAGCTAACGCTAACGCGGCACGTGCATCCCTTTGTATCGGTCTTCCTTGATTCAGATCGTTGTAGCTAACGCTAACTTGCTTTCCGTTCTAAATCACGCTCTCACCGTTCTCACCTGCTCTGACCACTGTCATTTACCATCTGTAAACTGCTCTGACCACTGTCATTTACCATCTGTAAACTGCTCTGACCACTGTCATTTACCATCTGTAAACTGCTCTGACCACTGTCATTTACCATCTGTAAACTGCTCTGACCACTGTCATTTACCATCTGTAAACTGCTCTGACCACTGTCATTTACCATCTGTAAACTGCTCTGACCACTGTCATTTACCAACTGTCATTTACCATCTGTAAACTGCTCTGACCACTGTCATTTACCATCTGTAAACTGCTCTGACCACTGTCATTTACCAACTGTCATTTACCATCTGTAAACTGCTCTGACCACTGTCATTTACCATCTGTAAACTGCTCTGACCACTGTCATTTACCAACTGTCATTTACCATCTGTAAACTGCTCTGACCACTGTCATTTACCATCTGTAAACTGCTCTGACCACTGTCATTTACCAACTGTCATTTACCATCTGTAAACTGCTCTGACCACTGTCATTTACCATCTGTAAACTGCTCTGACCACTGTCATTTACCATCTGTAAACTGCTCTGACCACTGTCATTTACCATCTGTCATTTACCATCTGTAAACTGCTCGACCACTGTCATTTACCATCTGTAAACTGCTCTGACCACTGTCATTTACCAACTGTCATTTACCATCTGTAAACTGCTCTGACCACTGTCATTTACCATCTGTAAACTGCTCTGACCACTGTCATTTACCATCTGTAAACTGCTCTGACCACTGTCATTTACCATCTGTCATTTACCATCTGTAAACTGCTCTGACCACTGTCATTTACCATCTGTAAACTGCTCTGACCACTGTCATTTACCAACTGTCATTTACCATCTGTAAACTGCTCTGACCACTGTCATTTACCATCTGCAAACTGCTCTGACCACTGTCATTTACCAACTGTCATTTACCATCTGTAAACTCCTCTGACCACTGTCATTTACCATCTGTAAACTCCTCTGACCACTGTCATTTACCAACTGTCATTTACCATCTGTAAACGGCTCTGACCACTGTCATTTACCATCTGCAAACTGCTCTGACCACTGTCATTTACCATCTGTAAACTGCTCTGACCACTGTCATTTACCATCTGTCATTTACCATCTGTAAACTGCTCGGACCACTGTCATTTACCATCTGTAAACTGCTCTGACCACTGTCATTTACCAACTGTCATTTACCATCTGTAAACTGCTCTGACCACTGTCATTTACCATCTGCAAACTGCTCTGACCACTGTCATTTACCAACTGTCATTTACCATCTGTAAACTCCTCTGACCACTGTCATTTACCATCTGTAAACTCCTCTGACCACTGTCATTTACCATCTGTAAACTGCTCTGACCACTGTCATTTACCATCTGTAAACTCCTCTGACCACTGTCATTTACCAACTGTCATTTACCATCTGTAAACGGCTCTGACCACTGTCATTTACCATCTGCAAACTGCGGATAATCTGACCACTGTCATTTACCAACTGTCATTTACCATCTGTAAACGGCTCTGACCACTGTCATTTACCATCTGCAAACTGCTCTGACCACTGTCATTTACCAACTGTCATTTACCATCTGTAAACGGCTCTGACCACTGTCATTTACCATCTGCAAACTGCTCTGACCACTGTCATTTACCAACTGTCATTTACCATCTGTAAACGGCTCTGACCACTGTCATTTACCATCTGCAAACTGCTCTGACCACTGTCATTTACCATCTGTAAACTGCTCTGACCACTGTCAGAGCAGTTTACAGATCACTGCACCTGTACTTAGCCTATCAGTAAACAGCCCATCTATCTACCTACCTCATCCCCATACTGGTATTTATTTATTTATTTAGCTCCTTTGCACCCCAGTATCTCTACCTGCACATTCATCTTCTGCCGATCTACCATTCCAGTGTTTAATTGCTATATTGTAAGTACTTCACCACCATGGCCTATTTATTTCCTTAACTTACCTCATTTACACTCACTGTATATAGACTTTTCTTTTGTTCTACTGTATTATTGACTGTATGTTTGTTTTGCTCCATGTGTAACTCTGTGTTGTTTGTGTCACACTGCTTTGCTTTATCTTGGCCAGGTCACAGTTGTAAATGAGAAGTTGTTCTCAACTGGCCTACCTGGTTAAATAAAGGGAACTTGTTCTCAACTAGCCTACCTGGTTAAATAAAGGGAACTTGTTCTCAACTAGCCTACCTGGTTAAATAAAGGTGAAATAATAAAAAAATTCCCCTCGCTCGTCAACTCTTTTCTCCCCTGTCATACTTTACAACATTTATTTAATCTCTTCTATGTTTTATCAACTGAGTCACCTCTAGGTCAGTAATAAGACTGTAACAGGATAATCAGCCAAGTCACATCTGGGTCAGTAATAAGACTGTAACAGGATAATCAGCCAAGTCACCTCTGGGTCAGTAATAAGACTGTAACAGGATAATCAGCCAAGTCACCTCTGGGTCAGTAATAAGACTTTAACAGGATAATCAGCCAAGTCACCTCTGGGTCAGTAATAAGACTTTAACAGGATAATCATTGGACAGAGGAGAAGGCAGAGTAATACTTATCCTGTCATGTTTGGGTCGGCAGGTAGCCTAGTGGTTAGAGGGTAGAGGTGGCAGGTAGCCTAGTGGTTAGAGTGTAGAGGTGGCAGGTAGTCTCGTGGTTAGAGGTTGGGAATAGTAACCTAGAAGGTTACTAAAAATCTGTCGTTCTGCCCCTGAACAAGGCAGTTAACCCACTGTTCCTAGAATTTGTTCTTAACTGACTTGCCTAGTAAAATAAATAGATGTGAACCATTCTAGAGTTAATTCTAGGGGAGTTTTTCCTAGCCACCGTGCTTCTACACTTGCATTGCTTGCTGTTTGGGGTTTTAGGCTGGGTTTCTGTACAGCACTTTGAGATATCAGCTGATGTACGAAGGGCTATATAAATACATTTGATTTGATTTGATTCAGGGTCAGGATGGAGAAGGCAGAATAATCCTTATCGTGAAGAAAAGCTTGTGGGAAAAATCCCTGGAATAGATAAATGGTTATTTTGGTTTAAGGCCAAATCTATAACCAAAATCTCTAATTTTGGGGGATAGTGGTATTTAGAGAACATGGTGACAACGAGTTGATTTCACATATACATCCACCACTGCCCCCTTTTTCAGTCTGTCACACCTGAAGATGTTGTAATGTCAATGTCCTTATCCGGGATGGAGTATTTTAGCCCTGTCTCGTGTCCTCGCATCCAGATATCAAGAAGGTCCATCTCTGACATCAAACTTTGTACGTTGATAAAAAACCCTCTACGTGATTTGAAAAAACAGCGGTGGTATCCATATTTATGGTCTTTGAAATAACTGGACGACTCTACCACAGTGGGCTTCCCAAATGGGAACTAACAGAGCTAACAGAGGAATTCAAATTCATGGTCGCAAGATTATTACTGACAATCCCCCTGGGAATCTGGCTATCTGTAGCAGTACGATGATAATGCTGTGAAATAGTGGGAATGGGAAGAACTTCCTGATTAGGGTTAGGCATTTACTTTATATTTTATTTTCTTGTTTTTATTGAAGAACAAACAACAACAAAAAATTATAAATTAAACAACATAAAAAATAAATAAATATGGTCTGGATAGGAACAAGCACACATCATACTTTCCTCAGATTAGTTTTCATCAGATTAGTTTTTCATCAGATTAGTTTTCATCAGATTAGTTTTCATCAGATTAGTTTTTCATCAGATTAGTTTTCATCAGATTTGTTTTCATCAGATTAGTTTTCATCAGATTAGTTTTCATCAGATTAGTTTTCATCAGATTTGTTTTCATCAGATTAGTTTTCATCAGATTAGTTTTCATCAGATTAGTTTTCATCAGATTAGTTTTCCCCAGATTAGTTTTCATCAGATTAGTTTTCATCAAATGAGTTTTCATCTGATTCGTTTTCATCTGATTCGTTTTTCCTCAGATTAGTTTTCATCAGATTAGTTTTCATCAGATTAGTTTTCATCTGATTAGTTTTCATCAGATTAGTTTTTCCTCAGATTAGTTTTCATCAGATTAGTTTTCATCAGATTAGTTTTCCTCAGATTAGTTTTCATCAGATTAGTTTTCATCAGATTAGTTTTCATCAGATTAGTTGTCATCAGATTAGTTTTTCCTCAGATTAGTTTTCATCAGATTAGTTTTCCTCAGATTAGTTTTCATCTGATTAGTTTTTCCTCAGATTAGTTTTCATCAGATTAGTTTTCATCAGATTAGTTTTCCTCAGATTAGTTACAGTAATCTTTGAATTAGACACAATGTTCAAGTACGAAACCCATTTTGTCCCAGTATTCCTGACCTCTCTCCTGTTGAGTTCTTAAAGCAAAGGTCATACGCTCCATGTGGTGTATCTCTTCTACAATGTCTATCCATTGTGTCATTGTGGGAGGGTCTTTTTGTAGCCATTTCCTAGTGATAGCCTTTTTACTGGAACCAGTAGGACCTTAAAGAGGTACTTTTCTCTATTGTGTAAGTTGTCAGGTATTTCACCCAAATACAAAATAAATTTATTATTTCTCCCCCAGTAAGTTTCAATTGCGGGACAGGACCGAAAGATATGAGCGAGAACCGCCCGTGATAGCCCGCATTTTTCTCCAACAAGGGTGTTGTTAATCCAAGCCATGTTTTTTACTTAGGTCCTGGAAGTTATCTAGGTCCCCATTCCTTATAATTGTACTGAATGATGTGATCCCTTTCTGCGTCCATTGTTTAAACCTGCTGTCCTGAGTTGCAGGGATGAAGCTGGGGTCTTATGTGGGCCAATTCAGCAGTTTGATCTCTCTGTCTAAATGAATTTGCTTAACTACCCTTAACCATGTCGTAAGAGAGAAAGTAATCCACAAATATTTGTCTATTGTACATTTCTATTACCATGACCTTATTACTCAGAACTGACTGTATGGGTATCTCTGTCAAAGTAGTCTCGCCGGCTTTCCATTTGGATTCATATTCTGAATTGCACCAACACACCAGAGGTCTCAATTGGACTGACACGAAATAGTATTTTAGGTTTGGTAAGGCCACTCGCCCCCCCTGTTTTTTGGTAATTGTAATGTTGTATATCTAGTTCTTGGTCTCTTACTGTTCCAGATAAACCTTGATATCTGTTTATCCCTAAACTGTTAGTTTCTATGGGCAGTGGCTGGAACAAATACATTCACCTCGGCAGGATCTTCAGTCACCTCGGACAGGATATTCAGGCACCTCGGCAGGATATTCAGTCACCTCGGACAGGATATTCAGTCACCTCGGACAGGATATTCAGTCACCTCGGACAGGATATTCAGTCACCTCGGACAGGATATTCAGTCACCTCGGACAGGATATTCAGTCACCTCGGCAGGATATTCAGTCACCTCGGGCAGGATATTCAGTCACCTCGGGCAGGATATTCAGTCACCTCGGGCAGGATATTCAGTCACCTCGGACAGGATATTCAGTCACCTCGGACAAGATATTCAGTCACCTCGGGTAGGATATTCAGTCACCTCGGACAGGATATTCAGTCACCTCGGGCAGGATATTCAGTCACCTCGGCAGGATCTTCAGTCACCTAGGACAGGATATTCAGTCACCTCGGCAGGATATTCAGTCATCTCGGACAGGATATTCAGTCACCTCGGACAGGATATTTAGTCACCTCGGACAGGATATTTAGTCACCTCGGACAGGATATTCAGTCACCTCGGGCAGGATATTCAGTCACCTCGGACAAGATATTCAGTCACCTCGGCAGGATATTCAGTCACCTCGGACAGGATATTCAGTCACCTCGGGCAGGATATTCAGTCACCTCGGACAGGATATTCAGTCACCTCGGGCAGGATATTCAGTCAACTCGGCGGGATCTTCAGTCACCTCGGCAGGATCTTCAGTCACCTCGGACAGGATATTCAGTCACCTCGGCAGGATATTCAGTCACCTCGGCAGGATCTTCAGTCACCTCGGGCAGGATATTCAGTCACCTCGGCAGGATATTCAGTCACCTCGGACAGGATATTCAGTCACCTCGGACAGGATATTCAGTCACCTCGGACAGGATATTCAGTCACCTCGGACAGGATATTTAGTCACCTCGGACAGGATATTCAGTCACCTCGGACAGGATATTCAGTCACCTCGGACAGGATATTCAGTCACCTCGGACAGGATATTCAGTCACCTCGGACAGGATATTCAGTCACCTCGGCAGGATATTCAGTCACCTCGGGCAGGATATTCAGTCACCTCGGGCAGGATATTCAGTCACCTCGGGCAGGATATTCAGTCACCTCGGGCAGGATATTCAGTCACCTCGACAGGATATTCAGTCACCTCGGACAAGATATTCAGTCACCTCGGGTAGGATATTCAGTCACCTCGGGCAGGATATTCAGTCACCTCGGGCAGGATATTCAGTCACCTCGGCAGGATCTTCAGTCACCTCGGACAGGATATTCAGTCACCTCGGACAGGATATTCAGTCACCTCGACAATATATTCAGTCACCTCGGACAGGATATTCAGTCACCTCGACAGGATATTCAGTCACCTCGGACAGGATATTCAGTCACCTCGGCAGGATCTTCAGTCACCTCGGACAGGATATTCAGTCACCTCGGCAGGATATTCAGTCATCTCGGACAGGATATTCAGTCACCTCGGACAGGATATTTAGTCACCTCGGACAGGATATTTAGTCACCTCGGACAGGATATTCAGTCACCTCGGGCAGGATATTCAGTCACCTCGGACAAGATATTCAGTCACCTCGGCAGGATATTCAGTCACCTCGGACAGGATATTCAGTCACCTCGGGCAGGATATTCAGTCACCTCGGACAGGATATTCAGTCACCTCGGGCAGGATATTCAGTCACCTCGGACAGGATATTCAGTCACCTCGGGCAGGATATTCAGTCAACTCGGCGGGATCTTCAGTCACCTCGGCAGGATCTTCAGTCACCTCGGACAGGATATTCAGTCACCTCGGCAGGATATTCAGTCACCTCGGCAGGATCTTCAGTCACCTCGGGCAGGATATTCAGTCACCTCGGCAGGATATTCAGTCACCTCGGACAGGATATTCAGTCACCTCGGACAGGATATTCAGTCACCTCGGACAGGATATTCAGTCACCTCGGACAGGATATTTAGTCACCTCGGACAGGATATTCAGTCACCTCGGACAGGATATTCAGTCACCTCGGACAGGATATTCAGTCACCTCGACAGGATATTCAGTCACCTCGACAGGATATTCAGTCACCTCGACAGGATATTCAGTCACCTCGGCAGGATATTCAGTCACCTCGGGCAGGATATTCAGTCACCTCGGGCAGGATATTCAGTCACCTCGGGCAGGATATTCAGTCACCTCGGGCAGGATATTCAGTCACCTCGGACAGGATATTCAGTCACCTCGACAAGTTATTCAGTCACCTCGGGTAGGATATTCAGTCACCTCGGACAGGATATTCAGTCACCTCGGGCAGGATATTCAGTCACCTCGGCAGGATCTTCAGTCACCTCGGACAGGATATTCAGTCACCTCGGAGGATATTCAGTCACCTCGGACAATATATTCAGTCACCTCGGACAGGATATTCAGTCACCTCGGACAGGATATTCAGTCACCTCGACAGGATATTCAGTCACCTCGGACAGGATATTCAGTCACCTCGACAGGATATTCAGTCACCTCGGACAGGATATTCAGTCACCTCGGACAGGATATTCAGTCACCTCGGCAGGATATTCAGTCACCTCGGCAGGATATTCAGTCACCTCGGACAGGATATTCAGTCACCTCGGCGGGATCTTCAGTCACCTCGGACAGGATATTCAGTCACCTCGGCAGGATATTCAGTCATCTCGGACAGGATATTCAGTCACCTCGGACAGGATATTCAGTCACCTCGGCAGGATATTCAGTCACCTCGGACAGGATATTCAGTCACCTCGGCAGGATATTCAGTCACCTCGGACAGGATATTCAGTCACCTCGGACAGGATATTCAGTCACCTCGGACAGGATATTCAGTCACCTCGGACAGGATATTCAGTCACCTCGGACAGGATATTCAGTCACCTCGGACAGGATATTCAGTCACCTCGGACAGGATATTCAGTCACCTCGGACAGGATATTCAGTCACCTCGGACAGGATATTCAGTCACCTCGGACAGGATATTCAGTCACCTCGGCAGGATATTCAGTCACCTCGGACAGGATATTCAGTCACCTCGGACAAGATATTCAGTCACCTCGGGTAGGATATTCAGTCACCTCGGACAGGATATTCAGTCACCTCGGGCAGGATATTCAGTCACCTCGGCAGGATCTTCAGTCACCTCGGACAGGATATTCAGTCACCTCGGCAGGATATTCAGTCATCTCGGACAGGATATTCAGTCACCTCGGACAGGATATTTAGTCACCTCGGACAGGATATTTAGTCACCTCGGACAGGATATTCAGTCACCTCGGGCAGGATATTCAGTCACCTCGACAAGATATTCAGTCACCTCGGCAGGATATTCAGTCACCTCGGACAGGATATTCAGTCACCTCGGGCAGGATATTCAGTCACCTCGACAGGATATTCAGTCACCTCGGGCAGGATATTCAGTCAACTCGGCGGGATCTTCAGTCACCTCGGCGGGATCTTCAGTCACCTCGGACAGGATATTCAGTCACCTCGGCGGGATCTTCAGTCACCTCGGACAGGATATTCAGTCACCTCGGCAGGATATTCAGTCACCTCGGCAGGATATTCAGTCACCTCGGACAGGATATTCAGTCACCTCGGACAGGATATTCAGTCACCTCGGACAGGATATTCAGTCACCTCGACAGGATATTTAGTCACCTCGGACAGGATATTCAGTCACCTCGGACAGGATATTCAGTCACCTCGGACAGGATATTCAGTCACCTCGGGCAGGATATTCAGTCACCTCGGCAGGATCTTCAGTCACCTCGGACAGGATCTTCAGTCACCTCGGACAGGATATTCAGTCACCTCGGCAGGATATTCAGTCACCTCGGCAGGATATTCAGTCACCTCGGACAGGATATTCAGTCACCTCGACAGGATATTCAGTCACCTCGGACAGGATATTCAGTCACCTCGGACAGGATATTTAGTCACCTCGGACAGGATATTCAGTCACCTCGACAGGATATTCAGTCACCTCGACAGGATATTCAGTCACCTCGGGCAGGATATTCAGTCACCTCGGCAGGATCTTCAGTCACCTCGGACAGGATATTCAGTCACCTCGGACAGGATATTCAGTCACCTCGGACAATATATTCAGTCACCTCGGACAGGATATTCAGTCACCTCGGACAGGATATTCAGTCACCTCGGACAGGATATTCAGTCACCTCGGACAGGATATTCAGTCACCTCGGACAGGATATTCAGTCACCTCGGACAGGATATTCAGTCACCTCGGACAGGATATTCAGTCACCTCGGACAGGATATTCAGTCACCTCGGCAGGATATTCAGTCACCTCGGACAGGATATTCAGTCACCTCGGCAGGATATTCAGTCACCTCGGCAGGATATTCAGTCACCTCGGACAGGATATTCAGTCACCTCGGCTGGATATTCAGTCACCTCGACAGGATATTCAGTCACCTCGGACAGGATATTCAGTCACCTTGGACAGGATATTCAGTCACCTCGGCAGGATATTCAGTCACCTCGGCAGGATATTCAGTCACCTCGGACAGGATATTCAGTCACCTCGGCAGGATATTCAGTCACCTCGGACAGGATATTCATTTTGATTGTTTCAATTCTACCACTAAGATGCAAAGGAAGTGAATTCCACCGATCCAGGTCATCATATATTTCTTGTTGATGTAATTCATGTCATAGAGGTTGTATCTTTTTACTAGATTTAGTCCAAGATATTTAATAGATGAAGAGAGGTCCACTGGAAGTTCTACCTACTCTTCAGCTCTTCCTGTTGGGGTGCAATTATATACTAGGGCTTGGGTCTTGTGTACGTTAAAAGCACATAGCCTGAATATGTTCCAAGTGTTTGTAAAACATCCATCAGTCTTGGTACACTTGAGTCTGGGTCTTTAAGGAATAGCAGAACGTCATCAGCATACATGCATATCTTATGTTCACTGTCTCTTATTGTTATTCCCTCTAAAGATGGGTCCTGTTTTATTGACTGTGTTAATGACCTGATGTACAAGAGCGTGGGTGAAAGCGAGGAGAGCGTGGGTGAAAGATTACAGCCTTTTCTTGCCCCCCTCGTTCTAAACTTTATCGTTCCTGCCAAATGTCCATTAATCTTTTTTTTATTCTAGCGGTCGGACATGAATACAGCGTTTTGATGCACTGTATCACCTCTTTGTTGAAACCAAATCTATCCATAATTGAAATATAATCCCATCCCACTGAATCAAAGGCTTTTTCTGCATCTAGACTAATACAGTGCCTTGCGAAAGTATTCGGCCCCCTTGAACTTTTGCGACCTTTTGCCACATTTCAGGCTTCAAACATAAAGATATAAAACTGTATTTTTTTTGTGAAGAATCAACAACAAGTGGGACACAATCATGAAGTGGAACGACATTTATTGGATGTTTCAAACTTTTTTAACAAATCAAAAACTGGAAAATTGGGCGTGCAAAATTATTCAGCCCCTTTACTTTCAGTGCAGCAAACTCTCTCCAGAAGTTCAGTGAGGATCTCTGAATGATCCAATGTTGACCTAAATGATTAATGATGCATCTAGACTAATATATATAGCACTTGTCTTATCCTGAGTGATGTGGTCCGTGTCATGTAGTTTTCTCCTTTACCTTGTCCTGTGTCTGTCTATTTCATGTGAAACCAGTTTGATCCCCGTCAATCATCAATTCTGGCATTATATTCCTCCTTTTCTTTTGGCTATTATTGATGCATATAGATTATAATCCATGTTAAGAATTGCGATAGGTCTATAGGAACTGCATTCCTTCTTCATCTTTACCCTCCTTTAGGGATCACAGATATGATGGCTTCTCTCCACGATGGTATTAGATCCCCCTTTCCCTCAGAGTCCAGTTAAAACAGGCCTGAAGTAGAGGTGTTAGTTGTTCTCTGGAGGGTTTGAACTGAAGGGAAGCCATCAGAGCCTGAAGTAGAGGTGTTAGTTGTTCTCTGGAGGGTTTGAACTGAAGGGAAGCCATCAGAGCCTGAAGTAGAGGTGTTAGTTGTTCTCTGAAGGGTTTGTACCATTCTGAAGGGAAGCCATCAGAGCCTGAAGTAGAAGTGTTAGTTGTTCTCTGAAGGGAAGCCATCAGAGCCTGGAGACTTGTTAACTTTTAGATATTGCTTTATTCATTTCTTCAGTGGTGATTTCTGAAGGATTATTCCATCGTGTTGCTCTGTCCCAATTGAGGGGAGATCAAGTGAGTTCAAAGAAATGCTCTATTGTCTGTGCATCTGCCTTCTCTGGTTGCTTCTACAGATTTGTGTAATATGATTCAAATACATTCTGTATTTCGTTCAATTTGCAGGTAGTCTAGTGGTTAGAGCGTTGGACTAGTACCTGAAAGGTTGCAAGACAAGGTTCTGCCCCTGAACTTGGCAGTTAACCCCACTGTTCCTAGGCCGTCATTGAAAATAAGAATTTGTTCTTAACTGACTTGCCTAGTTAAATAAAATAAAATATTTTATTTTGAAAATGGTATTCTGTGCTTGTTGGTTTTCTGAGTTTAGTCATATTGTTGTCTTTTCCCCCACAATAGCGTTGTTTCAGTAATAGCGTTGTTTCAGTAATAGCATTGTTTCAGTAATAGCGTTGTTTCAGTAATAGCGTTGTTTCAGTAATAGCATTGTTTCAGTAATAGCGTTGTTTCAGTAATAGCATTGTTTCAGTAATAGCATTGTTTCAGTAATAGCATTGTTTCAGTAATAGCGTTGTTTCAGTAATAGCATTGTTTCAGTAATAGCGTTGTTTCAGGAACCCGAGCTCTTTCTCTACTTCTTCACTATCTGGTCAGTCCTAGTTTGAATCTCATGTAATATAAGAGTGTCGTTGAGACTGTGAGATCGTTCTAAGCTTCCTAATGTTTCCTGTAGTTTCAGAAGTGTCTGTGCTTTAATCTTTTTTCTTGAGAGATGTGTCTTTTCCGCCGGTGGAATTAAAAAATGCCTTTCTCCTGGCAGTGTACTCCACTGGGATGCCCCTCGACTTCGGGTCGTCGGCCTCCTCGTCTGCATGCTCGTATGTAACTGGGCCATTACCCAGAAATACCTGCATTATACCCATGTTTAGAAGGTGAATCTCTTTCTCTCGATATTCCTTCTTTCTTTTCAGTATCTCTCTCTCCCATGATCAAAGAATACTCCTTGGAAGTTAACAGGTTTTTTCCAGGCTGCGCAGAAGGACTTTCTCTTTGACTGAGAATTGTAGGAACCTTACAACTATGGATCTTGGAGGGGCGCCCCCCCCCACCCCCCACTCCCCATCACGAATCTGGGCATGGAGTCTTTTTCTGCATCTTCTGCAACGGAATAAAGTCTCATGTTATCACGACGTGAAACACCTTTTGAACTCTGACACGTTTGCTTGTAGTGCAGGTTGGCGTTTCAACGACGGTACAAGTCCTTGACCTCCACAGTGTCCGTTTCCCCAATGCTCTGTTCTGCGTCCCCTTTATCTTGACCTCCACAGTGTCCGTTTCCCCAAAGCTCTGTTCTGCGTCCTCCTTTACCTTGACCTCCACAGTGTCCGTTTCCCCAATGCTCTGTTCTGCGTCCTCCTTTACCTTGACCTCCACAGTGTCCGTTTCCCCAATGCTCTGTTCTGCGTCCTCCTTTATCTTGACCTCCACAGTGTCCGTTTCCCCAATGCTCTGTTCTGCGTCCTCCTTTATTTGACCTCCACAGTGTCCGTTTCCCCAAAGCTCTGTTCTGCGTCCTCCTTTACCTTGACCTCCACAGTGTCCGTTTCCCCAAAGCTCTGTTCTGCGTCCTCCTTTACCTTGACCTCCACAGTGTCCGTTTCCCCAAAGCTCTGTTCTGCGTCCTCCTTTACCTTGACCTCCACAGTGTCCGTTTCCCCAAAGCTCTGTTCTGCGTCCTCCTTTATCTTGACCTCCACAGTGTCCGTTTCCCCAAAGCTCTGTTCTGCGTCCTCCTTTATCTTGACCTCCACAGTGTCCGTTTCCCCAAAGCTCTGTTCTGCGTCCTCCTTTACCTTGACCTCCACAGTGTCCGTTTCCCCAAAGCTCTGTTCTGCGTCCTCCTTTATCTTGACCTCCACAGTGTCCGTTTCCCCAATGCTCTGTTCTGCGTCCTCCTTTATCTTGACCTCCACAGTGTCCGTTTCCCCAAAGCTCTGTTCTGCGTCCTCCTTTATCTTGACCTCCACAGTGTCCGTTTCCCCAAAGCTCTGTTCTGCGTCCTCCTTTACCTTGACCTCCACAGTGTCCGTTTCCCCAAAGCTCTGTTCTGCGTCCTCCTTTACCTTGACCTCCACAGTGTCCGTTTCCCCAAAGCTCTGTTCTGCGTCCTCCTTTACCTTGACCTCCACAGTGTCCGTTTCCCCAAAGCTCTGTTCTGCGTCCTCCTTTATCTTGACCTCCACAGTGTCCGTTTCCCCAAAGCTCTGTTCTGCGTCCTCCTTTACCTTGACCTCCACAGTGTCCGTTTCCCCAAAAGCTCTGTTCTGCGTCCTCCTTTACCTTGACCTCCACAGTGTCCGTTTCCCCAAAGCTCTGTTCTGCGTCCTCCTTTACCTTGACCTCCACAGTGTCCGTTTCCCCAAAGCTCTGTTCTGCGTCCTCCTTTACCTTGACCTCCACAGTGTCCGTTTCCCCAATGCTCTGTTCTGCGTCCTCCTTTATCTTGACCTCCACAGTGTCCGTTTCCCCAAAGCTCTGTTCTGCGTCCTCCTTTATCTTGACCTCCACAGTGTCCGTTTCCCCAAAGCTCTGTTCTGCGTCCTCCTTTATCTTGACCTCCACAGTGTCCGTTTCCCCAAAGCTCTGTTCTGCGTCCTCCTTTATCTTGACCTCCACAGTGTCCGTTTCCCCAATGCTCTGTTCTGCGTCCTCCTTTATCTTGACCTCCACAGTGTCCGTTTCCCCAAAGCTCTGTTCTGCGTCCTCCTTTATCTTGACCTCCACAGTGTCCGTTTCCCCAAAGCTCTGTTCTGCGTCCTCCTTTATCTTGACCTCCACAGTGTCCGTTTCCCCAAAGCTCTGTTCTGCGTCCTCCTTTATCTTGACCTCCACAGTGTCCGTTTCCCCAAAGCTCTGTTCTGCGTCCTCCTTTACCTTGACCTCCACAGTGTCCGTTTCCCCAAAGCTCTGTTCTGCGTCCTCCTTTATCTTGTAGACATGTAGTTCTTCTTTGTTTTCTGTTGGGTTACTAGTTAAATGTCCTTCTTGTACTCTTAAATAAATAAAGGGTAAATAACTGTTGGCTAAGATAACTTTTTTGCCAGCTTTCGTATTAGGAAAAAATAAAAGTATTGTCTGCAACATTGTATGACATGAAAAGACACTTATTCACTCCCTTTGTTGTGTCACTCGAATATCTTTATTCTTTCTGCTCTGATGTGATATGTGGGTAGCAGCCGTTCCCCGTGAACGGGTTAGTAGCTGCATTATAGCAACCTGTCACCACGTCGTTTGTCAGAACTGCACTTTAGCATCACAGTATTAGAGTCATGCAGCTTTTGTTTTCTGACCCCGGAGCTTTTAGTTTTAATGAAACGGCTTTCTATTTAAAAAGAAAAAAATATGCCTTCAATTAGTTTAGTTTGTTAAGTGATGAGCCCAATGCCCTGACAGGTATGGAACTGGTGAACCTCAAGAGGAACATCAATATAAATACATTTAAATAATATAAATATAATATATAAATAATAAAAATAACCTCATAGTGTAGATGGATTGTTAGATTTTTATTTTTTTATGATTATTATTGTTTCACACACACTGTTAATTACTTTAATTGCATCTTGCCTGGCTCTCATACATACCTATGGTCCCTGTTTTGTTGACCATTGAAAAATGAAATGAAATTACTAGGATAATTCTATTTTAAAAAAATACTGTGAAAGGTGTATTTGTATTTTAATCATTGTGTTTGCTACTTTATTTGTTGTCATGTAAAGGATCTAAACCCTGTCTTTCAAAGATAATTTGTAAAAATCCAAATAACTTCACAGATCTTCATTGTAAAGGGTTTAAACACTGTTTCCCTGCTTGTTCAATGAACCATAAACAATTAATGAACATGCACCTGTGGAACGGTCGTTAAGACACTAACAGCTTACAGACGGTAGGCAATTAAGGTCACAGTTATGAAAACTTAGGACACTAAAGAGGCCTTTCTACTGACTCTGAAAAACACCAAAAGAAAGATGCCCAGGGTCCCTGCTCATCTGAGTGAACGTGCCTTAGGCATGCTGCAAGGAGGCATGAGGACTGCAGATGTGGCCAGGGCAATAAATTGCAATGTCCGTACTGTGAGACGCCTAAGACGGCGCTACAGGGAGACAGGATGGACAGCTGATCGTCCTCGCAGTCGTCCTCGCACCACCCTTCCCTCTGAGCCTCCCCCTCCACACTCTCAAACACCACCCTTCCCTCTGAGCCTCCCCCTCCACACTCTCAAACACCATCCTTCCCTCTGAGCTTCCCCCTCCACACTCTCAAACACCATCCTTCCCTCTGAGCCTCCCCCTCTACTGTCTCATCACAACCCCTCTCTCTGAACCTCCCCTCTACTGTCTCATCACAACCCCTCCCTCTGAGCCTCCCCCTCCACTGTCTCATCACAACCCCTCCCTCTGAGCCTCCCCATCCACTCTCTCATCACAACCACCTCCCTCTGAGCCTCCCCTCTACTCTCTCATCACAACCCCTCCCTCTGAGCCTCCCCTCTACTGTCTCATCACAACCCCTCCCTCTGAGCCTCCCCTCCACTGTCTCATCACAACCACCTCCCTCTGAGCCTCCCCTCTACTGTCTCATCACAACCCCTCCCTCTGAGCCTCCCCTCCACTGTCTCATCACAACCACCTCCCTCTGAGCCTCCCCCTCCACTGTCTCATCACAACCCCTCCCTCTGAGCCTCCCCCTCCACTGTCTCATCACAACCCCTCCCTCTGAGCCTCCCCCTCCACTGTCTCATCACAACCACCTCCCTCTGAGCCTCCCCCTCCACTGTCTCATCACAACCCCTCCCTCTGAGCCTCCCCATCCACTCTCTCATCACAACCACCTCCCTCTGAGCCTCCCCCTCTACTCTCTCATCACAACCCCTCCCTCTGAGCCTCCCCTCTACTCTCTCATCACAACCACCTCCCTCTGAGCCTCCCCCTCCACGGTCTCATCACAACCACCTCCCTCTGAGCCTCCCCCTCCACTGTCTCATCACAACCACCTCCCTCTGAGCCTCCCCCTCCACTGTCTCATCACAACCACCTCCCACTGAGCCTCCCCCTCCACTGTCTCATCACAACCCCTCCCTCTGAGCCTCCCCATCCACTCTCTCATCACAACCACCTCCCTCTGAGCCTCCCCCTCCACTCTCTCATCACAACCACCTCCCTCTGAGCCTCCCATTCCACTGTCTCATCACAACCACCTCCCTCTGAGCCTCCCCCTCCACTGTCTCATCACAACCCCTCCCTCTGAGCCTCCCCCTCCACTGTCTCATCACAACCACCTCCCTCTGAGCCTCCCCCTCCACTCTCTCATCACAACCACCTCCCTCTGAGCCTCCCCCTCTACTCTCTCATCACAACCCCTCCTGAGCTCTGAGCCTCCCCCTCCACTCTCTCATCACAACCACCTCCCTCTGAGCCTCCCCCTCCACTGTCTCATCACAACCATCTCCTGAGGAGAACCATCATTTGTTTTTGTCTTCTTTGTTTGTTTGTGAGAGGCTGCTTGACAACATATATATTCTCATATACACTGAGTGTACAAAACATGAAGAAAACGTGCTCTTTTCCGTGACACAGACTGACCAGGTGAATCCAGGTGAAAGTTATGATCCCTTATTGATGTCACTTGTTAAATCCAATCAGTGTAGATGAAGGGGAGGAGACGGGTTAATAGCACACATTCACAATCCATGTCTCAAGGCTTAAAAATCCTTCTTCTTTTCCTCTTTAAGAGGGTGAATGGGCAAGACGAAAAAATGTAAGTGCTTTTGAACAGGGTGTATGGTAGTAGGTGCCAAGCGCACCGGTTTGTGACAAGAACTGCGTCGTTGCTGGGTTGTTCACTCTCAACAGTTTCCTGGGTGTATTAAGAATGGTCCACCACCCAAAGGACATCCTGTCAACTTGACACGACTGTGGGAAGCATTGGAGTCAACATGGCCCAGCACCCTTTCGACACCTTGTAGAGTCCATGTCCTGACGAATTGAGTCTGTTCTGGGGGCGAAAGGGGGGCATCTCAATATTAGGAAGGTGTTCTTAATGTTTTGTACACTCAGTGTATACTCTTATGTTACATTGGAACATGTGGTGTTCTCAGTTTGTTTTGTCTTATTTGCCTCCTAGTGTACTATCAATAACGAGAGTTTGTAGGACTAGGTGCGCTTGATTCAGAAACCCTGTTGCAGGTAGGTGCGCTTGATTCAGAAACCCTGTTGCAGGTAGGTGCGCTTGATTCAGAAACCCTGTTAGAGGTAGGTGCGCTTGATTCAGAAACCCTGTTGGAGGTAGGTGCGCTTGAAGGTAGGTGCGCTTGATTCAGAAACCCTGTTGGAGGTAGGTGCGCTTGATTCAGAAACCCTGTTGGAGGTAGGTGCGCTTGAAGGTAGGTGCGCTTGATTCAGAAACGCGGTTGGCGTTAGGTGCGCTTGATTCAGAAACCGCGTTGGCGGTAGGTGCGCTTGAGTCATGTATCACTAGCCACTTTAACTATGCCACTTTGTTTACATATAATCAAATTTTATTTGTCACATACACATGGTTAGCAGATGTTAATGCGAGTGTAGCGAAATGCTTGTGCTTCTAGTTCAGACAATGCAGTAATAACCAACAAGTAATCTAACTAACAATTCCAAAACTACTGTCTTATACACAGTTTAAGGGGATAAAGAATATGTACATAAGGATATATGAATGAGTGATGGTACAGAGCAGCATAGGCAAGATACAGTAGCTGATATCGAGTACAGTATATACATATGAGATGAGTATGTAAACAAAGTGGCATAGTTAAAGTGGCTAGTGATACATGTATTACATAAGGATGCAGTCGATGATATAGAGTACAGTATATACGTATGCATATGAGATGAATAATGTAGGGTAAGTAACATTATATAAGGTAGCATTGTTTATATATTTACATCATTTCCCATCAATTCCCATTATTAAAGTGGCTGGAGTTGAGTCAGTGTCATTGACAGTGTGTTGGCAGTAGCCACTCAATGTTAGTGGTGGCTGTTTAACAGTCTGATGGCCTTGAGATAGAAGCTGTTTTTCAGTCTCTCGGTCCCAGCTTTGATGCACCTGTACTGACCTCGCCTTCTGGATGACAGCGGGGTGAACAGGCAGTGGCTCGGTTGGTTGATGTCCTTGATGATCTGTATGGCCTTCCTGTGACAACGGGTGGTGTAGGTGTCCTGGAGGGCAGGTAGTTTGCCCCCGGTGATGCGTTGTGCAGACCCTACCCTCTGGAGAGCCTTACGGTTGAGGGCGGAGCAGTTGCCATACCAGGCGGTGATACAGCCCGCCAGGATGCTCTCGATTGTGCATCTGTAGAAGTTTGTGAGTGCTTTTGGTGACAAGCCGAATTTCTTCAGCCTCCTGAGGTTGAAGAGGCGCTGCTGCGCCTTCTTCACGATGCTGTCTGTGTGAGTGGACCAATTCAGTTTGTCTGTGATGTGTATGCCGAGGAACTTAAAACTTGCTACCCTCTCCACTACTGTTCCATCGATGTGGATGGGGGTGTTCCCACTGCTGTTTCCTGAAGTCCACAATCATCTCCTTAGTTTTGTTGACGTTGAGTGTGAGGTTATTTTCCTGACACCACACTCCGAGGGCCCTCACCTCCTCCCTGTAGGCCGTCTCGTCGTTGTTGGTAATCAAGCCTACCACTGTTGTGTCGTCCGCAAACTTGATGATTGAGTTGGAGGCGTGCGTGGCAACGCAGTCGTGGGTGAACAGGGAGTACAGGAGAGGGCTCAGAACGCACCCTTGTGGGGCCCCAGTGTTGAGGATCAGCGGGGAGGAGATGTTGTTGCCTACCCTCACCACCTGGGGGCGGCCCGTCAGGAAGTCCAGTACCCAGTTGCACAGGGCGGGGTCGAGACCCAGGGTCTCGAGCTTGATGACGAGCTTGGAGGGTACTATGGTGTTGAATGCCGAGCTGTAGTCGATGAACAGCATTCTCACATAGGTATTCCTCTTGTCCAGATGGGTTAGGGCAGTGTGCAGTGTGGTTGAGATTGCATCGTCTGTGGACCTATTTGGGCGGTAAGCAAATTGGAGTGGGTCTAGGGTGTCAGGTAGGGTGGAGGTGATATGGTCCTTGACTAGTCTCTCAAAGCACTTCATGATGACGGATGTGAGTGCTATGGGGCGGTAGTCGTTTAGCTCAGTTACCTTAGCTTTCTTGGGAACAGGAACAATGGTGGCCCTCTTGAAGCATGTGGGAACAGCAGACTGGTATAGGGATTGATTTAATATGTCCGTAAACACACCGGCTAGCTGGTCTGCGCATGCTCTGAGGGCGCGGCTGAGGATGCCGTCTGGGCCTGCAGCCTTGCGAGGGTTAACACGTTTAAATGTCTTACTCACCTCGGCTGCAGTGAAGGAGAGACCGCATGTTTTCATTGCAGGCCGTGTCAGTGGCACTGTATTGTCCTCAAAGCGGGCAAAAAAGTTATTTAGTGTGCCTGGAAGCTAGACATCCTGGACCGTGACTGGGCTGGATTTCTTCCTGTAGTCCGTGATTGACTGTAGACCCTGCCACATGCCTCTTGTGTCTGAGCCGTTGATTTGAGATTCTACTTTGTCTCTGTACTGACGCTTAGCTTGTTTGATAGCCTTGCGGAGGGAATAGCTGCACTGTTTGTATTCAGTCATGTTACCAGACACCTTGCCCTGATTAAAAGCAGTGGTTCGCGCTTTCAGTTTCACACGAATGCTGCCATCAATCCACGGTTTCTGGTTAGGGAATGTTTTAATCGTTGCTATGGGAACGACATCTTCAACGCACGTTCTAATGAACTCGCACACCGAATCAGCGTATTCGTCAATATTGTTATCTGACGCAATACGAAACATCTCCCAGTCCACGTGATGGAAGCAGTCTTGGAGTGTGGAGTCAGCTTGGTCGGACCAGCGTTGGACAGACCTCAGCGTGGGAGCCTCTTGTTTTAGTTTCTGTCTGTAGGCAGGGATCAACAAAATGGAGTCGTGGTCAGCTTTTCCGAAAGGGGGGCGGGGCAGGGCCTTATATGCGTCGCGGAAGTTAGAGTAACAATGATCCAAGGTCTTTCCACCCCTGGTTGCGCAATCGATATGCTGATAAAATTTAGGTGGTCTTGTTTTCAGATTAGCCTTGTTAAAATCCCCAGCTACAATGAATGCAGCCTCCGGATAAATCGTTTCCAGTTTGCAGAGAGTTAAATAAAGTTCGTTCAGAGCCATCGATGTGTCTGTTTGGGGGGGGGATATATACGGCTGTGATTATAATCGAAGAGAATTCTCTTGGTAGATAATGCGGTCTACATTTGATTGTGAGGAATTCTAAATCAGGTGAACAGAAGGATTTGAGTTCCTGTATGTTTCTTTCATCACACCATGTCACGTTAGTCATAAGGCATACGCCCCCGCCCCTCTTCTTACCAGAAAGATGTTTGTTTCTGTCGGCGCGATGCGTGGAGAAACCCGCTGGCTGCACCGCCTCGGATAGCGTCTCTCCAGTGAGCCATGTTTCCGTGAAGCAAAGAACGTTACAGTCTCTGATGTCCCTCTGGAATGCTACCCTTGCTCGGATTTCATCAACCTTGTTGTCAAGAGACTGGACATTGGCAAGAAGAATGCTAGGGAGTGGTGCACGGTGTGCCCGTCTCCGGAGTCTGACCAGAAGACCGCCTCGTTTCCCTCTTTTTCGGAGTCGTTTTTTTGGGTCGCTGCATGGAATCCACTCCGTTGTCCTGTTTGTAAGGCAGAACACAGGATCCGCGTCGCGAAAAACATATTCTTGGTCGTACTGATGGTGAGTTGACGCTGATCTTATATTCAGTAGTTCTTCTCGACTGTATGTAATGAAACCTAAGATGACCTGGGGTACTAATGTAAGAAATAACACGTAAAAAAACAAAAAACTGCATAGTTTCCTAGGAACGCGAAGCGAGGTGGCCATCTCTGTCGGCGCCGGATAGTGTTAAACACTATTATTGCACACAGAGTGAGCTCATGCAACATATTACGTGACTTGTTAAGCAAATGTTTACTCTTGAACTTATTTAGGCTTGATATAACAAAAAAGGGTTGAATAATTATTGATTATTTTAATTATTAATTAAAAATAAAATTATTAATTATTATTATAAATAAAAATCAATTGAATCCATTTTAAACTCAGGCTGTAACACATCAACATGTTGAATGACGTTTAGTTTAGATAGTTTACGCGATAGGTGTTTAGTTTAGATAGTTTACGCGATAGGTGTTTAGTTTAGATAGTTTACGCGATAGGTGTTTAGTTTAGATAGTTTACGCGATAGGTGTTTAGTTTAGATAGTTTACGCGATAGGTGTTTAGTTTAGATAGTTTACGCGATAGGTGTTTAGTTTAGATAGTTTACGCGATAGGTGTTTTGTTTAGATAGTTTACGCGATAGGTGTTTAGATAGTTTACGCGATAGGTGTGTTCAAGGCGTAAATCTTCTGGGAAAATGTATGAAATCAATTTGTGTTATTCTCTTGTTATATGATTAAACTCCTGCGTTCAGTAGAGCTAGAGAACTAGAGACCAAGACAGTAAGCAGTCAGTCAGTTGCTGCATACTGACACACACACACACACACACACACACACTGAGCACTGAGCATGCTGAGCAGTCCTGACAGACATTTAATGAGAAGTGAGCAGAAATGTCTTTGTCTCACTCAGAGCTGTTCCCAAAGTGACATGCAGTTTCCATTTCTCTTCTCTGGGATCCAAATCCTGGCAGGCTGCTGCTTCTTTACAGTTTAGTAAACCAGTCTAGTAAACCAGTTTAGTTAACCAGTCTAGTAAACCAGTTTAGTTAACCAGTCTAGTAAACCAGTTTAGTTAACCAGTCTAGTAAACCAGTCTAGTAAACCAGTTTTTTTATTGGATTTATTTTACCTTTATTTAACTAGTCAAGTCAGTTAAGAACAAATTCTTATTTTCAATGACGGCCTAGGAACAGTGGGTTAAAACCTGTCTAGGACACCGGTTCCGCTAACGGAACAACCCCAACATTCCGCTGAAAAGGCAGCGCGGGACATTCAAAAGTATTTTTGGGAAATATTTAACTTTCACACATTGACAAGTCCAATACAAGTCCAATACAGCAAATGAAAGATAAACAAATTGTTAATCTACCCATCGTGTCCAATTTTTAAAATGTTTTACAGCTAAAACACAACATAAATTTATGTTAGATCACCACCAAATCCAAAAAAACACACAGCCATTTTTCCCAGCCAAAGATAGAGTCACAAAAGCAGAATTAGAGATAAAATTTAATCACTAACCTTTGATAATCTTCCTCAGATGACACTCATATGACATCATGTTACACAATACATTTATGTTTGGTTCGATAATATGCATATTTATATCCACAAATTTCGGTTTACATTGGCGCCATGTTCAGAAATGCCTCCAAAAATATCCAGAGTAATTACAGAGAGCGACGTCAGAAATACTCATCATAAACTTTGACGAAAGATACATATGTTTTACATTAAATTTAAGATACACTGGTTCTTAATTCTTAAAAAGCATACCATGCAATAATCTAAGACGGCGCTCAGACGTAACAATATCCAGGCGAACTCCAGGTCCAGGCGAACTCGGACGAAAACTTCAAAAAAGTTATATTCCAGGTCGAAAAAACTGGTCAAATTAAGTAGAGAATCAATCTTCAGGATGTTATTATCATATATATCCAATAACGTTCCAACCAAAGCATTCAATTTTGTCTACAGAGTATATCGCAAGGCGATATAATGACTACTGCGCTTAACCAGAAATTGGCATTCTGCCAGACCAGTGACTCAAATAGCTGCCATCCGGTCCCACATCACACTAGAGGCTTCATTCCACGTTCTACTGACTGTTGACATCTAGTGGAAGGCATAGGAAGTGCAAACAGATCCATAGCTTATTTGCATGTGAATAGGCGATGAGTTGAAAATCAACCAGCCCCAGAATTTCCACTTCCTGTTTGGAAGTTTGCCTGCCCTATGAGTTCTGTTATACTCACAGACATAATTCAAACAGTTTTAGAAACTTCAGAGTGTTTTCTATCCAATAGTAATAATAATATGCATATAATAAGCATATATTAGCATCTGGGACAGAGTAGTCCCACCTTGCCAACATCCAGTGACATTGCAGAGCGCCAAATTCAAATACAGAAATACTCATTATAAAAATTCAGAAAAGATACAACTATTTTACATAGGTTTAAAGATGAACCTCTTGTGAATCCAACCACGGTGTCAGATTTAAAAAATGCTTTACGGCGAAAGCATACCTTACGATTATTTGAGAACATCGCCCAACAGACAAATCATTACGAACAGTAACCAGCCAAGTAGAAGAGTTACACAAGTCAGAAATGAAGATATAATTAATCTCTTACCTTTGATGATCTTCATATGGTTGCACTCAGAAGACATTCATTTATTCAATAAATGTTCCTTTTGTTCGATAAAGTCTTTCTAACCACGTTTTCTTCAGTAATCCACAGGCGCAAACGTAGTCACAACAGGCAGACAAAAAAAATCCAAATTGTATCTGTAAAGTTCATAGAAACATGTCAAACAATGTTTATATTCAATCCTCAGGTTGTTTTTTAGCCTAAATAATTGATTCAATTTAATCCTACTCCCTGAATGGATTTTTCTCAGGTTTTCGCCTGCCAAATCCGTTCTGTTATATTCACATACACTATTTTAACAGTTTTTGAAACTTTAGAGTGTTTTCTATCCAAATCTACCAATTATATGCATATCTTCTGGGCCTGAGTAGAAGGCAGTTTAATTTGGGCACACTTTTCATCCAAAATTCCAAATGCTGCCCCCTACCCTAGAGAAGTTAATAACAAACTTGTATGCCATTTGTAAATACGAATAAAATTGTTAAATTACGAGCCTTGTTGGTTTGTTGGTTTAGCCATATAAAAGAGAGCAACCTTCCCATGAGATAATGAGTGGGCTGGACATGCTGAGAGATGAGTTCTGATTGGTCTGCCGTATAAAAGGCTTTTGTCTATTTGAGCTGGTCTGTCTGTGTCGGTAATTCCTCAACCAAAAGCCATGGATTACAGGCAACATCCGCACTGAGCTAAAGGTGATGATGCAATCTCTATTGCACTCCACACTGCCCTTTCCCACCTGGACAAAAGGAACACCTATGTGATAATGCTATTCATTGACTACAGCTCAGTGTTCAACACCATAGTGCCCTCAAAGCTCATCCATAAGCTAAGGACCCTGGGACTAAACAACTCCCTCTGCAACTGGATCCTGGACTTCCTGACGGGCCACCCACAGGTGGTAAGGGTAAGTAACAACACATCCGCCACGCTGATCCTCAACATGATGGCCCCTCAGGGGTGCTTGCTCAGTCCCCTCCTTTACTCCCTGTTCACTCATGACTGCGTGGCCAGGCACGACTCCAACACCATCATTAAGTTTGCAGATGACACAACAGTTGTAGGCCTGATCACCGACAACGATGAGACAGCCTAAAGGGAGGAGGTCAGAGACCTGGCAGTGTGGTGCCAAGACAACAAGCTCTTGCTCAACTTGATCAAGACAAAGGAGATGATCGTGGACTACAGGAAAAGGAGAACTGAGCACGCCCCCATTCTCATCGACAGGGCTGTAGTGGAGCAGGTTGAGAGCTTCAAGTTCCTTGGTGTCCACATCACCAACAAACTAACATGGTGCAAACACACCAAAACAGTCATGAAGAGGGCACGACAAAACCTATTCCCCCTCAGGAGACTGAAAAGATTTGGCATGGGTCCTCAGATGATCAAAATGTTCTACAGCTGCACCATCGAGAGCATCCTGACTGGTTGCATCATTGCCTGGTATGGCAACTGCTCGGCCTCCGACCGCAAGGCACTACAGAGGGTAGAGCATACGGCCCTGTTTTCTCTGCTATCGCACAGCAAGCGGTACCGGAGTGCAAAGTCTAGGTCCAAGAGGCTTCTAAAGAGCTTCTACCCTCAAGCAATAAGATTCCTGAACATCAAATGGCTACCCAGACTATTTTCATTGCTCCCCCCCCCTCTCCCCCTCTTTTACACAGCTGCTGCTCTCTGTTATTATCTATGCATTTTCACTTTAATAACTTTAATAACCTATGTACATATTACTTCAATTACCTCAACTAAGCGGTGCCCCAGCACATTGACTCTGTACCGTAACACCCTGTATATAGCCTCCACATTGACTCTGTACCGTAACACCCTGTATATAGCCTCCACATTGACTCTGTACCGTAACACCCTGTATATAGCCTCCACATTGACTCTGTACCGGTTCCCCCTGTATATAGCCTCCACATTGACTCTGTACTGGTACCCCCTGTATATTGCCTCCACATTGACTCTGTATCGGTACACCCTGTATATAGCCTCCACATTGACTCTGTACCGATACCCCCTGTATATAGCCTCCACATTGACTCTGTACTGGTACCCCCTGTAGCCTCCACATTGACTCTGTATCGGTACCCCCTGTATATAGCCTCCACATTGACTCTGTACCGGTACCCCCTGTATATAGCCTCCACATTGACTCTGTACTGGTACCCCCTGTATATTGCCTCCACATTGACTCTGTATCGGTACCCCCTGTATATAGCCTCCACATTGACTCTGTACTGGTACCCCCTGTATATTGCCTCCACATTGACTCTGTATCGGTACCCCCTGTATATAGCCTCCACATTGACTCTGTACTGGTACCCCCTGTATATTGCTCCACATTGACTCTGTATCGGTACCCCCTGTATATAGCCTCCACATTGACTCTGTACCGTAATACCCTGTATATAGCCTCCACATTGACTCTGTACCATAATACCCTGTATATAGCCTCCACATTGACTCTGTACCGGTACCCCCTGTATATAGCCTCCACATTGACTCTGTACCGGTACCCCCTGTATATAGCCTCCACATTGACTCTGTACCGGTACCCCCTGTATATAGCCTCCACATTGACTCTGTACCGTAATACCCTGTATATAGCCTCCACATTGACTCTGTACCGTAATACCCTGTATATAGCCTCCACATTGACTCTGTACCGGTACCCCCTGTATATAGCCTCCACATTGACTCTGTACCGTAATACCCTGTATATAGTCTCCACATTGACTCTGTACCGGTACCCCCTGTATATAGCCTCCACATTGACTCTGTACCGGTACCCCCTGTATATAGCCTCCACATTGACTCTGTACCGGTACCCCCTGTATATAGCCTCCACATTGACTCTGTACCGGTACCCCCTGTATATAGCCTCCACATTGACTCTGTACCGTAACAACCTGTATATAGTCTTGCTATTGTTATTTTACTGCTCTTTAACTACTTGTTACTTTTATTTCTTATTCAAATTCATATTTTTTAAACTGTATTGTTGGTTAGGGGCTTGTGAGTTAACATTTTACTGTGAGGTCTACTACACCTGTTGGTTAGGGGCTTGTGAGTAAACATTTCACTGTAAGGTCTACTACACCTGTTGGTTAGGGGCTTGTGAGTAAACATTTCACTGTAAGGTCTACTACACCTGTTGGTTAGGGGCTTGTGAGTAAACATTTCACTGTAAGGTCTACTACACCTGTTGGTTAGGGGCTTGTGAGTAAACATTTCACTGTGAGGTCTACTACACCTGTTGGTTAGGGGCTTGTGAGTAAACATTTCACTGTAAGGTCTACTACACCTGTTGGTTAGGGGCTTGTGAGTAAACATTTCACTGTAAGGTCTACTACACCTGTTGGTTAGGGGCTTGTGAGTAAACATTTCACTGTGAGGTCTACTACACCTGTTGGTTAGGGGCTTGTGAGTAAACATTTCACTGTAAGGTCTACTACACCTGTTGGTTAGGGGCTTGTGAGTAAACATTTCACTGTGAGGTCTACTACACCTGTTGGTTAGGGGCTTGTGAGTTAACATTTCACTGTGAGGTCTACTACACCTGTTGGTTAGGGGCTTGTGAGTAAACATTTCACTGTAAGGTCTACTACACCTGTTGGTTAGGGGCTTGTGAGTAAACATTTCACTGTAAGGTCTACTACACCTGTTGGTTAGGGGCTTGTGAGTAAACATTTCACCGTAAGGTCTACTACACCTGTTGGTTAGGGGCTTGTGAGTAAACATTTCACTGTGAGGTCTACTACACCTGTTGGTTAGGGGCTTGTGAGTAAACATTTCACTGTAAGGTCTACTACACCTGTTGGTTAGGGGCTTGTGAGTTAACATTTCACTGTAAGGTCTACTACACCTGTTGGTTAGGGGCTTGTGAGTAAACATTTCACTGTAAGGTCTACTACACCTGTTGGTTAGGGGCTTGTGAGTAAACATTTCACTGTAAGGTCTACTACACCTGTTGGTTAGGGGCTTGTGAGTAAACATTTCACTGTAAGGTCTACTACACCTGTTGGTTAGGGGCTTGTGAGTAAACATTTCACTGTAAGGTCTACTACACCTGTTGGTTAGGGGCTTGTGAGTTAACATTTCACTGTAAGGTCTACTACACCTGTTGGTTAGGGGCTTGTGAGTAAACATTTCACTGTAAGGTCTACTACACCTGTTGGTTAGGGGCTTGTGAGTAAACATTTCACTGTCTAACCCTTTTGTATTTGCCACAAGTGACTAATACAATTTGATTTGATTTAAAGTACATTGAAGTCAACCAAAGTTTTGGAAATACTGTGCATAACGCCATCTAACCAGTTATCATATAGTGTCACTGGTATATGCAGTTATCTTAAAGTCAGTTATTTAGCCTGCTAGCTAGCTTAGCCAGCTAACTATCATAGCTAGCCAACCACCACGGTCGATATAGCTAAGTAGTAAGCCAGAGAACTATCACAGGCAGGAACCCACATAACACAACAACAACAAAAGACAGCAGAAATAAAGTAGAGAGAGCGGAGACTTACCGATTGACGGTTGAGTTAGCTACCAAGGAAGAGCCAAGGACCTTGGCCTCAACCCGAGTCCCAAGTCCCTATTTACACTGCTACCATGGCATAGCTAAGCTACCAAGGAAGAGCCAAGGAGAGGCCTTCAGAGGTAGAGGCCGTTTCACAGGCAGAGGAAGAGCCAAGGAGAGGCCGTTTCACAGGCTGAGGAAGAGCCAAGGAGAGGCCGTTTCACAGGCTGAGGAAGAGCCAAGGAGAGGCCGTTTCACAGGCTGAGGAAGAGCCAAGGAGAGGCCTTCAGAGGTAGAGGCCGTTTCACAGGCTGAGGAAGAGCCAAGGAGAGGCCGTTTCACAGGCAGAGGAAGAGCCAAGGAGAGGCCGTTTCACAGGCAGAGGAAGAGCCAAGGAGAGGCCGTTTCACAGGCAGAGGAAGAGCCAAGGAGAGGCCGTTTCACAGGCAGAGGAAGAGCCAAGGAGAGGCCGTTTCACAGGCAGAGGAAGAGCCAAGGAGAGGCCGTTTCACAGGCTGAGGAAGAGCCAAGGAGAGGCCGTTTCACAGGCTGAGGAAGAGCCAAGGAGAGGCCGTTTCACAGGCTGAGGAAGAGCCAAGGAGAGGCCGTTTCACAGGCTGAGGAAGAGCCAAGGAGAGGCCGTTTCACAGGCTGAGGAAGAGCCAAGGAGAGGCCGTTTCACAGGCTGAGGAAGAGCCAAGGAGAGGCCGTTTCACAGGCTGAGGAAGAGCCAAGGAGAGGCCGTTTCACAGGCTGAGGAAGAGCCAAGGAGAGGCCGTTTCACAGGCTGAGGAAGAGCCAAGGAGAGGCCGTTTCACAGGCTGAGGAAGAGCCAAGGAGAGGCCGTTTCACAGGCTGAGGAAGAGCCAAGGAGAGGCCGTTTCACAGGCTGAGGAAGAGCCAAGGAGAGGCCGTTTCACAGGCTGAGGAAGAGCCAAGGAGAGGCCGTTTCACAGGCAGAGGAAGAGCCAAGGAGAGGCCGTTTCACAGGCAGAGGAAGAGCCAAGGAGAGGCCGTTTCACAGGCTGAGGAAGAGCCAAGGAGAGGCCGTTTCACAGGCTGAGGAAGAGCCAAGGAGAGGCCGTTTCACAGGCTGAGGAAGAGCCAAGGAGAGGCCGTTTCACAGGCTGAGGAAGAGCCAAGGAGAGGCCGTTTCACAGGCTGAGGAAGAGCCAAGGAGAGGCCGTTTCACAGGCTGAGGAAGAGCCAAGGAGAGGCCGTTTCACAGGCTGAGGAAGAGCCAAGGAGAGGCCGTTTCACAGGCTGAGGAAGAGCCAAGGAGAGGCCGTTTCACAGGCAGAGGAAGAGCCAAGGAGAGGCCGTTTCACAGGCTGAGGAAGAGCCAAGGAGAGGCCTTCAGAGGTAGAGGCCGTTTCACAGGCAGAGGAAGAGTCAGCGGTAGAGGCCGTTTCACAGGCTGAGGAAGAGTCAGCGGTAGAGGCCGTTTCACAGGCTGAGGAAGAGTCAGCTAATCTCATTGCGATGTATAATTCAGATACATTTACCCGGTTTATCTTCCTGACACTTGCGATGTCCCGGTAGGTCGGTAGGAAATAGAGGTTGCAGGTAGGAAATTCATGCTCGTCACAGCACCTTGTTTTAATCAGTTTCATTCTGAATCCTTCCTTCCACTAGTTACATATACTAAGCCATTGAAGTCCTCTGGGGGTAAAAATGAGCACACTAGACGTGCGCTCGGTTCCCATCCTCCAATCCGCTTGCTTCAACCGGTCCCACATCAAAGCTGGCTTCTCGTTTTTTGGGCAACAAATGAGTCGTAACTCCGGCCTTGTGGGTGTTACTGCACTAGCTAACAACGACGAAAAGCTACTACAACACTCACTCGCTCGACTAGCTAGGTAGCACCGGTTCTCCATATCACATTGAGAAATAGTGCATTGTGGGTAGTTCCGAAGTTTTCCCGGGAAATATATATAAAAACTGTAAAACATAACTATGTTTGTAGTTATAGGTAACCGTGACTACAACTAAGTTACTAAGTCTTTGACCATACTGTGTTGTTCAATTGGCGCTATGCCCTTTTTTTAAATTGAACCCTTTGTTTATTTCTCTAGATAATGTGGACTGTTTCATTAATTACGCTGTACTTTATTTTTCTGTTTTAATAAAATACAACATTTGAAGAACATATCTAATCGTTTCTAACACATTTTTCCGGTCTGGGAAGAAAAACTCAATAAATTATTCAATAATTTCACTGTGTATTTCAAATGTAATCAAGGCATTGAATGTACCAGAGGACACCAGAATAGAGCTCCTACTGGGGAGCCTGTTTGAACCAAGGCATTAGAAACTACCAGACACCAGAATAGAGCTCCTACTGGGGAGCCTGTTTGAACCAAGGCATTAGAAACTACCAGACACCAGAATAGAGCTCCTACTGGGGAGCCTGTTTGAACCAAGGCATTAGAAACTACCAGACACCAGAATAGAGCTCCTTCTGGGGAGCCTGTTTGAACCAAGGCATTAGAAACTACCAGAGGACACCAGACTGGGGTGCCTGTTTGAACCAAGGCGATATCTATTTGTCTGGTTACTCTGTACTTATGGAAAACACTGGTAAACCTTTTCAGCTGGGAGGCCTGCTGTGTGGATCAATCAATACATTTAATTAGGGTTGATTAATGAAGAAGTGTGTGTGTGTGTGTGGCGTGTACAAGACTGTGTGTGTGTGGAGGGGATTGTGTGTGTGTGTGTGTGTGTGTGTGTGTGTGTGTGTGGACGTGTACAAGACTGTGTGTGTGTCTGTGTGTGTGTGGAGGAGGGTTGTGTGTTTGTGTGTGTGTGTGTGTGTGTGTGTGTGTGACGTGTACAAGACTGTGTGTGTGTAGCTGACAGCTGTTTCTATGACCAAGGACAACATGGCGTCCTGGGGATGCATGGCTTTGTATGACATAAATGTATGTCTCACAATTGAAATAATCACAGTGGATTGAATGCATTTTAATTACTTAATTAGACCTAATGCTTTTCCAGAGATTCAGCTGTGCATAGCATCTAATTAGGCAAACTTTAAAATACACAGCATTCAATCAGGCAATAAAACACACATCATCTAATTAGGCAAACAATAAAATACACAGCATTCAATCAGGCAATAAAACACACAGCATCTAATTAGGCAAACTATAAAATACACAGCATTCAATCAGGCAAACTATAAAATACACAGCATTCAATTAGGCAAACTATAAAATACACAGCATTCAATCAGGCAATAAAATACACAGCATTCAATTAGGCAAACAATAAAATACACAGCAACTAATTAGGCAATAAAATACACAACATTCAATTAGGCAAACTATAAAATACACAGCATTCAATGAGGCAAACTATAAAATACACAGCATTCAATTAGGCAATAAAATACACAACATTCAATTAGGCAAACTATAAAATACACAGCATTCAATCAGGCAAACTATAAAATACACAGCATTCAATTAGGCAAACTATAAAATACACAGCATTCAATCAGGCAATAAAATACACAGCATTCAATTAGGCAAACAATAAAATACACAGCAACTAATTAGGCAATAAAATACACAACATTCAATTAGGCAATAAAATACACAGCATTCAATTAGGCAATAAAATACACAGCATTCAATCAGGCAATAAAATACACAGCATTCAATTAGGCAAACTATAAAATACACAGCATTCAATTAGGTAATAAAATACACAGCATTCAATTAGGCAAACTATAAAATACACAGCATTCAATTAGGCAAACTATAAAATACACAGCATTCAATCAGGCAATAAAATACACAGCATTCAATTAGGCAAACTATAAAATACACAGCATTCAATCAGGCAATAAAATACACAGCATTCAATTAGGCAAACTATAAAATACACAGCATTCAATTAGGCAAACTATAAAATACACAGCATTCAATCAGGCAATAAAATACACAGCATTCAATTAGGCAAACTATAAAATACACAGCATTCAATAAGGCAAACTATAAAATACACAGCATTCAATCAGGCAAACTATAAAATACACAGCATTCAATTAGGCAAACTATAAAATACACAGCATTCAATTAGGCAAACTATAAAATACACAGCATTCAATCAGGCAATAAAATACAGAGCATTCAATTAGGCAAACTATAAAATACACAGCATTCAATTAGGCAAACTATAAAATACACAGCATTCAATCAGGCAATAAAATACACAGCATTCAATTAGGCAAACTATAAAATACACAGCATTCAATTAGGCAAACTATAAAATACACAGCATTCAATTAGGCAAACTATAAAATACACAGCATTCAATCAGGCAATAAAATACACAGCATTCAATTAGGCAAACTATAAAATACACAGCATTCAATTAGGCAAACTATAAAATACACAGCATTCAATTAGGCAAACTATAAAATACACAGCATTCAATTAGGCAATAAAATACACAGCATTCAATTAGGCAAACTATAAAATACACAGCATTCAATTAGGCAAACTATAAAATACACAGCATTCAATTAGGCAATAAAATACACAGCATTCAATTAGGCAAACTATAAAATACACAGCATTCAATCAGGCAAACTATAAAATACACAGCATTCAATCAGGCAAACTATAAAATACACAGCATTCAATCAGGCAAACTATAAAATACACAGCATCTAATTAGGCAATAAAATACACAGCATTCAATCAGGCAATAAAATACACAGCATTCAATTAGGCAAACTATAAAATACACAGCATTCAATCAGGCAAACTATAAAATACACAGCATTCAATCAGGCAAACTATAAAATACACAGCATCTAATTAGGCAATAAAATACACAGCATTCAATCAGGCAATAAAATACACAGCATTCAATTAGGCAAACTATAAAATACACAGCATTCAATCAGGCAATAAAATACACAGCATTCAATTAGGCAAACTATAAAATACACAGCATTCAATTAGGCAAACTATAAAATACACAGCATTCAATTAGGCAATAAAATACACAGCATTCAATTAGGCAAGCTATAAAATACACAGCATTCAATCAGGCAAACTATAAAATACACAGCATTCAATCAGGCAAACTATAAAATACACAGCATTCAATCAGGCAAACTATAAAATACACAGCATTCAATCAGGCAAACTATAAAATACACAGCATCTAATTAGGCAATAAAATACACAGCATTCAATCAGGCAATAAAATACACAGCATTCAATTAGGCAAACTATAAAATACACAGCATTCAATTAGGCAAACTATAAAATACACAGCATTCATTTAGGCAAACTATAAAATACACAGCATTCAATTAGGCAAACTATAAAATACACAGCATTCAATTAGGCAAACTATAAAATACACAGCATTCAATTAGGCAATAAAATACACAGCATTCAATTAGGCAAACTATAAAATACACAGCATTCAATTAGGCAAACTATAAAATACACAGCATTCAATCAGGCAATAAAATACACAGCATTCAATTAGGCAAACTATAAAATACACAGCATTCAATCAGGCAATAAAATACACAGCATTCAATTAGGCAAACTATAAAATACACAGCATTCAATCAGGCAATAAAATACACAGCATTCAATTAGGCAAACTATAAAATACACAGCATTCAATTAGGCAAACTATAAAATACACAGCATTCAATCAGGCAATAAAATACACAGCATTCAATTAGGCAAACTATAAAATACACAGCATTCAATTAGGCAAACTATAAAATACACAGCATTCAATTAGGCAAACTATAAAATACACAGCATTCAATCAGGCAATAAAATACACAGCATTCAATTAGGCAAACTATAAAATACACAGCATTCAATTAGGCAAACTATAAAATACACAGCATTCAATTAGGCAAACTATAAAATACACAGCATTCAATCAGGCAATAAAATACACAGCATTCAATCAGGCAATAAAATACACAGCATCTAATTAGGCAATAAAATACACAGCATTCAATTAGGCAAACTATAAAATACACAGCATTCAATTAGGCAAACTATAAAATACACAGCATTCAATTAGGCAAACTATAAAATACACAGCATTCAATCAGGCAATAAAATACACAGCATTCAATTAGGCAAACAATAAAATACACAGCAACTAATTAGGCAATAAAATACACAACATTCAATTAGGTAAACTATAAAATACACAGCATTCAATTAGGCAAACTATAAAATACACAGCATTCAATTAGGCAATAAAATACACAACATTCAATTAGGCAAACTATAAAATACACAGCATTCAATCAGGCAAACTATAAAATACACAGCATTCAATTAGGCAAACTATAAAATACACAGCATTCAATCAGGCAATAAAATACACAGCATTCAATTAGGCAAACAATAAAATACACAGCAACTAATTAGGCAAACTAAAATACACAGCATTCAATTAGGCAATAAAATACACAGCATTCAATTAGGCAATAAAATACACAGCATTCAATCAGGCAATAAAATACACAGCATTCAATTAGGCAAACTATAAAATACACAGCATTCAATTAGGTAATAAAATACACAGCATTCAATTAGGCAAACTATAAAATACACAGCATTCAATTAGGCAAACTATAAAATACACAGCATTCAATCAGGCAATAAAATACACAGCATTCAATTAGGCAAACTATAAAATACACAGCATTCAATCAGGCAATAAAATACACAGCATTCAATTAGGCAAACTATAAAATACACAGCATTCAATTAGGCAAACTATAAAATACACAGCATTCAATCAGGCAATAAAATACACAGCATTCAATTAGGCAAACTATAAAATACACAGCATTCAATTAGGCAAACTATAAAATACACAGCATTCAATCAGGCAAACTATAAAATACACAGCATTCAATTAGGCAAACTATAAAATACACAGCATTCAATTAGGCAAACTATAAAATACACAGCATTCAATCAGGCAATAAAATACAGAGCATTCAATTAGGCAAACTATAAAATACACAGCATTCAATTAGGCAAACTATAAAATACACAGCATTCAATCAGGCAATAAAATACACAGCATTCAATTAGGCAAACTATAAAATACACAGCATTCAATTAGGCAAACTATAAAATACACAGCATTCAATTAGGCAAACTATAAAATACACAGCATTCAATCAGGCAATAAAATACACAGCATTCAATTAGGCAAACTATAAAATACACAGCATTCAATTAGGCAAACTATAAAATACACAGCATTCAATTAGGCAAACTATAAAATACACAGCATTCAATTAGGCAATAAAATACACAGCATTCAATTAGGCAAACTATAAAATACACAGCATTCAATTAGGCAAACTATAAAATACACAGCATTCAATTAGGCAATAAAATACACAGCATTCAATTAGGCAAACTATAAAATACACAGCATTCAATCAGGCAAACTATAAAATACACAGCATTCAATCAGGCAAACTATAAAATACACAGCATTCAATCAGGCAAACTATAAAATACACAGCATCTAATTAGGCAATAAAATACACAGCATTCAATCAGGCAATAAAATACACAGCATTCAATTAGGCAAACTATAAAATACACAGCATTCAATCAGGCAAACTATAAAATACACAGCATTCAATCAGGCAAACTATAAAATACACAGCATCTAATTAGGCAATAAAATACACAGCATTCAATCAGGCAATAAAATACACAGCATTCAATTAGGCAAACTATAAAATACACAGCATTCAATCAGGCAATAAAATACACAGCATTCAATTAGGCAAACTATAAAATACACAGCATTCAATTAGGCAAACTATAAAATACACAGCATTCAATTAGGCAATAAAATACACAGCATTCAATTAGGCAAACTATAAAATACACAGCATTCAATTAGGCAAGCTATAAAATACACAGCATTCAATCAGGCAAACTATAAAATACACAGCATTCAATCAGGCAAACTATAAAATACACAGCATTCAATCAGGCAAACTATAAAATACACAGCATCTAATTAGGCAATAAAATACACAGCATTCAATCAGGCAATAAAATACACAGCATTCAATTAGGCAAACTATAAAATACACAGCATTCAATTAGGCAAACTATAAAATACACAGCATTCATTTAGGCAAACTATAAAATACACAGCATTCAATTAGGCAAACTATAAAATACACAGCATTCAATTAGGCAAACTATAAAATACACAGCATTCAATTAGGCAATAAAATACACAGCATTCAATTAGGCAAACTATAAAATACACAGCATTCAATTAGGCAAACTATAAAATACACAGCATTCAATCAGGCAATAAAATACACAGCATTCAATTAGGCAAACTATAAAATACACAGCATTCAATCAGGCAATAAAATACACAGCATTCAATTAGGCAAACTATAAAATACACAGCATTCAATCAGGCAATAAAATACACAGCATTCAATTAGGCAAACTATAAAATACACAGCATTCAATTAGGCAAACTATAAAATACACAGCATTCAATCAGGCAATAAAATACACAGCATTCAATTAGGCAAACTATAAAATACACAGCATTCAATTAGGCAAACTATAAAATACACAGCATTCAATTAGGCAAACTATAAAATACACAGCATTCAATCAGGCAATAAAATACACAGCATTCAATTAGGCAAACTATAAAATACACAGCATTCAATTAGGCAAACTATAAAATACACAGCATTCAATTAGGCAAACTATAAAATACACAGCATTCAATCAGGCAATAAAATACACAGCATTCAATCAGGCAATAAAATACACAGCATCTAATTAGGCAATAAAATACACAGCATTCAATTAGGCAAACTATAAAATACACAGCATTCAATTAGGCAAACTATAAAATACACAGCATTCAATCAGGCAATAAAATACACAGCATTCAATTAGGCAAACTATAAAATACACAGCATTCAATTAGGCAAACTATAAAATACACAGCATTCAATCAGGCAATAAAATACACAGCATTCAATTAGGCAAACTATAAAATACACAGCATTCAATTAGGCAAACTATAAAATACACAGCATTCAATTAGGCAAACTATAAAATACACAGCATTCAATCAGGCAATAAAATACACAGCATTCAATTAGGCAAACTATAAAATACACAGCATTCAATTAGGCAAACTATAAAATACACAGCATTCAATTAGGCAAACTATAAAATACACAGCATTCAATCAGGCAATAAAATACAAGCATTCAATCAGGCAATAAAATACACAGCATCTAATTAGGCAAAAAATACACAGCATTCAATTAGGCAAACTATAAAATACACAGCATTCAATTAGGCAAACTATAAAATACACAGCATTCAATCAGGCAATAAAATACACAGCATTCAATTAGGCAAACTATAAAATACACAGCATTCAATTAGGCAAACTATAAAATACACAGCATTCAATTAGGCAAACTATAAAATACACAGCATTCAATTAGGCAAACTATAAAATACACAGCATTCAATTAGGCAAACTATAAAATACACAGCATTCAATCAGGCAATAAAATACACAGCATTCAATCAGGCAATAAAATACACAGCATTAATTAGGCAATAAAATACACAGCATTCAATCAGGCAATAAAATACACAGCATTCAATTAGGCAAACTATAAAATACACAGCATTCAATCAGGCAAACTATAAAATACACAGCATTCAATCAGGCAAACTATAAAATACACAGCATCTAATTAGGCAATAAAATACACAGCCTTCAATCAGGCAATAAAATACACAGCATTCAATTAGGCAAACTATAAAATACACAGCATTCAATCAGGCAATAAAATACACAGCATTCAATTAGGCAAACTATAAAATACACAGCATTCAATTAGGCAAACTATAAAATACACAGCATTCAATTAGGCAATAAAATACACAGCATTCAATTAGGCAAACTATAAAATACACAGCATTCAATTAGGCAAGCTATAAAATACACAGCATTCAATCAGGCAAACTATAAAATACACAGCATTCAATCAGGCAAACTATAAAATACACAGCATTCAATCAGGCAAACTATAAAATACACAGCATCTAATTAGGCAATAAAATACACAGCATTCAATCAGGCAATAAAATACACAGCATTCAATTAGGCAAACTATAAAATACACAGCATTCAATTAGGCAAACTATAAAATACACAGCATTCATTTAGGCAAACTATAAAATACACAGCATTCATTTAGGCAAACTATAAAATACACAGCATTCAATTAGGCAAACTATAAAATACACAGCATTCAATTAGGCAATAAAATACACAGCATTCAATTAGGCAAACTATAAAATACACAGCATTCAATCAGGCAATAAAATACACAGCATTCAATTAGGCAAACTATAAAATACACAGCATTCAATCAAATAAAATACACAGCATTCAATTAGGCAAACTATAAAATACACAGCATTCAATTAGGCAAACTATAAAATACACAGCATTCAATTAGGCAAACTATAAAATACACAGCATTCAATCAGGCAATAAAATACACAGCATTCAATTAGGCAAACTATAAAATACACAGCATTCAATTAGGCAAACTATAAAATACACAGCATTCAATTAGGCAAACTATAAAATACACAGCATTCAATTAGGCAATAAAATACACAGCATTCAATTAGGCAAACTATAAAATACACAGCATTCAATTAGGCAAACTATAAAATACACAGCATTCAATTAGGCAATAAAATACACAGCATTCAATTAGGCAAACTATAAAATACACAGCATTCAATCAGGCAATAAAATACACAGCATTCAATTAGGCAAACTATAAAATACACAGCATTCAATCAGGCAAACTATAAAATACACAGCATCTAATTAGGCAATAAAATACACAGCATTCAATCAGGCAATAAAATACACAGCATTCAATTAGGCAAACTATAAAATACACAGCATTCAATCAGGCAATAAAATACACAGCATTCAATTAGGCAAACTATAAAATACACAGCATTCAATTAGGCAAACTATAAAATACACAGCATTCAATTAGGCAATAAAATACACAGCATTCAATTAGGCAAACTATAAAATACACAGCATTCAATTAGGCAAGCTATAAAATACACAGCATTCAATCAGGCAAACTATAAAATACACAGCATTCAATCAGGCAAACTATAAAATACACAGCATTCAATCAGGCAAACTATAAAATACACAGCATCTAATTAGGCAATAAAATACACAGCATTCAATCAGGCAATAAAATACACAGCATTCAATTAGGCAAACTATAAAATACACAGCATTCAATTAGGCAAACTATAAAATACACAGCATTCATTTAGGCAAACTATAAAATACACAGCATTCAATTAGGCAAACTATAAAATACACAGCATTCAATTAGGCAAACTATAAAATACACAGCATTCAATTAGGCAATAAAATACACAGCATTCAATTAGGCAAACTATAAAATACACAGCATTCAATTAGGCAAACTATAAAATACACAGCATTCAATCAGGCAATAAAATACACAGCATTCAATTAGGCAAACTATAAAATACACAGCATTCAATCAGGCAATAAAATACACAGCATTCAATTAGGCAAACTATAAAATACACAGCATTCAATCAGGCAATAAAATACACAGCATTCAATTAGGCAAACTATAAAATACACAGCATTCAATTAGGCAAACTATAAAATACACAGCATTCAATCAGGCAATAAAATACACAGCATTCAATTAGGCAAACTATAAAATACACAGCATTCAATTAGGCAAACTATAAAATACACAGCATTCAATTAGGCAAACTATAAAATACACAGCATTCAATCAGGCAATAAAATACACAGCATTCAATTAGGCAAACTATAAAATACACAGCATTCAATTAGGCAAACTATAAAATACACAGCATTCAATTAGGCAAACTATAAAATACACAGCATTCAATCAGGCAATAAAATACACAGCATTCAATCAGGCAATAAAATACACAGCATCTAATTAGGCAATAAAATACACAGCATTCAATTAGGCAAACTATAAAATACACAGCATTCAATTAGGCAAACTATAAAATACACAGCATTCAATCAGGCAATAAAATACACAGCATTCAATTAGGCAAACTATAAAATACACAGCATTCAATTAGGCAAACTATAAAATACACAGCATTCAATCAGGCAATAAAATACACAGCATTCAATTAGGCAAACTATAAAATACACAGCATTCAATTAGGCAAACTATAAAATACACAGCATTCAATTAGGCAAACTATAAAATACACAGATTCAAATCAGGCAATAAAATACACAGCATTCAATTAGGCAAACTATAAAATACACAGCATTCAATTAGGCAAACTATAAAATACACAGCATTCAATTAGGCAAACTATAAAATACACAGCATTCAATCAGGCAATAAAATACACAGCATTCAATCAGGCAATAAAATACACAGCATCTAATTAGGCAATAAAATACACAGCATTCAATTAGGCAAACTATAAAATACACAGCATTCAATTAGGCAAACTATAAAATACACAGCATTCAATTAGGCAAACTATAAAATACACAGCATTCAATTAGGCAAACTATAAAATACACAGCATTCAATTAGGCAAACTATAAAATACACAGCATTCAATTAGGCAAACTATAAAATACACAGCATTCAATCAGGCAAACTATAAAATACACAGCATTCAATCAGGCAAACTATAAAATACACAGCATCTAATTAGGCAATAAAATACACAGCATTCAATCAGGCAATAAAATACACAGCATTCAATTAGGCAAACTATAAAATACACAGCATTCAATCAGGCAAACTATAAAATACACAGCATTCAATCAGGCAAACTATAAAATACACAGCATCTAATTAGGCAATAAAATACACAGCCTTCAATCAGGCAATAAAATACACAGCATTCAATTAGGCAAACTATAAAATACACAGCATTCAATCAGGCAATAAAATACACAGCATTCAATTAGGCAAACTATAAAATACACAGCATTCAATTAGGCAAACTATAAAATACACAGCATTCAATTAGGCAATAAAATACACAGCATTCAATTAGGCAAACTATAAAATACACAGCATTCAATTAGGCAAGCTATAAAATACACAGCATTCAATCAGGCAAACTATAAAATACACAGCATTCAATCAGGCAAACTATAAAATACACAGCATTCAATCAGGCAAACTATAAAATACACAGCATCTAATTAGGCAATAAAATACACAGCATTCAATCAGGCAATAAAATACACAGCATTCAATTAGGCAAACTATAAAATACACAGCATTCAATTAGGCAAACTATAAAATACACAGCATTCATTTAGGCAAACTATAAAATACACAGCATTCAATTAGGCAAACTATAAAATACACAGCATTCAATTAGGCAAACTATAAAATACACAGCATTCAATTAGGCAATAAAATACACAGCATTCAATTAGGCAAACTATAAAATACACAGCATTCAATTAGGCAAACTATAAAATACACAGCATTCAATCAGGCAATAAAATACACAGCATTCAATTAGGCAAACTATAAAATACACAGCATTCAATCAGGCAATAAAATACACAGCATTCAATTAGGCAAACTATAAAATACACAGCATTCAATCAGGCAATAAAATACACAGCATTCAATTAGGCAAACTATAAAATACACAGCATTCAATTAGGCAAACTATAAAATACACAGCATTCAATCAGGCAATAAAATACAAATTCAATTAGGCAAACTATAAAATACACAGCATTCAATTAGGCAAACTATAAAATACACAGCATTCAATTAGGCAAACTATAAAATACACAGCATTCAATTAGGCAATAAAATACACAGCATTCAATTAGGCAAACTATAAAATACACAGCATTCAATTAGGCAAACTATAAAATACACAGCATTCAATTAGGCAATAAAATACACAGCATTCAATTAGGCAAACTATAAAATACACAGCATTCAATCAGGCAAACTATAAAATACACAGCATTCAATCAGGCAAACTATAAAATACACAGCATTCAATCAGGCAAACTATAAAATACACAGCATCTAATTAGGCAATAAAATACACAGCATTCAATCAGGCAATAAAATACACAGCATTCAATTAGGCAAACTATAAAATACACAGCATTCAATCAGGCAAACTATAAAATACACAGCATTCAATCAGGCAAACTATAAAATACACAGCATCTAATTAGGCAATAAAATACACAGCATTCAATCAGGCAATAAAATACACAGCATTCAATTAGGCAAACTATAAAATACACAGCATTCAATTAGGCAAACTATAAAATACACAGCATTCAATTAGGCAAACTATAAAATACACAGCATTCAATCAGGCAATAAAATACACAGCATTCAATTAGGCAAACTATAAAATACACAGCATTCAATCAGGCAAACTATAAAATACACAGCATCTAATTAGGCAATAAAATACACAGCATTCAATCAGGCAATAAAATACACAGCATTCAATTAGGCAAACTATAAAATACACAGCATTCAATCAGGCAATAAAATACACAGCATTCAATCAGGCAAACTATAAAATACACAGCATCTAATTAGGCAATAAAATACGCAGCATTCAATCAGGCAATAAAATACACAGCATTCAATTAGGCAAACTATAAAATACACAGCATTCAATCAGGCAATAAAATACACAGCATTCAATTAGGCAAACTATAAAATACACAGCATTCAATTAGGCAATAAAATACACAGCATTCAATTAGGCAAACTATAAAATACACAGCATTCAATTAGGCAAGCTATAAAATACACAGCATTCAATCAGGCAAACTATAAAATACACAGCATTCAATCAGGCAAACTATAAAATACACAGCATTCAATCAGGCAAACTATAAAATACACAGCATCTAATTAGGCAATAAAATACACAGCATTCAATCAGGCAATAAAATACACAGCATTCAATTAGGCAAACTATAAAATACACAGCATTCAATTAGGCAAACTATAAAATACACAGCATTCATTTAGGCAAACTATAAAATACACAGCATTCAATTAGGCAAACTATAAAATACACAGCATTCAATTAGGCAAACTATAAAATACACAGCATTCAATTAGGCAATAAAATACACAGCATTCAATTAGGCAAACTATAAAATACACAGCATTCAATTAGGCAAACTATAAAATACACAGCATTCAATCAGGCAATAAAATACACAGCATTCAATTAGGCAAACTATAAAATACACAGCATTCAATCAGGCAATAAAATACACAGCATTCAATTAGGCAAACTATAAAATACACAGCATTCAATCAGGCAATAAAATACACAGCATTCAATTAGGCAAACTATAAAATACACAGCATTCAATTAGGCAAACTATAAAATACACAGCATTCAATCAGGCAATAAAATACACAGCATTCAATTAGGCAAACTATAAAATACACAGCATTCAATTAGGCAAACTATAAAATACACAGCATTCAATTAGGCAAACTATAAAATACACAGCATTCAATCAGGCAATAAAATACACAGCATTCAATTAGGCAAACTATAAAATACACAGCATTCAATTAGGCAAACTATAAAATACACAGCATTCAATTAGGCAAACTATAAAATACACAGCATTCAATTAGGCAAACTATAAAATACACAGCATTCAATTAGGCAAACTATAAAATATACAGCATTCAATTAGGCAAAAAAGACACAAAGGCCTAGTTACAACAAACTTTAAGAGTGCTAATTTTAGATGAGTAATAATCAATGGGAATAACATAAATACATTTGATTAAAAAAAATATATGTACGAATAATAATCAGACATACCGGTATTTTCCTGACATTTAAAAAAAAAAAAAACATTATTTTAAACCCTTGAAATTGTTATAAACATTTATGTTTTTACTAAAACATAAATATTCTTCATGTGAGCTATGAATCCTGTCTCTGCATCAGAAGCCAAATAAAACAGCCTGACCTTTTGTCTGCAAATGAAAGCTGTGTGCGTCATAAATGGCACTCTATTCCCTTTATAGTGCACTACTTTAGACCAGGGCCCTCAGAGGTAGTGCGCTACAGTAGTGCACTATATAGGGAATATGGTGCCATTTGGGACGCATTCAGCAGTTTTTTTTTTTTCTTCAATGAGTTGAATGACTGAAATGGTACTCTGTTCCCTAGTTAGTGCACTACTATGTGGGCCCTGGTCAAAAGTAGTGCACTTAAGGTTTCATTTCAGACACAGACCCTGACAGTTAGATGTAGTGTTATTTTAAAGCCCAAACTGCATTGAACATTGAAACAAAACGGCCCAGAGCCATAGTAGCGACTGCATTAGCAAAAGTTAATGAAAAATACGAGAACTGTGTATGTGGCCCGACTCCCTGAACTTTTCCCCAAGGCAGAATATATCTCTCTATAGCCAAGCCAGAATATATCTCTCTATAGCCAAGCCAGAATATATCTCTCTATACAAAAATGAACAGTAAACATTACACATACAGAAGTTTCAAAACAGTAAAGACATTACAAATGTCATATTATATATATATATACAGTGTTTTGACAATGTACAAATGGTTAAAGTGGTTATATCTCTCTATAGCCAAGCCAGAATATATCTCTCTATAGCCAAGGCAGAATATATCTCTCTATAGCCAAGGCAGAATATATCTCTCTATAGCCAAAGCAGAATATATCTCTCTATAGCCAAGCCAAGACAGAATATATCTCTCTATAGCCAAGACAGAATATATCTCTCTATCGCCAAGCCAAGACAGAATATATCTCTCTATAGCCAAGCCAGAATATATCTCTCTATCGCCAAGCCAAGACAGAATATATCTCTCTATAGTCAAGCCAAGACAGAATATATCTCTCTATAGCCAAGACAGAATATATCTCTCTATAGCCAAGCCAGAATATATCTCTCTATAGCCAAGACAGAATATATCTCTCTATCGCCAAGCCAAGACAGAATATATCTCTCTATAGCCAAGACAGAATATATCTCTCTATCGCCAAGCCAAGACAGAATATATCTCTCTATAGCCAAGCCAAGACAGAATATATCTCTCTATAGCCAAGCCAAGACAGAATATATCTCTCTATAGCCAAGGCAGAATATATCTCTCTATAGCCAAGCCAGAATATATCTCTCTATAGCCAAGGCAGAATATATCTCTCTATAGCCAAGCCAGAATATATTTCTCTATAGCCAAGCCAAGCCAGAATATATTTCTCTATAGCCAAGCCAAGGCAGAATATATCTCTCTATAGCCAAGCCAAGGCAGAATAGAGTGCTCTATCAAATCAATCAAATCAAATGTATTTATAAAGCCCTTCTTACATCAGCTGATATCTCAAAGTGCTGTACAGCAACCCAACCTAAAACCCCAAACAGCAAGCAATGCAGGTGTAGAAGCACGGTGGCTAGGAAAAACTACCTAGAAAGGCTAGAACCTAGGAAGAAACCTAGAGAGGAACCAGGCTATGAGGGGTGGCCAGTCCTCTTCTGGCTGTGCCGGGTGGAGATTATAACAGAACATGGCCAAGATGTTCAAATGTTCATAGGTGACCAGCAGGGTCAAATAATAATAATCACAGTGGTTGTAGAGGGTGCAACAGGTCAGCACCTTGAGAGTAAATGTCAGTTGGCTTTTTATATCCGATCATTAAGAGTATCTCTACCACTCCTGCTGTCTCTAGAGAGTTGAAAACATTAGGTCTGGGACAGGTAGCACGTCCGGTGAACAGGTCAGGATTCCATAGCCGCTGGCAGAACAGTTGAAACTGGAGCAGCAGCACGACCAGGTAGACTGGGGACAGCAAGGAGTCATCAGGCCAGGTAGTCCTGAGACATGGTCCTAGGGCTCAGGTCCTCAGAGAGAGAGAGAGAAAGAGAGAAAGCATACTTACATTCACACAGGACACCAGATAAGACAGGATAAATACTCTAGATATAACAAACTGACCCTAGCCCCCCGACACAAACTATTGCGACATAAATACTGGAGGCTGAAACAGGAGGGGTCAGGAGACACTGTGGCCCCGTCCGACTACACCCCCGGACAGGGCCAAACAGGCAGGATATAACCCCACCCACTTTGCCAAAGCACAGCTCCCACACCACTAGAGAGGTATCTTCAACCACCGACTTACCATCCTGAGACAATGCTGAGTATAGCCCACAAAGATCTCCGCCATGGCACAACCCAAGGGGGCGCCAACCCAGACAGGAAGATCACGTCAGTGACTCAACCCACTCAAGTGACGCACCCCTCTTAGGGACGGCATGGAAGAGCACCAGTAAGCCAGTGACTCAGCCCCTGTAATAGGGTTAGAGGCAGAGAATCCCAGTGGAGAGAGGGGAACCGGCCAGGCAGAGACAGCAAGGGTGGTTCGTTGTCCCAGTGCCTTTCTGTTCACCTTCACACTCCTGGGCCAGATTACAGTCAATCATAGGACCAACTCTATACAACCAAGGTAGAATATAGCGCTCTACAGCCAAGCCATGTTCTTATTTACATTGTCCAGCCCCTGGGGGATATGAAATGTAGGATAAATCATTAAAGCAAATCAAATCAAATTGTATTTGTCACATGGGCTGAATACAACAGGTGTATGTTTACCGTGAAATGCTTACAAGCCCTTAACCAACAAAGCAGTTTTAAGAAAAATATTGACTAAATAAAATAAAGTGAAAAATTAAAAGAGCAACAATAGAATAACAACAACGAGGCTATATACTGGGTACTGGTACCAAGTCAATGTGCGGGGGTACAGGTTAGTTGAGGTAATTGAGGTAATATGTAATTAGTGGTAAAGTGACTATGCATAGACAATAAACAGGGAGTATCTGTAAGGGTCGACGCTGGTAGAGACAAGAAGCAGGTACAGGGAGTGAACATTTAATGGCGACGGACATAGGACAGGACAGCGTCTGGACGTGAACACATAACCACATTAATGCTGACACAGGGAACAAACGGGGGAGCAGACAGTAATAGACAGGGCAATCAACAAAGAGAAGGAGTCCAGGTGAGTCCAATGAGCGCTGCTGCGCGTAATGATGGTGACAGGTGTGCGTAACGAAGGGCAGCCTGACGCCCTCGAGCGCCAGAGAGGGAGAGCGGGAGCAGGCGTGACAGTAGCAGCAGCATAAAAAAAGTGGGGAGGTCAATAAAATGTAAATAGTCCAGGTGGCCATTTGATTAATTGCTCAGCAGTCTTATGGCTTGGGGGTAGAAGCTGTTAAGAAGCCTTTTGGACCTAGACTTGGCACTCCAGTACAGCTTGCCGTGCGGTAGCAAAGAAACCAGTCTATGACCAGGGTGCTCAGCACTCCTTTTACTGTAGGCCACGATCATCTCCTTTATCTTGAAGTAGAGGTTGTTGGCACCACACTGCCAGGCCTCCTCCTTCTAGGCTGTCTCATTGTTGTCAGTGATCAGGCCTACCACGTTGTGTCATCTGCAAACTTAATGATGGTGTTGGAGTCGTGCTTGGTCACGCCGTCATGGGTGAACAGGGAGTACAGGAGGGGACTAAGCACGCACCCCTGGGCAGTGTGGATTTCAATAGAGTTTGCGTCATCTGTGGAGCTGTTGGGGCGGTATGCGAATTGGAGTGGGTCTAGGGTTTCTAGGATGATGGTTTTGATTTGAGCGTTGAGCATTTTTTCTTGTTTGCTTATGGCCCAATACAGCTTGTCGGTCTTAGTGGTGGTAAATATAGATGAAAACTCTCTTGGGTCAGGGATTTGGGTCAGGGATTTGGGCCTGGTCTTGGGTCAGGGATTTGGGCCTGGTCTTGGGTCGGGATTTGGGCCTGGTCTTGGGTCAGGGAATTGGGATCAGGGATTTGGGCCTGGTCTTGGGTCAGGGATTTGGGCCTGGTCTTGGGTCAGGGATTTGCGCCTGGTCTTGGGATCGGGATTTGGGCCTGGTCTTGGGTCAGGGATTTGGGCCTGGTCTTGGGTCGGGGATTTGGGCCTGGTCTTGGGTCAGGGATCTGGGCCTGGTCTTGGGTCAGGGATTTGGGCCTGGTCTTGGGTCAGGGATTCGGGCCTGGTCTTGGGTCAGGGATTTGGGCCTGGTCTTGGGTCGGGGATTTGGGCCTGGTCTTGGGTCGGGGATTTGGGCCTGGTCTTGGGTCGGGGATTCTCGTTACGTTCGGTACTTCTGTCAAATGTGTCTCATGCGATTGAGAGGATCAAGTCTGTATCATCCCCGTTCTAGTAAGAAGAGCAAAGAGCTCCACTTCCTCATTCACTGCTGCTAGATTCCATAGACACATTCTGCCGAGTGATGTGATTACTTTCTGCAAGAGACAACACACACTTTTAAAAAAGACGAGGTTGCTTCTTTTTTCAACTGTAGCCCCATGAAATCAGCTAAAACAAGCTCAATAACTCATTGCCTGACACACACTCCTATGGAATAATATGCATTCATCCGTATTGTGAATAGCCCTAGGCTACATCTTGATTTACCCAGTTTATCAATAAAGATTTACCATTCAAATCAATTATTACCATTATGTTGTTTTGTAGTTAGTGCTAAAAACGAAGTCAAATTGATTGTATGATTTGTATAATTGATTCATTGATGCATACATGGCTGTCCTGACATAACGTTTTTCAAATGCCATGATATTGTATTGTAGTGTAATGTCATGATATTGTATTGTAGTGTAATGTCATGATATTGTATTGTAATGTAATGTCATGATATTGTATTGTAGTGTAATGTCATGATATTGTATTGTAGTGTAATGTCATGATATTGTATTGTAGTGTAATGTCATGATATTGTATTGTAGTGTAATGTCATGATATTGTATTGTAGTGTAATGTCATGATATTGTATTGCAGTGTAATGTCATGATATTGTATTGTAGTGTAATATCATGATATTGTATTGTAGTGTAATGTCATGATATTGTAATGTAATGTCATGATATTGTATTGTAGTGTAATGTCATGATATTGTATTGTACTGTAGTGTAATGTCATGATATTTTATTGTAATGTCATGATATTGTATTGTAGTGTAATATCATGATATTGTATTGTAATGTAATGTCATGACATTGTATTGTAGTGTAATGTCATGATATTGTAGTGTAATGTCATGATATTGTATTGTAGTGTAATGTCATGAAATTGTAATGTAATGTCATGATATTGTATTGTAGTGTAATGTCATGATATTGTATTGTAATGTAATGTCATGACATTGTATTGTAATGTAATGTCATGACATTGTATTGTAGTGCAATGTCATGATATTGTAATGTAATGTCATGACATTGTATTGTAGTGTAATGTCATGATATTGTAGTGTAATGTCATGATATTGTAATGTAATGTCATGATATTGTATTGTAGTGTAGTGTAATGTCATGATATTGTATTGTAATGTAATGTCATGACATTGTATTGTAGTGTAATGTCATGATATTGTAATGTGATGTCATGACATTGTATTGTAGTGTAATGTCATGATATTGTAGTGTAATGTCATGATATTGTAATGTAATGTCATGATATTGTATTGTAGTGTAGTGTAATGTCATGATATTGTATTGTAGTGTAATGTCATGATATTGTATTGTAGTGTAATGTCATGATATTGTATTGTAGTGTAATATCATGATATTGTATTGTAATGTAATGTCATGACATTGTATTGTAGTGTAATGTCATGATATTGTAGTGTAATGTCATGATATTGTAGTGTAATGTCATGATATTGTAGTGTAATGTCATGATATTGTAATGTAATGTCATGATATTGTATTGTAATGTAATGTCATGATATTGTATTGTAGTGTAATGTCATGATATTGTAGTGTAATGTCATGATATTGTAGTGTAATGTCAATATTGTAATGTAATGTCATGATATTGTATTGTAATGTCATGATATTGTATTGTAGTGTAATGATATGTTATTGTAGTGTAATGATATGTTATTGTAGTGTAATGTCATGATATTGTATTGTAGTGTAATGTCATGATATTGTAATGTAATGTCATGATATTGTATTGTAGTGTAATGTCATGATATTGTAATGTAATGTCATGATATTGTATTGTAGTGTAATGTCATGATATTGTATTGTAGTGTAGTGTAATGTCATGATATTGTATTGTAATGTAATTTCATGATATTGTAGTGTAATGTCATGATATTGTAGTGTAATGTCATGATATTGTAATGTAATGTCATGATATTGTATTGTAGTGTAATGTCATGATATTGTAATGTAATGTCATGATATTGTATTGTAGTGTAATGTCATGATATTGTAATGTAATGTCATGATATTGTATTGTAGTGTAATGTCATGATATTGTATTGTAGTGTAGTGTAATGTCATGATATTGTATTGTAATGTAATTTCATGATATTGTAATGTAATGTCATGATATTGTATTGTAGTGTAGTGTAATGTCATGATATTGTATGGTAGTGTCATGATATTGTATTGTAGTGTAATGTCATGATATTGTATTGCAGTGTAATGTCATGATATTGTATTGTAGTGTAATAACATGATATTGTATTGTAGTGTAATGTCATGATATTGTAATGTAATGTCATGATATTGTATTGTAGTGTAATGTCATGATATTGTATTGTAGTGTAATGTCATGATATTGTATTGCAGTGTAATGTCATGATATTGTATTGTAGTGTAATAACATGATATTGTATTGTAGTGTAATGTCATGATATTGTAATGTAATGTCATGATATTGTATTGTAGTGTAATGTCATGATATTGTATTGTACTGTAGTGTAATGTCATGATATTTTATTGTAATGTAATGTCATGATATTGTATTGTAGTGTAATATCATGATATTGTATTGTAATGTAATGTCATGACATTGTATTGTAGTGTAATGTCATGATATTGTAGTGTAATGTCATGATATTGTATTGTAGTGTAATGTCATGATATTGTAATGTAATGTCATGATATTGTATTGTAGTGTAATGTCATGATATTGTATTGTACTGTAGTGTAATTTCATGATATTTTATTGTAATGTAATGTCATGATATTGTATTGTAGTGTAATATCATGATATTGTATTGTAATGTAATGTCATGACATTGTATTGTAGTGTAATGTCATGATATTGTAATGTAATGTCATGACATTGTATTGTAATGTAATGTCATGATATTGTAGTGTAATGTCATGATATTGTAATGTCATGATATTGTATTGTACTGTAGTGTAATGTCATGATATGTATTGTAATGTAATGTCATGACATTGTATTGTAGTGTAATGTCATGATATTGTATGTGATGTCATGACATTGTATTGTAGTGTAATGTCATGATATTGTAGTGTAATGTCATGATATTGTATTGTAGTGTAATGTCATGATATTGTATTGCAGTGTAATATCATGATATTGTATTGTAATGTAATGTCATGACATTGTATTGTAGTGTAATGTCATGATATTGTAGTGTAATGTCATGATATTGTAGTGTAATGTCATGATATTGTAATGTAATGTCATGATATTGTATTGTAATGTAATGTCATGATATTGTATTGTAGTGTAATGTCATGATATTGTAGTGTAATGTCATGATATTGTATTGTAGTGTAATGTCATGATATTGTATTGTAGTGTAATATCATGATATTGTATTGTAATGTAATGTCATGACATTGTATTGTAGTGTAATGTCATGATATTGTAGTGTAATGTCATGATATTGTAGTGTAATGTCATGATATTGTAATGTAATGTCATGATATTGTATTGTAATGTAATGTCATGATATTGTATTGTAGTGTAATGTCATGATATTGTAGTGTAATGTCATGATATTGTAGTGTAATGTCATGATATTGTAATGTAATGTCACGATATTGTATTGTAATGTAATGTCATGATATTGTATTGTATTGTAATGTCATGATATTGTATTGTAGTGTAATGATATGTTATTGTGTGTAATGTCATGATATTGTATTGTAGTGTAATGTCATGATATTGTAATGTAATGTCATGATATTGTATTGTAGTGTAATGTCATGATATTGTAATGTAATGTCATGATATTGTATTGTAGTGTAATGTCATGATATTGTATTGTAATGTCATGATATTGTATTGTAGTGTAATGATATGTTATTGTAGTGTAATGTCATGATATTGTAGTGTAATGTCATGATATTGTAATGTAATGTCATGATATTGTATTGTAGTGTAATGTCATGATATTGTATTGTAGTGTAATAATGTCATGATATTGTATTGTAATGTAATTTCATGATATTGTATTGTAGTGTCATGATATTGTATTGTAGTGTAATGTCATGATATTGTATTGTAGTGTAGTGTAATGTCATGATATTGTATTGTAATGTAATTTCATGATATTGTAATGTAATGTCATGATATTGTATTGTAGTGTAATGTCATGATATTGTATGTCATGATATTGTATTGTAGTGTAATGTCATGATATTGTATTGCAGTGTAATGTCATGATATTGTATTGTAGTGTAATGTCATGATATTGTATTGTAGTGTAATGTCATGATATTGTATTGCAGTGTAATGTCATGATATTGTATTGTAGTGTAATGTCATGATATTGTATTGTAGTGTAATGTCATGATATTGTATTGCAGTGTAATGTCATGATATTGTATTGTAGTGTAATATCATGATATTGTATTGTAGTGTAATGTCATGATATTGTAATGTAATGTCATGATATTGTATTGTAGTGTAATGTCATGATATTGTATTGTACTGTAGTGTAATGTCATGATATTTTATTGTAATGTAATGTCATGATATTGTATTGTAGTGTAATATCATGATATTGTATTGTAATGTAATGTCATGACATTGTATTGTAGTGTAATGTCATGATATTGTAGTGTAATGTCATGATATTGTATTGTAGTGTAATGTCATGATATTGTAATGTAATGTCATGATATTGTATTGTAGTGTAATGTCATGATATTGTATTGTACTGTAGTGTAATTTCATGATATTTTATTGTAATGTAATGTCATGATATTGTATTGTAGTGTAATATCATGATATTGTATTGTAATGTAATGTCATGACATTGTATTGTAGTGTAATGTCATGATATTGTAATGTAATGTCATGACATTGTATTGTAGTGTAATGTCATGATATTGTAGTGTAATGTCATGATATTGTAATGTAATGTCATGATATTGTATTGTAGTGTAGTGTAATGTCATGATATTGTATTGTAATGTAATGTCATGACATTGTATTGTAGTGTAATGTCATGATATTGTAATGTAATGTCATGACATTGTATTGTAGTGTAATGTCATGATATTGTAGTGTAATGTCATGATATTGTAATGTCATGATATTGTAGTGTAGTGTAGTGTAATGTCATGATATTGTATTGTAGTGTAATGTCATGATATTGTATTGTAGTGTAATGTCATGATATTGTATTGTAGTGTAATATCATGATATTGTATTGTAATGTAATGTCATGACATTGTATTGTAGTGTAATGTCATGATATTGTAGTGTAATGTCATGATATTGTAGTGTAATGTCATGATATTGTAGTGTAATGTCATGATATTGTAATGTAATGTCATGATATTGTATTGTAATGTAATGTCATGATATTGTATTGTAGTGTAATGTCATGATATTGTAGTGTAATGTCATGATATTGTAGTGTAATGTCATGATATTGTAATGTAATGTCACGATATTGTATTGTAATGTAATGTCATGATATTGTATTGTAGTGTAATGTCATGATATTGTATTGTAGTGTAATGTCATGATATTGTATTGTAATGTCATGATATTGTATTGTAGTGTAATGATATGTTATTGTAGTGTAATGTCATGATATTGTATTGTAGTGTAATGTCATGATATTGTATTGTAGTGTAATGTCATGATATTGTATTGTAATGTCATGATATTGTATTGTAGTGTAATGTCATGATATTGTATTGTAATGTAATGTCATGATATTGTATTGTAGTGTAATGTCATGATTGTCACGGCCGTCCTCCTCTTCATCTGAAGAGGAGAGGCGAAACGGATCAGAGGACCAATATGCGGCGTGGTAAGTGTCCATGGTAAATCTTTAATAAAGAAAGTACTGACACTGCATACAAAACAATAAACAAATGACGACCGTGAAGCTACAACATAGACAATCACCCACAAACAAACAGTGCAACCCAGGCTACCTAAGTATGATTCTCAATCAGAGACAACTAATGACACCTGCCTCTGATTGAGAACCATACTAGGCCGAAACATAGAAATGCCCCAAAACATAGAAAAACAAACATAGACTGCCCACCCAACTCACGCCCTGACCAACTAAATAAATACAAAACAAAGGAAATAAAGGTCAGAACGTGACAATGATATTGTATTGTAGTGTAATGTCATGGTATTGTATTGTAGTGTAATGTCATGATATTGTATTGTAATGTAATTTCATGATATTGTATTGTAGTGTCATGTCATGATATTGTAATGTAATGTCATGATATTGTATTGTAGTGTAATGTCATGATATTGTAATGTAATGTCATGATATTGTATTGTAGTGTAATGTCATGATATTGTATTGTAGTGTAGTGTAATGTCATGATATTGTATTGTAATGTAATTCATGATATTGTATTGTAGTGTCATGATATTGTATTGTAGTGTAATGTCATGATATTGTATTGTAGTGTAGTGTAATGTCATGATATTGTATTGTAATGTAATTTCATGATATTGTAATGTAATGTCATGATATTGTATTGTAGTGTAATGTCATGATATTGTATGGTAGTGTAATGTCATGATATTGTATGGTAGTGTAATGTCATGATATTGTATTGTAGTGTAATGTCATGATATTGTAGTGTAATGTCATGATATTGTAATGTAATGTCATGATATTGTATTGTAGTGTAATATCATGATATTGTATTGTAATGTAATGTCATGACATTGTATTGTAGTGTAATGTCATGATATTGTAATGTAATGTCATGATATTGTAATGTAATGTCATGACATTGTATTGTAGTGTAATGTCATGATATTGTAATGTAATGTCATGATATTGTAATGTAATGTCATGACATTGTATTGTAGTGTAATGTCATGATATTGTAATGTAATGTCATGACATTGTATTGTAGTGTAATGTCATGATATTGTAGTGTAATGGCATGATATTGTAATGTAATGTCATGATATTGTATTGTAATGTAATGTCATGATATTGTATTGTAGTGTAATGTCATGATATTGTATTGTAGTGTAATGTCATGGTATTGTATTGTAGTGTAATGTCATGATATTGTATTGTAATGTAATTTCATGATATTGTATTGTAGTGTCATGATATTGTATTGTAGTGTAATGTCATGATATTGTATTGTAATGTAATTTCATGATATTGTATTGTAGTGTAATGTCATGATATTGTAATGTAATGTCATGATATTGTATTGTAGTGTAATGTCATGATATTGTATTGTAGTGTAGTGTAATGTCATGATATTGTATTGTAATGTAATTTCATGATATTGTATTGTAGTGTCATGATATTGTATTGTAGTGTAATGTCATGATATTGTATTGTAGTGTAGTGTAATGTCATGATATTGTATTGTAATGTAATTTCATGATATTGTAATGTAATGTCATGATATTGTATTGTAGTGTAATGTCATGATATTGTATGGTAGTGTAATGTCATGATATTGTATGGTAGTGTAATGTCATGATATTGTATTGTAGTGTAATGTCATGATATTGTAGTGTAATGTCATGATATTGTAGTGTAATGTCATGGTATGTCATGGTGTAATGTATTGATATTGAACTCAAAAGACGATTGAACAGTGTAGTCGAGTTTATCTGTCTGGATCTGTACTTTGGCCTTATTTTTTCATTTTTTTGCCCGCTATCGTTTTGGTATTGTTTTGATTTCGAGTATCGTTTTGGTATTGTTTTGATTTCGAGTATCGCGATGATATTGAGTATCATGATACTAAACCTGGAATCGGTATCGAAGTCAAAAAGCTGGTTTCATGAAAACACTAGTACCCATCAAACTTTTTATTTACTTTTGTCATTTTTCTTTTTCAGAGGGGGGTTACAGTTACAAAAACAATCTAATGCATATAAAGATCACCTCACCGTTCACCTGCCCACGTCGGGCTATCATAGTTAAGTAACATAATAGATGGAAAGCATTGAATATTCATGCACTTCGAAATACATTTAGTAACTTTGCCACAGCAGCATTGAAATGCAGGGCACTCCCACATCATATGAAGGAATCTGATTTAGGGGACACGGTGAACAGTTAGTAGTTGTGGCCAATTTCATCGTAAAACGTTTCCTTGGTGTTAAAACCAGTCTGTGAACAAACTTAAAAATGTATAAATCGATGGTTTGTTTTACCGAATGCCATAATGTTCCATATTCTGTTCCAGTTAAGGAGTGGTTCAGACTCAATTAGATCCATGGACCATACTTTTTTAATGGCTAGCTCAGAATATGAGCTTTCTAAAAGTTGTTTATATATTATAGAGATCAGTCCTTTCAGGAGCCCAGATAATGTATTTATGAATCGCATCATTGGGATTTCCCAAGGTACTCCATAGGCCAGCTGAGTTGTAAATATTGAAAAAAGGATTTGCCTGTGTAATGTGTATTTGTCTTACAAATCGTGGATTGTTCTGAAACAATTATTGTCCACATTTAGACACATTTAGACCATTGGGGTTCCAAAAGGCCGTCCTCCAGATCACAAGGCATTATTGTCCATGAGATCGGTAAGGGTACGGATGACACATTTAGACCATTGGGGTTCCAAAAGGCCGTCCTCCAGATCACAAGGCATTATTGTCCATGAGATCGGTACGGATGACACATTTAGACCATTGGGGTTCCAAAAGGCCGTCCTCCAGATCACAAGGCATTATTGTCCATGAGATCGGTACGGATGACACATTTAGACCATTGGGGTTCCAAAAGGTCGTCCTCCAGGTCACATTATTGGGAGAAATTATTGGGAGAAATTGGGAGAAATTGGCGCATGGGCCATTTTGATTCCCTGTTACATTGTTTTTCAATGTTTTGCGCCAAAATATAAATTGTTTGAGCAATATAGGACCAAAGCTTCCCTGTTTACATGGTTTTTCAATGTTTTGAGACCAAAATTCCAGGTCAATAAGAGACACCATATTACATTGTTTAATGGATATATCAGTGGAGACCACCTCTTCCAGGTCAATAAGAGACACCATATTACATTGTTAAAGGGACCACCTCTTACAGGACAATAGGAGACACCATATTACTCTATACTCAGTCAAGTCAGGCAGAAGAATCATGTCTAAACCAATTTAGGGTGGGACGAAATGTTAGAGCCTGGAAAAACAATTGATAGTTTAGTGTGGATGGTCCTCCTACATCTTTCCCTCTTTGTAAAATATCATTTTATCTAGGATCGTTTCCATATACATTTTAAAACCGCACTATTCATTTGATCCCAAATGAATGGGGAGCCATTGGACGTATTGAACCACAGAAATTCAGCTGTGGCAATATATTCATTTAGGGAAAGGGAAAAGGGGTGGAGACCTAGTCAGTTTGTACAACTGAATGCATTCAACTGAAATGCGTCCTTCCCCATTTAACCCAACCCTTCTGAATCAGAGAGGTGCAGGGGTGGCTGCCATAAACGACTTCCACGTCTTCGGCCCCCTGGGGAACAGTGGGTAGACAATTTAAGGTTAAAGCAACTGGGATACTATTTCAATCTACTGAGGTTTGGATTTATATGATTTGAGCTGTTAAAGTTTCTGTCCCCGGTTTATCAAAAGGAAGGAAATAGATCTCAGAAATGGGAAACGATAGTGATTCCATAAGTAGAGACGGAGTCCTCCATCGGGGTCCAGAAATGGGAAATGATAGTGATTCCATAAGTAGAGACGGAGTCCTCCATCGGGGTCCAGAAATGGGAAACGATAGTGCTCCATAAGTAGAGACGGAGTCCTCCATCGGGGTCCAGAAATGGGAAACGATAGTGATTCCATAAGTAGAGACGGAGTCCTCCATCGGGGTCCAGAAATGGGAAACGATAGTGATTCCATAAGTAGAGACGGAGTCCTCCATCGGGGTCCAGAAATGGGAAACGATTGTGATTCCATAAGTAGAGACGGAGTCCTCCATCGGGGTCCAGAAATGGGAAACGATAGTGATTCTATAAGTAGAGACGGAGTCCTCCATCGGGGTCCAGAAATGGGAAACGATAGTGATTCCATAAGTAGAGACGGAGTCCTCCATCGGGGTCCAGAAATGGGAAACGATAGTGATTCCATAAGTAGAGACGGAGTCCTCCATCGGGGTCCAGAAATGGGAAACGATAGTGCTCCATAAGTAGAGACGGAGTCCTCCATCGGGGTCCAGAAATGGGAAACGATAGTGATTCCATAAGTAGAGACGGAGTCCTCCATCGGGGTCCAGAAATGGGAAACGATAGTGATTCTATAAGTAGAGACGGAGTCCTCCATCGGGGTCCAGAAATGGGAAACGATAGTGATTCCATAAGTAGAGACGGAGTCCTCCATCGGGGTCCAGAAATGGGAAACGATAGTGATTCCATAAGTAGAGACGGAGTCCTCCATCGGGGTCCAGAAATGGGAAACGATAGTGATTCCATAAGTAGAGACGGAGTCCTCCATCGGGGTCCAGAAATGGGAAACGATAGTGATTCCATAAGTAGAGACGGAGTCCTCCATCGGGGTCCAGAAATGGGAAACGATAGTGATTCTATAAGTAGAGACGGAGTCCTCCATCGGGGTCCAGAAATGGGAAACGATAGTGATTCCATAAGTAGAGACGGAGTCCTCCATCGGGGTCCAGAAATGGGAAACGATAGTGATTCCATAAGTAGAGACGGAGTCCTCCATCGGGGTCCAGAAATGGGAAACGATAGTGCTCCATAAGTAGAGACGGAGTCCTCCATCGGGGTCCAGAAATGGGAAACGATAGTGATTCCATAAGTAGAGACGGAGTCCTCCATCGGGGTCCAGAAATGGGAAACGATAGTGATTCTATAAGTAGAGACGGAGTCCTCCATCGGGGTCCAGAAATGGGAAACGATAGTGATTCCATAAGTAGAGACGGAGTCCTCCATCGGGGTCCAGAAATGGGAAACGATAGTGATTCCATAAGTAGAGACGGAGTCCTCCATCGGGGTCCAGAAATGGGAAACGATAGTGATTCCATAAGTAGAGACGGAGTCCTCCATCGGGGTCCAGAAATGGGAAACGATAGTGATTCTATAAGTAGAGACGGAGTCCTCCATCGGGGTCCAGAAATGGGAAACGATAGTGATTCCATAAGTAGAGACGGAGTCCTCCATCGGGGTCCCGAGAGGCAGTAGGGTCTGAATTGGTTAGATTAATTTTATAACACGAGATAAAGCTGCATTGTTCTATGATCGCCAATGCGTTTGGGAGTGATTTTTATACATTGTCTAGACATAGTAAAATGTGTATAATTAGACGAAGTGATCTGTAGATTTTAGTGTTATTTCTTTGAATTGATGAATGTCCTGGGCCAGAGGTTCCATGGATAATAAAATAGCAAAGGTGAAATGGGATCTCCTTCTGCTGCTTCTTATTGATAATATATAATATGATAAATAATACAGAATATAATAGAATACAGAATAGAATTGAATAGAATACAGAATAGAATACAGAATATAATAGAATACAGAATAGAATACAGAATAGAATGGAATACAGAATAGAAAACATAATAGAAAACAGAATAGAATAGAATACAGAATAGAATAGAATACAGAATAGAAAACAGAATATAATACAGAATAGAATAGAATACAGAATAGAAAACAGAATAGAATACAGAATAGAATAGAATACAGAATAGAATTGAATAGAATATAATATAATACAGAATAGAATAGAATACAGAATAGAATTGAATAGAATACAGAATAGAATAGAATATAGAATAGAATACAGAATAGAATAGAATAGAATACAGAATAGAATAGAATACAGAATAGAATATAATACAGAATAGAATACAGAATAGAATAGAATACAGAATAGAATACAGAATAGAATAGAATACAGAATAGAATAGAATACAGAATAGAATAGAATATAGAATAGAATAGAATACAGAATAGAAAACAGAATATAATATAATACAGAATAGAATAGAATAGAATACAGAATAGAATAGAATATAGAATAGAATACAGAATAGAATTGAATAGAATACAGAATAGAATAGAATACAGAATAGAATACAGAATAGAATTGAATACAGAATAGAATAGAATAGAATACAGAATAGAATAGAATACAGAATAGAATAGAATACAGAATAGAATTGAATAGAATACAGAATAGAATAGAATACAGAATAGAATAGAATACAGAATAGAATACAGAATAGAATAGAATATAGAATAGAATACAGAATAGAATTGAATAGAATACAGAATAGAATAGAATACAGAATAGAATTGAATAGAATACAGAATAGAATTGAATAGAATACAGCATAGAATAGAATACAGAATAGAATACAGAATAGAATAGAATATAATACAGAATAGAATTGAATAGAATACAGAATAGAATAGAATACAGAATAGAATACAGAATAGAATAGAATACAGAATAGAATAGAATACAGAATAGAATACAGAATAGAATAGAATACAGAATAGAATACAGAATAGAATAGAATACAGAATAGAATAGAATACAGAATAGAATAGAATAGAATACAGAATAGAATAGAATACAGAATAGAATAGAATACAGAATAGAATAGAATACAGAATAGAATAGAATAGAATAGAATAGAATACAGAATAGAATACAGAATAGAATAGAATACAGAATAGAATAGAATACAGAATAGAATAGAATAGAATAGAATACAGAATAGAATAGAATACAGAATAGAATACAGAATAGAATACAGAATAGAATAGAATACAGAATAGAATAGAATACAGAATAGAATACAGAATAGAATAGAATACAGAATAGAATACAGAATAGAATAGAATACAGAATAGAATAGAATACAGCATAGAATACAGAATAGAATAGAATACAGAATAGAATACAGAATAGAATACAGAATAGAATACAGAATAGAATAGCATACAGCATAGAATAGAATTGAATAGAATACAGAATAGAATAGAATACAGAATAGAATAGAATACAGAATAGAATATAGAATAGAATACAGAATAGAATTGAATAGAATACAGCATAGAATAGAATACAGAATAGAATACAGAATAGAATTGAATAGAATACAGAATAGAATTGAATAGAATACAGAATAGAATAGAATACAGAATAGAATAGAATACAGAATAGAATACAGAATAGAATTGAATAGAATACAGAATAGAATAGAATAGAATACAGAATAGAATAGAATACAGAATAGAATAGAATATAGAATAGAATACAGAATAGAATAGAATACAGAATAGAATTGAATAGAATACAGAATAGAATTGAATAGAATACAGAATAGAATAGAATACAGAATAGAATAGAATATAGAATAGAATACAGAATAGAATAGAATATAGAATAGAATACAGAATAGAATAGAATAGAATTGAATAGAATACAGAATAGAATTGAATAGAATACAGCATAGAATAGAATACAGAATAGAATACAGAATAGAATAGAATAGAATACAGAATAGAATAGAATACAGAATAGAATAGAATAGAATACATAATAGAATTGAATAGAATACAGAATAGAATAGAATACAGAATAGAATAGAATACAGAATAGAATACAGAATAGAATAGAATACAGAATAGAATAGAATACAGAATAGAATTGAATAGAATACAGAATAGAATAGAATAGAATACAGAATAGAATAGAATAGAATACAGAATAGAATAGAATAGAATACAGAATAGAATAGAATACAGAATAGAATAGAATACAGAATAGAATATAATACAGAATAGAATAGAATACAGAATAGAATACAGAATAGAATACAGAATAGAATAGAATATAGAATAGAATACAGCATAGAATAGAATTGAATAGAATACAGAATAGAATAGAATACAGAATAGAATTGAATAGAATACAGAATAGAATTGAATAGAATACAGAATAGAATAGAATACAGAATAGAATAGAATACAGAATAGAATACAGAATAGAATAGAATACAGAATAGAATACAGAATAGAATAGAATAGAATACAGAATAGAATAGAATACAGAATAGAATTTAATACAGAATAGAATACAGAATAGAATACAGAATAGAATAGAATATAGAATAGAATACAGAATAGAATAGAATACAGAATAGAATAGAATATAATACATAATAGAATACAGAATAGAATAGAATAGAATACAGAATAGAATAGAATACAGAATAGAATAGAATAGAACACAGAATAGAATAGAATACAGAATAGAATAGAATACAGAATAGAATAGAATACAGAATAGAATACAGAATAGAATAGAATAGAGAATAGAATACAGAATAGAATTGAATAGAATACAGAATAGAATAGAATACAGAATAGAATACAGAATAGAATTGAATAGAATACAGAATAGAATTGAATAGAATACAGAATAGAATAGAATACAGCATAGAATAGAATACAGAATAGAATACAGAATAGAATTGAATAGAATACAGAATAGAATAGAATAGAATACAGAATAGAATAGAATACAGAATAGAATAGAATATAGAATAGAATACAGAATAGAATACAGAATAGAATTGAATAGAATACAGAATAGAATTGAATAGAATACAGAATAGAATTGAATAGAATACAGAATAGAATAGAATACAGAATAGAATTGAATAGAATAGAATACAGCATAGAATACAGAATATAATTGAATAGAATACAGCATAGAATAGAATACAGAATAGAATAGAATACAGAATAGAATAGAATAGAATAGAATACAGCATAGAATAGAATACAGAATAGAATAGAATACAGAATAGAATAGAATAGAATAGAATACAGCATAGAATACAGAATATAATAGAATAGAATACAGAATAGAATTGAATAGAATACAGAATAGAATAGAATACAGAATAGAAAACAGAATAGAATAGAATACAGAATAGAATATAAATACAGAATAGAATAGAATACAGAATAGAATAGAATACAGAATAGAATAGAATAGAATAGAATACAGAATATAATTGAATAGAATACAGAATATAATAGAATAGAATACAGAATAGAATTGAATAGAATACAGAATAGAATAGAATACAGAATAGAATTGAATACAGCATAGAATACAGAATATAATTGAATAGAATACAGAATATAATTGAATAGAATACAACATAGAATAGAATACAGAATAGAATAGAATACAGAATAGAATACAGAATAGAATTGAATACAGAATAGAATTGAATAGAATACAGAATAGAATAGAATACAGAATAGAATAGAATACAGCATAGAATAGAATACAGAATAGAATAGAATACAGAATAAAATTGAATAGAATACAGAATAGAATAGAATACAGAATAGAATAGAATACAGAATAGAATTGAATACAGAATAGAATAGAATAGAATACAGAATAGAATAGAATACAGAATAGAATAGAATAGAATACAGAATAGAATAGAATACAGAATAGAATATAATACAGAATAGAATAGAATACAGAATAGAATAGAATACAGAATAGAATAGAATACAGAATAGAATACAGAATAGAATTGAATAGAATACAGAATAGAATACAGAATAGAATTGAATAGAATATAGAATTGAATACAGAATAGAATTGAATAGAATACAGCATAGAATAGAATACAGAATAGAATAGAATAGAATACAGAATAGAATACAGAATATAATTGAATAGAATACAGAATAGAGTAGAATACAGAATAGAATAGAATACAGAATAGAATAGAATACAGAATAGAATACAGAATAGAATAGAATAGAATACAGAATAGAATACAGAATAGAATACAGAATATAATTGAATAGAATACAGAATAGAATAGAATATAGAATAGAATACAGAATAGAATAGAATAGAATACAGAATAGAATAGAATACAGAATAGAATAGAATACAGAATAGAATAGAATAGAATACAGAATAGAATAGAATAGAATACAGAATAGAAAACAGAATAGAATAGAATACAGAATAGAATACAGAATAGAATTGAATAGAATACAGAATAGAATAGAATACAGAATAGAATAGAATACAGAATAGAAAACAGAACAGAATAGAATACAGAATAGAATAGAATAGAATACAGAATAGAATACAGAATAGAATTGAATAGAATACAGAATAGAATAGAATACAGAATAGAATAGAATACAGAATAGAATTGAATACAGAATAGAATTGAATAGAATACAGAATAGAATAGAATACAGAATAGAATAGAATAGAATACAGAATAGAATAGAATACAGAATAGAATAGAATACAGAATAGAATAGAATAGAATACAGAATAGAATAGAATAGAATACAGAATAGAATACAGAATAGAATAGAATACAGAATAGAATAGAATACAGAATAGAATAGAATACAGAATAGAATACAGAATAGAATAGAATACAGAATAGAATAGAATACAGAATAGAATAGAATACAGAATAGAATACAGAATAGAATAGAATAGAATAGAATAGAATACAGAATAGAATAGAATACAGAATAGAATACAGAATAGAATAGAATACAGAATAGAATAGAATACAGAATAGAATACAGAATAGAATAGAATACAGAATAGAATAGAATACAGAATAGAATACAGAATAGAATAGAATACAGAATAGAATAGAATACAGAATAGAATAGAATACAGAATAGAATAGAATACAGAATAGAATAGAATACAGAATATAATAGAATAGAATACAGAATATAATAGAATAGAATACAGAATAGAATAGAATACAGCTGGAACATTTTAATACATGAGTTTAGGCCTTTCAAATTCCAAGACAGTACAGCTAACGTTAACATTGTTTAAAGAAATAAAACAATAAGTAGTTTTGTATTATTAGGTGAAACAAAAATAAGGACCCACAGGGAAACCGATTCATACTTGTTTTATAATCTGAAGGTATTGAGAAAAATGAAGTAAAACATGAAAATAAGTATCCATTTACCCCTTCAGACCCTTTAATGTAAGTTATCAGACATCGGCCTTATTATTAGTGGTAACAGAAATAACTAAACATCGGCCTTATTATTAGTGGCAATAGAAATAACTAAACATCGACCTTATTATTAGTGGTAACAGAAATAACTAAACATCAGCCTTATTATTAGTGGTAACAGAAATAACTAAACATCAGCCTTATTATTAGTGGTAACAGAAATAACTAAACATCAGCCTTATTATTAGTGGTAATAGAAATAACTAAACATCAGCCTTATTATTAGTGGTAACAGAAATAACTACGTAGGAAGAAAAAATAAACAAGCAGAAACTAATTGTGTGGAAACCCTCCATGCTAAACAGCCCGTAGGGATTCAATGTGCTGTAACCCAGAAAGGAAGAAAATCCAGTCTGTATGGACTTTGATATATTGTCCGTTGTTCATTAATGGGTGTGGAGTCATCAATGTATAAATGCCCCGGACTATAAGCAATATAATAATAACCAAGTCCAATGCCCACCAATATGAATAATAATCTTTTTACCCCGCTGAGAGAGTTCTTCGTCGTTATCTCATGCAAATCAAATCAAATTTCATTTGTCACATACACATGGTTAGCAGATGTTAATGTGAGTGTAGCGAAATGCTTGTGCTTCTAGTTCCGACAATGCAGTAATAACCAACAAGTAATCTAACTAACAATTCCAAAACTACTACCTTATAGACACAAGTGTAAGGGCATAAAGAATATGTACATAAATATATATGAATGAGTGATGGTACAGAGCAGCATATGCAAGATACAGTAGATGGTATCGAGTACAGTATATACATATGAGATGAGTATGTAAACAAAGTGGCATAGTTAAAGTGGCTAGTGATACATGTATTACATAAAGATGCAGTAGATGATATAGAGTACAGTATATACGTATACATATGAGATGAATAATGTAGGGTATGTAAACATTATATTAGGTAGCATTGTTTAAAGTGGCTAGTGATATATTTACATTTCCCATCAATTCCCATGATTAAAGTGGCTGGAGTAGAGTCAGTGTCATTGACAGTGTGTTGGCAGTAGCCACTCAATGTTAGTGGTGGCTGTTTAACAGTCTGATGGCCTTGAGATAGAAGCTGTTTTTCAGTCTCTCGGTCCCAGCTTTGATGCACCTGTACTGACCTCGCCTTCTGGATGATAGCGGGGTGAACAGGCAGTGGCTCGGGTGGTTGTTGTCCTTGATGATCTTTATGGCCTTCCTGTGACATCGGGTGGTGTAGGTGTCGGTGTCCTGGTTGCAGAGGGCAGCAACACAGCCATAGGCAACAGGTTAGGTTAGGCTGTGTGATTCTATATGGATAGCATAACTGAATATTGTCTCTCTCTCTGTCCGTCCCTCTCTCTCTGTCCGTCCCTCTCTCTCTGTCCGTCCCTCTCTCTCTGTCCGTCCCTCTCTCTCTCTGTCCGTCCCTCTCTCTCTCTGTCCGTCCCTCTCTCTCTGTCCGTCCCTCTCTCTCTGTCCGTCCCTCTCTCTCTGTCCGTCCCTCTCTCTCTGTCCGTCCCTCTCTCTCTGTCCGTCCCTCTCTCTCTCTGTCTGTCCCTCTCTCTCTGTCCGTCCCTCTCTCTCTGTCCGTCCCTCTCTCTCTGTCCGTCCCTCTCTCTCTGTCCGTCCCTCTCTCTCTGTCCGTCCCTCTCTCTCTGTCCGTCCCTCTCTCTCTGTCCTTCCCTCTCTCTCTGTCCGTCCCTCTCTCTCTGTCTGTCCCTCTGTCTCTCTCTCTCTCTGTCCGTCCCTCTCTCTCTCTCTCTCTGTCCGTCCCTCTCTCTCTGTCTGTCCCTCTGTCTCTCTCTCTCTGTCTGTCCCTCTCTCTCTCTCTGTCCGTCCCTCTCTCTCTCTGTCTGTCCCTCTCCTCTCTGTCTGTCCCTCTCTCTCTCTTTGTCCCCCTCTCTCTGTCTGTCCCCCTCTCTCTCTCTCTCTCCTCTCCGTCCCTGTCTGTCCCTCTCTCTGTCTGTCCCCTCTCTCTGTCTGTCTCTCTCTGTCTGTCTGTCTCTCTGTCTGTCCCTGTCTGTCTGTCTCTCTCTGTCTGTCTGTCTGTCTGTCTCTCTCTCTCTCTCTGTCTGTCCTCTCTCTCTCTGTCTGTCCTCTCTCTCTCTCTGTCTGTCCCTCTCTCTCTCTCTCTGTCTGTCCCTCTCTCTCTCTCTCTCTGTCTGTCCCTCTCTCTCTCTCTCTCTCTGTCTGTCCCTCTCTCTCTCTCTCTGTCTGTCCCTCTATACATAATAGGGTTTAGATCTGCCGGTTCGTCCCCTTGTGTGTTGGATGTGCTTATCAAAGAAGTCTTGAGACTCCTTGGCAGTGGGAAAAACGTGTGTGTGTGTGTGTGTGTGTGTGTGTGTTGTATTCTGGAAGGTCAAGATGAGTTTTACTTGGTGGATAAAGCCTCCTCTCAGGTTTAGCGTAGCTGGGATCTCACCTCGTTGTAGGTCAACTTTTGTTTCAGCAGTTCGGCACCCAGTTCTGGGTAGATGCTGATCCTCTTCTACACATAGGCCCCCCTCCCTGATTTCTGCTGCAGTTTTAATTGCAAGTCGAGGGCAGAACGATCTCTCGGATAGTAGTGGCCAACTTTTTCTGTTGTCGGGTGTTGAGAGTCGCCCTGTTCCCTCAGGTGAACGGCGAACAGACAGAATATGGTGAACGTCATACACCTTCTGGTGATGTTATATGTTGACAATTATCAGGAAATAAGACCCTAAATTCAGTGTTATTTTGCCAAAGAAAAGCCTTGAGATGAGCCACACGTTTCACGGAACCCCCCTCATGAGCTTCGTTCAGCCGTTGTATCCCATCAGAACACAGCGTAAGCAATTGTTTTTTACACAAGTGTTTTGTAAACAAAGTAAATGAAAGACGAACACTATATAGCCTCAAAGCAAAACTAAGTTAAAACTATAATGTTGATATTATTAGTTAGGCTGTTCTGCCATATTTAGTGAGTATCTCTGCCCAATGGCCTGAGCTTTCTGTTATATTCAGTTATTATTATGGTATATCCACACACTCTGTGGCCTGTTCTGTCCTTCCAACTGAACAGCTCTGACCGGATCACTGGTTACATTAAGCACGTTGGATTTCATTAATAGTCTGACTATACAGCAGCAGCCAACATCGTTAATGTTGGTTAGCCAGGTCTCAGTAGAGGAACAGAGCATGATCACACACACACACACACACACACACACACACACACACACACACACACACATACATACATACATACATACATACATACATACATACATACATACATACATACATACATACATACATACACACACACACACACACACACGCACGCACGCATACATATGCACACACACACACACACAATTGTGCATCTGTAAAAGTTTCTGAGGGTCTTAGGGGCCATATGTCTTGAGCCTCCTGAACGTTCTTCACCACACTGCCTGTGTGAGTGGACCAATTCAGATTGTCGGTGATGTGTGCGCTGAGGAACTTGAAGCTTTCCACCTTCTCCACTGCGGTTCCGTCGATGTGAATAGGGGCGTGCGCTCTTTGCTGTTTCCTAAAGTCCACAATCAGCTCCATCATTTTGTTGACGTTGAGGGAGAGGTTATTTTCCTGACACCACTCCCCCAGGGCCCTCATTTCCTCCCTGTAGGCGGTCTCATCACCTCTCGTCAATTTTGGTAATCAAGCCTACTATTGTTGTGTCGTCTGCAAAACTTGATGATTGAGTTGGGGGCGTGCATGGCCACGCAGTCGTGGGTGAACAGGGAGTACAGGAAGGGGCTGAGCACACACCCTTGTGGGTCCCCCATGTTGAGGATCAGCGAAGTGGAGGTGTTGTTTCCTACCTTCACCACCTGGGGCCGGCCCATCAGGAAGTTCAGGAACCAGTTGCACAGGGCTGGGTTCAGACCCAGGGCCCCAAGCTTAATGATGAGCTTGGAGGGTACTATGGTGTTGAATGCTGAGCTGTAGTCAATGAACAGAATTCTTCCATAGGTATTCCTTTTGTCCAGATGGGATAGGGCAGTGTGGAGTGTGATGGCGATTGCATCGTCTGTGGATCTATTGGGGCTCATGACGACAGAAGTGAGTGCTACGGGCGATAGTCGTTTAGCTCAGTTACCTTTTCTTTCTTGGGTACAGGAACAATGGTGGACATCTTGAAGCATGTGGGGTCAGTAGACTGGGATAGGGATTGATTGAATATGTCCGTAAACACTCCAGCCAGCTGGTCAGTGCATGCTCTGAGGACACAGCTAGGGATGTCATCTGGGCTGGCAGTCTTAAGAGTGTTAACACGCTTAAATGTCTTACTCACGTCGGCAACAGAGAACAGGAGCCCACAGTCCTTGGGAGCACTGTGGCACTGTGTTATCCTCAAAGCAGGTCGAAGAAGGTGTTTAGATTACAAAGGTTTTCCCTTTGTAATCCGTGATTGTCTGTAGACCCTGACACATGCGTCTCATGTTTGAGCTGTTGAACTGTGACTCCACTTTGTCTCTGACGTTTTGCTTGTTTGACTGCCTTACAGAGGGAATAACTAGACTGTTTGTATTCTGCCATATTCCCAGGTTAAAGGCGGCGGTTTTAGATTTGCACGAGTGCTGCCATTGTCACGACTTCTACAGAAGTCGTTGCCTCTCCTTGTTCGGGCGGTGCTCGGCGGTCGCCGTCACCGGCCTTCTAGCCATCATTGATCCATTTTTAATTTTCCATTGGTTTTGTCTCGTCTTCCCACACACCTGTTTTCAATCCCGTTCATTACCTGTTGTGTATTTAACCCTCTGTTTCCCCTCATGTCTTTGTCAGAGATTGTTTTATGTCAAGTGTTGTTTTATGTTGTATAGGTGCGCAACGGGGTCCTCGTACCCATGTTCGTTTATGTATGTACATATTAGTGTTTGGAGCATGTTAAGTGGACTTATATTAAAAGACTCCATTTACACTCCATTTGACTCTCCTGTGCCTGACTTCCCTGCCACACACGGCTCTGACAGCCATCTATCACGGTTCTGGTTTGTGTAGGTTTTTATAGTCACCGTGGGAACAACATCCCTTATATGCTTCCTGATGAACTCAGTAACGTGTCCGTGAAAGCGTCAATGTTATTCTCAGAGGCTCACCGGAACATATCCCAGTCCGTGTGATCAAAACAATCTTGAAGCATGGATTCCAATTGGTCAGGCCAGCGTTGAATAGACCTTAGCACAGGTACTTCCTGTTTGAGTTTCTGCCTATAGGAAGGGAGGAGCAAAATGGAGTCTTGATCTCATTTGCCGAAGGGAAGCCGGGGAAGGGCCAGGTAGGCATTTCGAAAAGGCGAGTAGCTTTGTTGAAATCTCCAGTTACAATAAATCAGGATATGTGGTTTCCAGTTTGCATAAAGTCCAGTGTTGTTCCTTGAGGGCCGTCGTGGTATCGGCTTGAGATTGAATACACACAGCTGTGCCTTTAACCGAAGATAATTATCTTGGGAGGTAATACGGTTGGCATTTGATTGTGAGGTATTCTAGGTTGAGTGAACAAAAGGACTTGAGTTTCTGTATGTTATGCAGAGTCTCAATTTGTTGTTTGTCCCATTTTGTGAATTCTTGGTTGGTGAGCGGACTCCAGACCTCAAAAACATAAAGGGCAATGGGTTCTATAACTGATTCAAGTATTTTTTTGCCAGATCCTAATTGGTATGCTGAATTTTACATTATTTTTGATTGGCTCTCAGATTGTTCAGAACTTTGTGAAAGTTTCCTGTGGTTTAAGCTGATGTACAGTGGCTTGTAAAAGTATTCACCCCCTTGGCATTTTTCCTATTTTGTTATTTAACAATTTGGAATTTAAATGGATTTTGGGGGGTTTGTATCATTTGATTTATACAACATGCCTACCACTTTGAAGACAGAAAATATTTTTCATTGTGAGACAAACAAGAAATAAGACAAAAAAAAATGTAATTTGAATGCGCATAAATATTCAACCCCCCAAAGTAAATACTTTGTAGAGCCACCTTTTGCAGCAATTACAGATGCAAGTCTCTTGGGGTATGTCTCTATAAATCTAGCACATCTAGCCACTGGGATTTTTGCCCATTCTCCAAGGCAAAACTGCTCCAGCTCCTTTAAGTTGGATGGGTTCCGCTGGTGTACAGCAATCTTTAAGTCATAACACAGATTGAGGTCTGGGCTTTGAATAGGCCATTCCAAGACATTTAAATGTTTTCCCTTAAACCACTCGAGTGTTGCTATAGCAGTATGCTTAGGGTCATGCTTAGGGTCATTGTCCTGCTGGAAGGTGAACCTCCGTTTTTAAATTATTTTTATTTATTTCACCTTTATTTAACCAGGTAGGCCAGTTGAGAACAAGTTCTCATTTGCAACTGCGACCTGGCCAAGATAAAGCATAGCAGTGTGAGCAGACAACACAGAGTTACACATGGAATAAACAATTAACAAGTCGATAACACAGTAGAAAACAAAGGGGGAGTCTATATACAATGTGTGCAAAAGGCATGAGGAGGTAGGCGAATAATTACAATTTTGCAGATTAACACTAGAGTGATAAATGATCAGATGGTCATGTACAGGTAGAGATATTGGTGTGCAAAAGAGCAAGTAAATAAATAAAAACAGTATGGGGATGAGGTAGGTGAAAATGGGTGGGCTATTTACCAATAGACTATGTACAGCAGCAGCGATCGGTTAGCTGCTCAGATAGCTGATGTTTGAAGTTGGTGAGGGAGATAAAAGTCTCCAACTTCAGCGATTTTTTGCAATTTGTTCCAGTCACAGGCAGCAGAGTACTGGAACGAAAGGCGGCCAAATGAGGTGTTGGCTTTAGGGATGATCAGTGAGATACACCTGCTGGAGCGCGTGCTACGGATGGGTGTTGCCATCGTGATCAGTGAGCTGAGATAAGGCGGAGCTTTACCTAGCATGGACTTGTAGATGACCTGGAGCCAGTGGGTCTGGCGACGAATATGTAACGAGGGCCAGCCGACCAGAGCATACAGGTCGCAGTGGTGGGTGGTATAAGGTGCTTTAGTGACAAAACGGATGGCACTGTGATAGACTGCATCCAGTTTGCTGAGTAGAGTGTTGGAAGCCATTTTGTAGATGACATCGCCGAAGTCGAGGATCGGAAGGATAGTCCGTTTTACTAGGGTAAGCTTGGCGGCGTGAGTGAAGGAGGCTTTGTTGCGGAATAGAAAGCCGACTCTTGATTTGATTTTCGATTGGAGATGTTTGATATGAGTCTGGAAGGAGAGTTTGCAGTCTAGCCAGACACCTAGGTACTTATAGATGTCCACATATTCAAGGTCGGAACCATCCAGGGTGGTGATGCTAGTCGGGCATGCGGGTGCAGGCAGCGATCGGTTGAAAAGCATGCATTTGGTTTTACTAGCGTTTAAGAGCAGTTGGAGGCCACGGAAGGAGTGTTGTATGGCATTGAAGCTTGTTTGGAGGTTAGATAGCACAGTGTCCAATGACGGGCCGAAAGTATATAGAATGGTGTCGTCTGCGTAGAGGTGGATCAGGGAATCGCCCGCAGCAAGAGCAACGTCATTGATATATACAGAGAAAAGGGTCGGCCCGAGAATTGAACCCTGTGGCACCCCCATAGAGACTGCCAGAGGACCGGACAGCATGCCCTCCGATTTGACACACTGAACTCTGTCTGCAAAGTAATTGGTGAACCAGGCAAGGCAGTCATCCGATAAACCGAGGCTACTGAGTCTGCCGATAAGAATATGGTGATTGACAGAGTCGAAAGCCTTGGCAAGGTCAATGAAGATGGCTGCACAGTACTGTCTTTTATCGATGGCGGTTATGATATCGTTTAGTACCTTGAGTGTTGCTGAGGTGCACCCGTGACCGGCTCGGAAACCAGATTGCACAGCGGAGAAGGCACGGTGGGATTCGAGATGGTCAGTGACCTGTTTGTTGACTTAGATAGGAAGAAGACCTTAGATAGGCAGGGCAGGATGGATATAGGTCTGTAACAGTTTGGGTCCAGGGTGTCTCCCCCTTTGAAGAGGGGATGACTGCGGCAGCTTTCCAATCCTTGGGGATCTCAGACGATATGAAAGAGAGGTTGAACAGGCTGGTAATAGGGGTTGCGACAATGGCGGCGGAAAGTTTCAGAAATAGGGGGTCCAGATTGTCAAGCCCAGCTGATTTGTACGGGTCCCAGTCTCAAATCTCTGAAAGACTGAGAGAATTTGTATTTAGCGCCATCCATCATTCCTTCAATTCCAGTTTCCCAGTTTCCCTGCCAATGAAAAACATCCCCACAGCATGACGCTGCCACCACCATGCTGGGATGTTCAAAGTTTCAGATATTTCAGATATTTTTTTATAACCCAACACTGATCTGTACTTCTCCACAACTTTGTCCCTGACCTGTTTGGAGAGCTCCTTGGACTTCATAGTGCCACTTGCTTGGTGATGCCCCTTGCTTAGTGGTGTTGCAGACTGGGGCCTTTCAGAACAGGTGTATTTATACTGAGATTTTGTGACAGATCATGTGACACTTAGATTGCACACAGGTGGACTTTATTTAACTAATTATGTAACTTCTGAAGGTAATTGGTTGCACCAGATGTTATTTGGGGGCTTTATAGCAAAGGGGGTGAATACATATGCACACACCACTTTTCAGTTAAAAAAAAATGTTCACCAAATTGGACTATTTTGTGTATGTTATTATTATTATTACATGAAATCCAAATAAAAATAAAAATAAAAATCTATTTAAAATGCAGAAAATTAGGAAAAACGGGGATGAATACTTTTTCAAGTCACTGTATGTACTGTATATATATTTTTTGCTCTAGGGGAATGGTGTCGAGATGGAATGTTATATTTGTGGTCCTGGCAACTGGACCTTTTTTGGAACACAATTATTTTTGTCTTACTGCGATTTACTGGCAGGGCCCAGATCTGACAGAATCTGTGCAAAATACCTAGGTGCTGTTGTAGACCCTCCTTGGTTGTGGACAGAAGCACCAGATCATCAGTAAACAGTAAAAATTTGACTTCAGATTTTAGTAGGTTGAGGCCTGGTGCAGCAGACTGTTCTAGTGTCCTTGCCAATTCGTTGATATATATGTTGAAGAGGGTGGGGCTCAAGCTGCAACCCTGTCTCACCCCACTGCCCTGTGGAAAGAAATGTGTGTTTTTTGCCAATTTGAACCGCACACTTGTTGTGTACATGGATTTGATATTGTCGTATGTTTCCCCCTAACACCATTTTCCATCAATTTGTATAGCAGACCCTCATGTCAAATTGAGTCGAGCTTTTTTGAAACCAACAAAACATGAGAAGACTTTGCCTTTGTTTTGGTTTGTTTGTTTGTTAATTAGGGTGTGCAAGGTGAATGCGTGGTCTGTCGTACAGTGATTTGGTAAAAAGCCAAATTGACATTTGCTCAGTACATTGTTTTCTTTGAGAAATTGTGCGAGTCTGCTGTTAATGATAATGACGAGGATTTTCCCAAGGTTGCTGTTGATGCATTTGCCTCCACTTTTGTAGATTGGTGATCAGTCCTTGGGGAAGATGCCAGAGCTGAGGATGATATTAAAAAGTTTAAAATTAGCCAATTGGAATTTGTGGTCTGTATATTTTATCATTTTTAATTGAGGATACCATCAACACCACAGGCCTTTCTGGGTCGGAGGGTTTGTATTTTGTCCTGTAGTTTATAGAGCCTAAAACGATTGAAGTAGTGGTTTATGGGTAGATCTCTGTTTTGGATAATTCATTCTTTGTCTTGCTGTTTGTTTAGTGTTTTCCAATGTATTCTTCAACACACTGAGCTAATTTCTTCTTTTTCCGTCGCGTTTTTCTGTTTTGTTTTATTGATTCAGCAGAGTGAAGGTAGTGTATTTCTGTATTGTTTTAGTGATTCACCATAGTGAAGGCGTAGGCTCAGGTTTTCTGGGTCTCTATGCTTTTGGTTGGACAGATTTCTTAATTTCTTTTAGGTTTTTGCATTCTTCATCAAATCATTTGTCATTGTTTTTTAAATTTTCTTAGGTTGTCTGCATGACATTTTTTGGTTTGATAGGGAAGCTCACAGGTCAAATATACTGTTTAGGTTTTCTACTGCCAAGTTTACACCTTCACTATTACAATGGAACGTTTTACCAAGGAAATTGTCTAAAAGGGATTGAATTTGTTGTTGCCTAATTGTGTTTTGGTAGGTTTCCACACTACTTTCCTTCCATCTATAGTATTTCTTAATATTATTCAGTTAATTTGGCTTTGATGCCTCATGATTTAGTATTGCTCTGTTTAAGTAGACGGTGATTTTGCTGTGGTCTGATAGGGGTGTCAGTGGGCTGACTGTGAACGCTCTGAGAGACTCTGGGTTGAGGTCAGTGATAAAGTAGTCTACAGTACTACTGCCAAGAGATGAGCTATAGGTGTACCTACCATAGGAGTCCCCTCGAAGCCTACCATTGACTATGTACATACCCAGCGTGCGACAGAGCTGCAGGAGTTGTGACCCGTTTCGTTGGTTATGTTGTCATAGTTGTGCCTAGGGGGGCATATGTGGGAGGGAATGCTGTCACCTCCAGGCAGGTGTTTGTCCCCCTGTGTGCTGAAGGCGTCAGGTTCTTGTCCGGTTCTGGCATTTAGGTCGCCACAGACTAGTACATGTCCCTGGGCCTGGAAATGGTTGATCTCCCCCTCTAGGATGGAGAAGCTGTCTTCATTAAAGTACATGGATTCAAGTGGGGGGATATAGTTAGCACACAGGAGGACATTTCCTTATTAATTTCTCACCAGATGTAAAATTTTCCAGTTTTGACTAAGTTAATAGAATAGGTTAGGTCTGCTCTATACCAAATTACCCCTGAGACTCTTCCCTGTTTCACACCTGATAGTTAGTAGTTAGTAGTTTGGTGGATGGGCCTCTTTTTCTTTGGCTTGCTCTCTCTCTCTCAACTCTCTCTCTCTTTCCTCTCCACCTCCCCTGCTCTGGGTCTGATTAATGCACTCATCAGTTATTTTCCTGTTTGTCCTAACGACAAGCACTCCCCTCCGGGGAATCCTCTGACTTTTTACAAATACTGCTGATGCTAATACTGCTGATGCTAATACTGATGCTACCGACCTGCTCACATCAGACACTTTTTCCCTTCTCCTTCTGTCAGCGGACCTAAACATACACGCGCACACACACACCCACACACACACAGATTTTCATGCGAATATTGTAAAATCTGCATCAAAGAAAGGTGTGCTTTTTCCCACCAGAGGTGATTTTGTTGTTTCCATCAAATGGACTTGTTGCAGATTAAAGGCTGTGTGATGACGTTGCATTTTAAACTCTACTGATGGTTTTGTCACAAAAACGTTTTATAGCCGATAATATAGCCTACATGATGACATTTTTATGGACAAAAGAGCGAGATTATTTTTTTATTTGTCAAAACGCAGCCAAACATCGATTGGAAAAAGAACATCAAGCTCATCACCTTTCAAATAAATTAAAATTAAATAAATTATAAGCAAATGTTATTTGTGACATGCGCTGAATACAACAACCTTTCTGTTAAATTAAGAAACATAAATAAACTAAAGTAAAACAATAAAAAATAAATAAAATAAATAACAATAACAAGACTATATACAGGGTGTTACGGTACAGAGTCAATGTGGAGACTATATACAGGGTGTTACGGTACAGAGTCAATGTGGAGGCTATATACAGGGTATTACGGTACAGAGTCAATGTGGAGGCTATATACAGGGTATTACGGTACAGAGTCAATGTGGAGGCTATATACAGGGGGTACGGTACAGAGTCAATGTGGAGGCTATATACAGGGTATTACGGTACAGAGTCAATGTGGAGGCTACATACAGGGTATTACGGTACAGAGTCAATGTGGAGGCTATATACAGGGGTACCGGTACAGAGTCAATGTGGAGGCTATATACAGGGTATTACGGTACAGAGTCAATGTGGAGGCTATATACAGGGTGTACCGGTACAGAGTCAATGTGGAGACGATATACTGGGGTACCGGTACAGAGTCAATGTGGAGACGATATACTGGGGTACCGGTACAGAGTCAATGTGGAGGCTATATACAGGGTGTTACGGTACAGTCAATGTGGAGGCTATATACAGGGTATTACGGTACAGAGTCAATGTGGAGGCTATATACAGGGTATTACGGTACAGAGTCAATGTGGAGACTATATACAGGGTGTTACGGTACAGAGTCAATGTGGAGGCTATATACAGGGTATTACGGTACAGAGTCAATGTGGAGGCTATATACAGGGTATTACGGTACAGAGTCAATGTGGAGGCTATATACAGGGAGTACCAGTACAGAGTCAATGTGGAGGCTATATACAGGGTATTACGGTACAGAGTCAATGTGGAGGCTATATACAGGGAGTACCGGTACAGAGTCAATGTGGAGGCTATATACAGGGGGCACCGGTACAGAGTCAATGTGGAGGCTATATACAGGGGGTACCGGTACAGAGTCAATGTGGAGGCTATATACAGGGTATTACGGTACAGAGTCAATGTGGAGGCTATATACAGGGGGTACCGGTACAGAGTCAATGTGGAGGCTATATACAGGGTATTACGGTACAGAGTCAATGTGGAGGCTATATACAGGGTATTACGGTACAGAGTCAATGTGGAGGCTATATACAGGGTGTTACGGTACAGAGTCAATGTGGAGGCTATATACAGGGGGTACCGGTACAGAGTCAATGTGGAGGCTATATACAGGGTGTTACGGTACAGAGTCAATGTGGAGGCTATATACAGGGGGTACCGGTACAGAGTCAATGTGGAGGCTATATACAGGGTGTTACGGTACAGAGTCAATGTGGAGGCTATATACAGGGTATTACGGTACAGAGTCAATGTGGAGGCTATATACAGGGTATTACGGTACAGAGTCAATGTGGAGGCTATATACAGGGTATTACGGTACAGAGTCAATGTGGAGGCTATATACAGGGTATTACGGTACAGAGTCAATGTGGAGGCTATATACAGGGGGTACCGGTACAGAGTCAATGTGGAGGCTATATACAGGGTATTACGGTACAGAGTCAATGTGGAGGCTATATACAGGGTGTACCGGTACAGAGTCAATGTGGAGGCTATATACAGGGGGTACCGGTACAGAGTCAATGTGGAGGCTATATACAGGGTGTACCGGTACAGAGTCAATGTGGAGGCTATATACAGGGTGTTACGGTACAGAGTCAATGTGGAGGCTATATACAGGGTGTACCGGTACAGAGTCAATGTGGAGGCTATATACAGGGGGTACCGGTACAGAGTCAATGTGGAGGCTATATACAGGGTATTACGGTACAGAGTCAATGTGGAGGCTATATACAGGGGGTACCGGTACAGAGTCAATGTGGAGGCTATATACAGGGTATTACGGTACAGAGTCAATGTGGAGGCTATATACAGGGTATTACGGTACAGAGTCAATGTGGAGGCTATATACAGGGTGTTACGGTACAGAGTCAATGTGGAGGCTATATACAGGGGGTACCGGTACAGAGTCAATGTGGAGGCTATATACAGGGTGTTACGGTACAGAGTCAATGTGGAGGCTATATACAGGTGGTACCGGTACAGAGTCAATGTGGAGGCTATATACAGGTGGTACCGGTACAGAGTCAATGTGGAGGCTATATACAGGGTGTTACGGTACAGAGTCAATGTGGAGGCTATATACAGGGTGTTACGGTACAGAGTCAATGTGGAGGCTATATACAGGGGGTACCGGTACAGAGTCAATGTGGAGGCTATATACAGGGGTACCGGTACAGAGTCAATGTGGAGGCTATATACAGGGTGTTACGGTACAGAGTCAATGTGGAGGCTATATACAGGGGTACCGGTACAGAGTCAATGTGGAGGCTATATACAGGGTGTTACGGTACAGAGTCAATGTGGAGGCTATATACAGGGGTACCGGTACAGAGTCAATGTGGAGGCTATATACAGGGTGTTACGGTACAGAGTCAATGTGGAGGCTATATACAGGGGGTACCGGTACAGAGTCAATGTGGAGGCTATATACAGGGGTACCGGTACAGAGTCAATGTGGAGGCTATATACAGGGTGTTACGGTACAGAGTCAATGTGGAGGCTATATACAGGGGGTACCGGTACAGAGTCAATGTTAGTCGAGGTAAGTGAGGTCATTTGTACGTAAAAAGTGACTATGCATAGATAAGAAACAGAGAGTAGCAGCAGTGAAAGAAAAAGGGGGGGTGGCTGGAGTCTTTGGCAATTTTTAGGGCCTTCCTTTGACACCGCCTGGTATAGAGGTCCTGCATGACAGGAAGCTTGGCCCCAGTGATGTACTGAGCCGTTTGCACTACCCTCTGAAGGGCCTTGTGGTCAGATGCCGAGCAGTTACCGTACCAGGCAGTGATGCAACCAGTCAGGATGCTCTCAGTGGTGCAGCTGTAGAACCTTTAGAGGATCTGAGGACCCAGGCCAAATCCTTTCAGTCTCCTGAGGGGGAATAGGTTTTGTCGTGTCCTCTTCACGACTGTCTTGGTGTGCTTGGACCATGTTAGTTTGTTGGTGATGTGGACACCAAGGAACTTGGAGCTCTCAACCTGCTCCACTACAGCCCCGTTGATGAGAATGGGGGTGTGCTCGGCCTTTTCTTTTCTGGTAGTCCACGATCGTCTCCTTTGTCTTGATCACGTTGAGGAAGAGGTTATTGTCCTGGCACCAGACGGCCAGGTCTCTGACCTTCTCCCTATAGGCTGTCTCGTCGTTGTCGGTGATCAGGCCCTACCACTGTTGTGTCATCACCAAACTTAATGATGGTGTTGAAGTCATGCTTCACCACGCAGTCGTGGGTGAACAGGGAGCACAGGAGGGGACTGAGCAAGCACCCCTGAGGGGTCCCCGTGTTGAGGATCAGCATGGCAGTAAGTCCAGGATCCAGTTGCAGAGGGAGGTGTTTAGTCCCAGGGTCCTTAGCTTAGTGATGAGCTTTGAGGGCACTATGGTGTTAAATGCTGAGCTGTAGTCAATGAATAGCATTCTCACGTAGGTGTTCCTTTTGTCCAGGTGGGAAAGGGCAGTGTGGAGTGCATTGATTTCACAGACACAAAAAGATTCCACCTTGTCTAGCGTATTTTGTTTTGTCGACATTTGGAAAGTTTACCAACATAAGTGCCTTTTTCCATCAGGTCTCTTGTGTTTAACCTCCTTCCATAAAAATGTTGGATAGAAACATGATTACGCACGCACGCACGCACACACACACACACACACACACACACACACACACACACACACACACACACACACACACACACACACACACACACACCACACCTGGATTCAGATAGTGTTGGAAATCTTTTGAATACATTGAGCATTTGGTGTCTGGACTGCCAGTGTTGCTTTAGGCTGATTTCAAATAGTATTTGATTTTGAACCCAGGCTTGGGGGCTGGGTCAGGTCTGTTCCATGTAGTACCCTTTCCATCTTTCTACCTGGAACCAAAAAGGGTTCTACCTGGAACCAAAAAGGGTTCTACCTGGAACCAAAAAGGGTTCTACCTGGAACCAAAAAAAAAGGGTTCTACCTGGAACCAAAAAAAAAAGGGTTCTACCTGGAACCAAAAAGGGTTCTACCTGGAACCAAAAAGGGTCCTCCTATGAGGACAGCCGAAGTCAACAGTGTTTTGTTTGTTGCTTCAATAGAGTGATCGGGGACTTGCAACTATAGGTGTCTCCTACCTCCTATATACACTACCGGTCAACTACAGTTCTCCTTCGCAGAAAAGACATTACTGCAACACATTCGGCAGAAAACAGCTTCATTTTCATCAGATGACAACAGAAGTGCAACTCTATTTTGGCTAACAGCCACACCTTTGTAAAATGAGCTTACAATCAACTCTATTTTTGCTAATAGCCACACCTACGTAAAATGAGCTTACAATCAACTCTATTTTTGCTAATAGCCACACCTACGTAAAATGAGCTTACAATCAACTCTATTTTTGCTAACAGCCACACCTACGTAAAATGAGCTTACAATCAACTCTATTTTTGCTAATAGCCACACCTACGTAAAATGAGCTTACAATCAACTCTATTTTGGCTAACAGCCACACCTACGTAAAATGAGCTTACAATCAACTCTTTTTTTGCTAACAGCCACACCTAAGTAAAATGAGCTTACAATCACCTCTATTTTGGCTAACAGCCACACCTATGTAAAATGAGCTTACAATCAACTCTATTTTGGCTAACAGCCACACCTACGTAAAATTAGCTTACAATGAAAAGCAAGGTATTTTTTTTACATATCCATAATATATATTTTTAATGTTTATCATAGAAAGAATGTAGCTAGCTACATTTCCTAATATTTCGCTTGAAGTTCATCTTGCATTTTACCGTAGAAAATGGCACAGAGAAAAGTACCCGTTCGTGAATACGGGAATTTGATTGGTCTGTCGTGGAGAGCAAAGATTTCTCATCAGAGTAGAGAAGTATAACTGAGGCTCAAATTTAGTCTGAAGCCGTGCAGAAATGACAATAAGAAGATTTTCAGATTTCAGCAAGATATTTCGTATGCGTTTTGTCTTTTTTTTTTATGTGCAAAATGATGCATTAATGCAGCCCCTGATACATATAGAATTGTGAGAATTACAATACTTATTGCATCTGCACATAAGATAATATCATCTTGTGAGGTCCCTGGCAATTCCCAGCCCTACTGTCGGTCCCTCCGTCTGTCACACTAGCCTGGGGACACAAAGTATGCAAGACACATTTCTCTATGGCAATACTTAGGTCTACTAGAGTGTACTGAGGAAACTCCAGAAATGATCTGTGGGTAAGATCTAGAGGTAAAGGGATGTGGGTTTAACAGGAAGGGCCCCTCGTCGTCCAATCTAATCTAATGCATGTGACACACCAGACCCTATAGCACACAGTACAGCTATGCAGTAGTTTGTGTCACACATGGAACACTATTACCTATTTAGGGTACTACTTTAGACCAGGGCCTATAGGGAATAATAGGGTGCCATGCTGCCTTAGACCAGGGAATATAAAGAATAATAGGGTGCCATGCTGCTTTAGACCAAGGCCTATAGGGAATAATAGGGTGCTATGCCTGATGCTGCCTTAGACCAAGGCCTATAGGGAATAATAGGGTGCCATGCTGCTTTAGACCAGGGCCTATAGGGAATAATAGGGTGCTATGCCTGATGCTGCCTTAGACCAAGGCCTATAGGGAATAATTGGGCGCTATGCTGCTTTAGACCAGGGCCTATAGGGAATAATAGGGTGCTATGCCTGATGCTGCCTTAGACCAGGCCTAGGGACCAAGGCCTATAGGGAATAATAGGGTGCCATGCTGCTTTAGACCAGGGCCTATAGGGAATAATAGGGTGCTATGCCTGATGCTGCCTTAGACCAAGGCCTATAGGGAATAATAGGGTGCCATGCTGCTTTAGACCAGGGCCTATAGGGAATAATGCCTGATGCTGCGACCATGCCTGATGCCATGCTGCTTAGACCAGGGCCTATAGGGAATAATAGGGCTATGCCTGATGCCCTGATGCCATGCTGCTTAGACCAGGGCCTATAGGGAATAATAGGGTGCTATGCCTGATGCTGCCTTAGACCAGGGCCTATAGGGAATAATTGGGCGCCAGGGCCTATGGGAATAATAGGGTGCCTGATGCTGACCAGGGCCTATTAGACCAGGGGCCTATAGGGAATAATTGGGCGCTATGCCTGATGCTGCCTTAGACCAGGGCCTATAGGGAATAATTGGGCGCTATGCCTGACCAGGGCCTATAGGGAATAATAGGGCGCTATGCCTGATGCTGCCTTAGACCAGGGCCTATAGGGAATAATTGGGCGCTATGCCTGATGCTGCCTTAGACCAGGGCCTATAGGGAATAATTGGGCGCTATGCCTGATGCTGCCTTAGACCAGGGCCTATAGGGAATAATAGGGTGCTATGCCTGATGCTGCCTTAGACCAGGGCCTATAGGGAATAATAGGGCGCTATGCCTGATGCTGCCTTAGACCAGGGCCTATAGGGAATAATAGGGTGCTATGCCTGATGCTGCCTTAGACCAGGGCCTATAGGGAATAATAGGGTGCCTATGCCTGATGCTGCCTTTAGACCAGGGCCTATAGGGAATAATTGGGCGCTATGCCTGATGAAGCCTTAGACCAGGGCCTATAGGGAATAATAGGGCGCTATGCCTGATGCTGCCTTAGACCAGGGCCTATAGGGAATAATTGGGCGCTATGCCTGATGCTGCCTTAGACCAGGGCCTATAGGGAATAATTGGGCGCTATGCCTGATGCTGCCTTAGACCAGGGCCTATAGGGAATAATTGGGCGCTATGCCTGATGAAGCCTTAGTACCTGATTTTTGTTTTGCATACATGAGAGAGTTGCATTGGGTTTTTTGTCGATAGCGAGGGCCTTCATCGACCAATGCGTGTGGCTTTAACTACCTGAGTTTTGCACACTTGAGAGAGCTGCATTGATATTGCGGTCGGTCTGTCAGTCCTAGTAACTTTTCACATCGATAGAGTGATTTCTAAGAGTCATATTATTAAACTTAGGCAATTCGAGGTGGACTAGTATGTTGCCGAGTTCGATCATGTCTGCAAAACACCTTTGATAATTGGAAAGATCTGTTATAGGTGATAAACCTTTTAAGATTATGGAAATTTACATCTTGAGGGCTGCTTCTTGAGGGTTTACGTCCTGAATGGCACCCTATTACATATATAGTGCACTTCTTTTGACCAGAGCCCTATGTGCACCTGGCAGAGAGACAGAGAGAGACAGAGAGAGAGACAGAGAGAGAGACAGAGAGAGAGAGACCAAGAGAGAGACCGAGAGAGAGACCGAGAGAGAGACCGAGAGAGAGAGACAGACCGAGAGAGAGACCGAGAGACAGAGAGACAGAGAGACAGACCGAGAGACAGACCGAGAGACAGACCGAGAGACAGACCGAGAGAGAGACCGAGAGACAGAGACCGAGAGACAGAGACCGAGAGAGACTGTGTGTTCAGTGATTTGCAATGTATAGCAGTCCATTATGTATAATTCACTCTCTCTCTGCATGTGTGTGTGTGTGTGTCTGTCTGTCTGATTCTATGCGTGTGTGTGTGTATATTGAACCCATAGACCCAAGTCCCTATTACTCTGCAGGAGAAAGCATTAGACATTCTGAGTGAGCAGCAGCTTGGCAGCCAGCAGAACACACATACACACACACACACACACACACACACACACACACACACAGCAGTTTGGTGCCCAGCAGAAATCTCTCTCTTTTACTCTGTTAATATTTCTGAAATGAGCAGCTTGCTTTTGGCTGCTAGACTGAAATGTCTCTGGTATCCATAACATGATCTAAATGAAATAGTTCCTCCGGTCCCGTGGTGTCGTGGACCTGAGCTGAGCTTCACAGGTGGAAACTGGAAAAGGCTGTCTCCTCACCCATAACATAACAGAGAGATTTGTTGAGTCTCGCCTGGCTGGGCGGAGAGGATTGTGGTTGTTCCTGTCCTATGTTTGTATGTTGGACTGTTGCTCTTCCCGCCATCGTATCCAGGGGCCTATATATAATAACATTTAATAACTTCTTGGTCAGTCTCACTGAGGTTATAGGTCAGTCTCACTGAGGTTATAGGTCAGTCTCACTGAGGTTATAGGTCAGTTCAGTCTCACTGAGGTTATAGGTCAGGTCAGTCTCACTGAGGTTATAGGTCAGGTCAGTCTCACTGAGGTTATAGGTCAGTCTCACTGAGGTTATAGGTCAGGTCAGTCTCACTGAGGTTATAGGTCAGGTCAGTCTCACTGAGGTTATACATTCAGGTGGTTGGTCAGTCTCACTGAGGTTAGATTCAGGTGGTTGGTCAGTCTCACTGAGGTTATAGGTCAGGTCAGTCTCACTGAGGTTATAGGTCAGGTCAGTCTCACTGAGGTTATAGGTCAGGTCAGTCTCACTGAGGTTATAGGTCAGGTCAGTCTCACTGAGGTTATAGGTCAGGTAGTTGGTCAGTCTCACTGAGGTTATAGGTCAGGTCAGTCTCACTGAGGTTATAGGTCAGGTCAGTCTCACTGAGGTTATAGATTCAGGCGGTTGGTCAGTCTCACTGAGGTTATAGGTCAGGTCAATTTCACTGAGGCTATAGGTCAGGTCAGTCTCACTGAGGTTATAGGTCAGTTGGTGGGTCAGTCTCAATGAGGTCATAGGTCAGGTCAGTCTCAATGAGGTTATAGGTCAGGTCAGTCTCACTGAGGTTATAGGTCAGGTCAGTCTCACTGAGGTTATAGGTCAGGTCAGTATCACAGAGGTTATAAATTCAGGTGGTTGGTCAGTCTCACTGAGGTTATAGATTCAGGTGGTTGGTCAGTTTCACTGAGGTTATAGGTCAGGTCAGTCTCACTGAGGTTATAGGTCAGGTCAGTCTCACTGAGGTTATAGGTCAGGTGATTGGTCAGTCTCACTGAGGTTATAGGTCAGGTCAGTCTCACTGAGGTTATAGGTCAGTTGGTGGGTCAGTCTCAATGAGGTCATAGGTCAGGTCAGTCTCAATGAGGTTATAGGTCAGGTCAGTCTCACTGAGGTTATAGGTCAGGTCAGTCTCACTGAGGTTATAGGTCAGGTCAGTCTCACTGAGGTTATAGGTCAGGTGTATAAAGCCCCAGGTAACCAGGTAGTAGTCATGGGTGAACAGGAGATTCACACGGTTTTTACTGCTATTCACCAGCCTTTACCCTTGATTACACAACCACAAACAACCACCTTGGTAAATCATCAAGTTATCGTCATCAATACGTCATCATATTATTTTATTCATTAAATGGGAACATCACTTAACAGTATATCTAAGTCTGGACATTACATCGTTAGCGCGTTAAAAACTGTTTCCAAATTGGAACCTAACAATAGCCAACACAACATAATTAGTTCATATTTATTCCTGAGGCAACAAGCTGGGGATGTTGTTGGATAAGACTTGTAGCAGATATGAGTAGGCTGAGGGTTATAAACCTCCTCTAGCTTTCATTGCTATTCCCATCTCATATCGTAATTCTGCAGTAGCCTAATGGATAGCCATCAACCCGCTTTCCAAGGAGCTCACAGTTTAGACAAGCGTCATCCACAACACTCGAGCAAGCCGCGAGCATACTTATCCCTAGCTCCCAGCCAACTTGGCAGTAATTGTTTGTCTTGTTTTTGTGTGTGTTATTTCTAGCATTGTTTGCTCAGAACAGACGGGGGGGAAAAAAAGGAATACGGACGGGGCTTTTTAGTCCGACTCAGGACGCGTGCATACCATCCATCCGCTTCTAATGTTCAGTCCCTGGTAAATAAAGTAGACGAGCTCAGGACGAGGACGTCCTTCCAGAGAGACATCAGGGACTGTAACACACTGTTATTTACGGAATCATGGCTCTCTCTGGATATAATGTCCCCGTACATACAGCCAGCAGGGTTCTTTGTACATCGCGAGGACAGGAAATAAGATCTCTCCGGGAAAAAGGAAGGCAGAGGTGTAGGTTATACTGTTACTCCTCTCAGTTCCAGACAGGAGAGGTTATGCTGTTACTCCTTTCAGTTCCAGACAGGTTATACTGTTACTCCTCTCAGTTCCAGACAGGAGAGGTTATACTGTTACTCCTGTCAGTTCCAGACAGGACAGGTTATGCTGTTACTCGTCTCAGTTCAAGACAGGTTATACTGTTACTCCTTTCAGTTTCAGACAGGACAGGTTATACTGTTACTCCTCTCAGTTCCAGACAGGACAGGTTATACTGTTACTCCTCTCAGTTCCAGACAGGACAGGTTATACTGTTACTCCTCTCAGTTCCAGACAGGACAAACTAACCGTATCGCTAGTTTGTGTCTGTGTATCTGGTATGGTACTGTAGGACAGGTATGTGTAGGACAGGTCTGTGTATCTGGTATGGTACTGTAGGACAGGTCTGTGTATCTGGTATGGTACTGTAGGACAGGTCTGTGTATCTGGTATGGTACTGTAGGACAGGTCTGTGTAGGACAGGTCTGTGTATCTAGTATGGTACTGTAGGAAAGGTCTGTGTACCTGGTATGATACTGTAGGACAGGTCTGTGTAGGACAGGTCTGTGTATCTGGTATGGTACTGTAGGACAGGTATCTGTACCTGGTATGATACTGTAGGACAGATATGCGTATCTGATATGGTACTGTAGGACAGGTATGTGTAGGACAGGTCTGTGTATCTGGTACGGTACTGTAGGACAGGTCTGTGTACCTGGTATGATACTGTAGGACATGTCTGTGTATCTGGTATGGTACTGTAGGACAGGTATGTGTAGGACAGGTCTGTGTATCGGGTGTGATACTGTAGGACAGGTCTGTGTAGGACAGGTCTGTGTATCTGGGGTCGACATAACTCTGTGGTCAGTCTGAATAGCTCATATCTGCCCCTGGGGCTGAAGGCAGACCCTGCTCACATGACCCAGAGCAAAATCCTCAGGTTTCTATATTTCATATTTATTTCACCCTCTGTCGTGTGTTGAACTTTCCAACAGTTTTACTTCCTCTTCAATCCCACACAGACTTAATTAAAGAGGTTTTATAGGAAGGTCCATGCATGTTTCCTGTATGTGTCTTTAGTTCTAGCTCAGTGAGATGTATGTGTATTTAGTTCTAGCTCAGTGAGATGTATGTGTCTTTAGTTCTAGCTCAGTGAGATGTATGTGTCTTTAGGTTCTAGCTCAGTGAGATGTATGTGTCTTTAGGTTCTAGCTCAGTGAGATGTATGTGTCTTTAGTTCTAGCTCAGTGAGATGTATGTGTCTTTAGGTTCTAGCTCAGTGAGATGTATGTGTCTTTAGGTTCTAGCTCAGTGAGATGTATGTGTCTTTAGTTCTAGCTCAGTGAGATGTATGTGTATTTAGGTTCTAGCTCAGTGAGATGTATGTGTCTTTAGGTTCTAGCTCAGTGAGATGTATGTCTTTAGTTCTAGCTCAGTGAGATGTATGTGTATTTAGGTTCTAGCTCAGTGAGATGTATGTCTTTAGGTTCTAGCTCAGTGAGATGTATGTGTCTTTAGGTTCTAGCTCAGTGAGATGTATGTGTCTTTAGGTTCTAGCTCAGTGAGATGTATGTGTTCTTTGAGATGTTCTAGCTCAGTGAGATGTATGTGTCTTTAGTTCTAGCTCAGTGAGATGTATGTGTATTTAGGTTCTAGCTCAGTGAGATGTATGTCTTTAGTTCTAGCTCAGTGAGATGTATGTGCATTTAGGTTCTAGCTCAGTGAGATGTATGTCTTTAGTTCTAGCTCAGTGAGATGTATGTGTATTTAGGTTCTAGCTCAGTGAGATGTATGTGCATTTAGTTCTAGCTCAGTGAGATGTATGTGCATTTAGTTCTAGCTCAGTGAGATGTATGTCTTTAGTTCTAGCTCAGTGAGATGTATGTGTCTTTAGGTTCTAGCTCAGTGAGATGTATGTGTATTTAGGTTCTAGCTCAGTGAGATGTATGTGTATTTAGGTTCTAGCTCAGTGAGATGTATGTGTATTTAGGTTCTAGCTCAGTGAGATGTATGTGTATTTAGGTTCTAGCTCAGTGAGATGTATGTGCAGCAGCATGCCAACTCACAGCGACTGTCATCATACTGCCATTCAAGTTGTTTTTATTTAAATTGTGTTATTTATGTTAAAAAAAAGGTGTTTATTTCATGGCAAATGAATGAGAGGAAAATGCCAGAGCACGCAAGCTATCACCTCTTATTAATTACATGTGTTGGAGTTAGTTGGGTTTTAATTGGCCCTGTCTGCATCCCAAATGGCACTGTAATCCCTATGGGCCATGTTCAAATGTAGTGCATAGTGCTGAGCGATTAACCCAAAATGTTTTTTATTTTTTTATATATTTTTTTTTAAACGTTTGGTTCAATTGTTTGAATTCCATATCTTTCTGGTTTTTTTTTCTGTGAGTTCAATGCGCACATTTCACAGTTTCCCTAGAGATAAATCAGATCCAGCCTGAACTGTGTGATTTAGTAGGGAGTTGTAGTTTCTCTAGAGATAAATCAGATCCAGCCTGAACTGTGTGATTTAGTAGGGAGTTGTAGTTTCTCTAGAGATAAATCAGATCCAGCCTGAACTGTGTGATGTAGTAGGGAGTTGTAGTTTCCAACAGGCCCATATTCTACATAGTTTAGCGCATAAAACGTGGTAATTAACTACATTGACCATAATCCATTGCACATCTATTTGTCTGGTGTGTGCTTATTTTACGCCTGCTATGGAAGAGACAAGAATGAGTGATCATGGAGGTGATATAGAGAGCAGCTGTAGCTTCACGAGTTAGCTCTACCTGAAAATACGTTATCTCACATGCTGACCAGACCGCACATATGTTGATTTTGTTCATCTTTCAATCACCCACGTGGGTATATGCTCCTAAAAACCAATGAGGAGATGGGAGAGGCAGGATTTGCAGTGTGTCAAGCATCACAAATAGAGCCAAGGTCTATAAACTGACCTCAAGAAGCACAAATGGCTCAGCGCTAGTTTTGGCTAATAGCATTAAGGTGCTACATATATAATAGGGTACCAGCGCTAGTTTGGGCTAATAGCATTAAGGTGCTACATATATAATAGGGTACCAGCCCTAGTTTGGGCTGATAGCATTAAGGTGCTACATATATAATAGGGTGCCATTTCAGATGTAGTTAGTTCCGTTTTAATTGGCACTGATTTCCTAGCTGTGGTATCGAGGGCAGGGGAGGAGGTTTAATTGGTGACTGAGTGATTGCTGTAATGGCTAATTTATTTGCCTGTGTGTGTGTGTGTGTGTGTGTGTGTGTGCATGTGTGTGTGGATATAGTAAGCGATCCCTCGTAATGACCTGTGTTGAATAAGCTGGTGTGCTGTCGATTCACACCCCTTACTAGAAGTTGGGATCCTTAACGTTAAGAAAATTCCTTTACCGAAAAACAAAAAAAATAAAAATAAAAATATAAAATCACAGTGCAGTTATCACATATCATATTTTGTTCCATGTCATAGTCTAACTAAGTTCTAGAGGCCTCGGGAAAGTTGTGTCATTTAAATAACACAAGACAGGAAGGGGCGGGCTTTATGCTACTGTGGTGAATTTGGGAGGGATGCAGGACAAGACATAGCGAGAGATCCAGATTACCAGGACATATGCGTACAGTTCTTTCTGCCTGCCCCCTCCTCTCTCTCCCTCGCGCTGGTTTGCCTGCTCTTTCTCTATGCTAATGATGCGTGTGTGTGTGTGTTCAGTCTTTGTTCTGTTGTGTGTAGAATATCCAATTCATTGACGATAGGCCCCTGCTTTACTGAAGTTCAAATCAAATCAAATGTATTTATTTAGCCCTTCGTACATCAGCTGATATCTCAAAGTGCTGTACAGAATCCCAGCCTAAAACCCCAAACAGCAAGCAATGCAGGTGTAGAAGCACGGTGGCTAGGAAAAACTCCCTAGAAAGGCCAAAACCTAGGAAGAAACCTAGAGAGGAACCAGGCTATGTGGGGTGGCAAGGACAAACTCTCCTAGAAAGGCTAGAACCTAGGAAGAAACCTAGAGAGGAACCAGCCTATGAGGGGTAGCCAGTCCTCTTCTGGCTGTGCCGGGTGGAGATTATAACAGAACATGGCCGAGATGCGAGACATAGCCAGATACAGCATTCCATAGCGGGCTTTTGATTTCCGATACATAAGTCTAGTGCACGGTTCTGACTCCGTCCGTCTGGTGACCGACCTGCCTATACCGTGCCCCTCCCCTCTCTCCGTCGCTCGCTATGAAAGATGCAAGTGTTTGTGTTTTCGGAAGTAAGGCAACAAATCACTCTCCTCCGTTCCAAAAATACTGAATTTTAGGAATCGATTCCTAGCTGAATTGATTCCTAGCTGAATCGAATCTTGACACTGAAAACTGTTGTTCTGATTAAAGAAGCAATAAAACTGGTCTTCATTAGACCGCTAAACATAATGGCAATAATTAAAATGATAAACTTGGATTAACTAACACAACGTGCCATTGGAACACAACATTAACAAGGCCTACACTGTATTTCTGATCAATTTGATGTTATTTTAATGGACAAAACATTTGCTTTTCTTTCGGAAAACAATGACATTTCAGAGTGACCCCAAACTTTTGAATGCCAGTGTATATTTAATAGCTATATATAAAGAACATTTGGAAATACTTTTAGTGGTTGATCTGCTTCTGTTCCTAGGCCTTTCGGGGGCCACTGGATCTGGGGGGTGGTCTGACGGTCTTTACGAAGGATAGGCCTTTCGGGGGCCACTGGATCTGGGGGGTGGTCTGACGGTCTTTACGAAGGATAGGCCTTTCAGGGGGCCACTGGATCTGGGGGGTTGGTCTGACGGTCTTTACGAAGGATAGGCCTTTCGGGGGCTACTGGATCTGAGGGGGTGGTGGTCTGACGGTCTTTACGAAGGATAGGCCTTTCAGGGGGCCACTGGATCTGGGGGGTTGGTCTGACGGTCTTTACGAAGGATAGGCCTTTCGGGGCCACTGGATCTGGGGGGTTGGTCTGACGGTCTTTACGAAGGATAGGCCTTTCGGGGGCTACTGGATCTGAGGGGGTGGTGGTCTGACGGTCTTTACGAAAGATAGGCCTTTCGGGGGCCACTGGATCTGGGGTGGGGGGTGGTCTGACGGTCTTTACGAAGGATAGGCCTTTCGGGGGCCACTGGATCTGGATCTGGGGTGGGGGGTGGTCTGACGGTCTTTACGAAGGATAGGCCTTTCGGGGGCCACTGGATCTGGGGGGTGGTCTGACGGTCACTGGGATGACGCCCGACATGGGAGGGGCTTTAGCGAGTAGAATAGTGGAGAACAGTCACTGGGATGACGACCCGACATGGGAGGGGCTTTAGCGAGTGGAATAGTGGAGAACAGTCACTGGGACGACGACCCGACATGGGAGGGGCTTTAGCGAGTGGAATAGTGGAGAACAGTCACTGGGACGACGACCCGACATGGGAGGGGCTTTAGCGAGTAGAATAGTGGAGAACAGTCACTGGGACGACGACCCGACATGGGAGGGGCTTTAGCGAGTAGAATAGTGGAGAACAGTCACTGGGACGATGACCCGACATGGGAGGGGCTGTAGCGAGTAGAATAGTGGAGAACAGTCACTGGGACGACGACCCAACATGGGAGGGGCTTTAGCGAGTAGAATAGTGGAGAACAGTCACTGGGACGACGACCCGACATGGGAGGGGCTTTAGCGAGTAGAATAGTGGAGAACAGTCACTGGGACGACGACCCGATATGGGAGGGGCTTTAGCGAGTAGAATAGTAGAGAACAGTCACTGGGACGACGACCCGACATGGGAGGGGCTTTAGCGAGTAGAATAGTGGAGAACAATTGGAGGGTTACTCAGTAGCAATGCAAATATCATTGTACTGTACATCTATATGGACACTCAATCATCATGGTACTTTTTAAAAGGTAAATTTACAAACATATATTATGATAAATACAATTGAAACTTGTATCTCATTATGGTAAATGGTGAAATAATTATAGTCAGTTATAATTGTAATGGTTTAGCAGATAATAACAAACAAAGAACAATATTACCTGGCTAAAAGAGAAGGAATATAATATCTATTCTTAACAGGAAACTCATTCAACAATTTTTTATGAAGTTGTGTGGAAAATAGACTGTGGGGGTGAAATATATTTCTCCCTTGGTCAAAGAAACTCAACAGGTGTGATGATATTAATAAACAGTCATTTTGATCTGAATGCAAATTGTCCAAACAGATCCACAAGGTAGATGGATGATTTTAAATATGTTATTGGATCATTAATCTTTACGGACCAAATAATGATGATCCAAGCTTCTTTTAAAATATAAATAATACATTATCAACCCTGTAAGAAATAGAAATACTCTATTATTATGGTGTGAGATTATAATACGGTTTTAAGTACCTCAATGGACCGTAAAGGAAATCACACTACAAACTATCACCCTCAGGCTCTTAAAGGAAATCATGAATGTGAATATACATGGAGGAGGTTTAATACCCTGACCTAGTGAGATATACATGGAGGAGGTTTAATATCCTGACCTAGTGAGATATACATGGAGGTTTAATATCCTGACCTAGTGAGATATACATGGAGGGGGTTTAATATCCTGATCTAGTGAGATATACATGGAGGAGGTTTAATATCCTGACCTAGTGAGATATACATGGATGAGGTTTAATATCCTGACCTAGTGAGATATACATGGAGGAGGTTTAATATCCTGACCTAGTGAGATATACATGGAGGAGGTTTAATACCCTGACCTAGTGAGATATACATGGAGGAGGTTTAATATCCTGACCTAGTGAGATATACATGGAGGAGGTTTAATATCCTGACCTAGTGAGATATACATGGAGGAGGTTTAATATCCTGACCTAGTGACCTAGTGAGATATACATGGAGGAGGTTTAATATCCTGACCTAGTGAGATATACATGGAGGAGGTTTAATATCCTGACCTAGTGAGATATACATGGAGGTTTAATATCCTGACCTAGTGAGATATACATGGAGGAGGTTTAATATCCTGACTTAGTGAGATATACATGGAGGAGGTTTAATATCCTGACCTAGTGAGATATACATGGAGGTTTAATATCCTGACCTAGTGAGATATACATGGAGGAGGTTTAATATCCTGACCTAGTGAGATATACATGGAGGAGGTTTAATATCCTGACCTAGTGAGATATACATGGATGAGGTTTAATATCCTGACCTAGTGAGATATACATGGAGGAGGTTTAATATCCTGACCTAGTGAGATATACATGGAGGAGGTTTAATATCCTGACGTAGTGAGATATACATGGAGGTTTAATATCCTGACCTAGTGATATATACATGGAGGAGGTTTAATACCCTGACCTAGTGAGATATACATGGAGGAGGTTTAATATCCTGACCTAGTGAGATATACATGGAGGAGGTTTAATATCCTGACCTAGTGAGATATACATGGAGGAGGTTTAATACCCTGACCTAGTGAGATATACATGGAGGAGGTTTAATATCCTGACCTAGTGAGATATACATGGAGGAGGTTTAATATCCTGACCTAGTGAGATATACATGGAGGAGGTTTAATATCCTGACCTAGTGACCTAGTGAGATATACATGGAGGAGGTTTAATATCCTGACCTAGTGAGATATACATGGAGGAGGTTTAATATCCTGACCTAGTGAGATATACATGGAGGAGGTTTAATACCCTGACCTAGTGAGATATACATGGAGGAGGTTTAATATCCTGACCTAGTGAGATATACATGGAGGAGGTTTAATATCCTGACCTAGTGAGATATACATGGAGGAGGTTTAATATCCTGACCTAGTGACCTAGTGAGATATACATGGAGGAGGTTTAATATCCTGACCTAGTGAGATATACATGGAGGAGGTTTAATATCCTGACCTAGTGAGATATACATGGAGGTTTAATATCCTGACCTAGTGAGATATACATGGAGGAGGTTTAATATCCTGACCTAGTGAGATATACATGGAGGAGGTTTAATATCCTGACGTAGTGAGATATACATGGAGGTTTAATATCCTGACCTAGTGAGATATACATGGAGGAGGTTTAATATCCTGACCTAGTGAGATATCCATGGAGGAGGTTTAATATCCTGACCTAGTGAGATATACATGGATGAGGTTTAATATCCTGACCTAGTGAGATATACATGGAGGAGGTTTAATATCCTGACCTAGTGAGATATACATGGAGGAGGTTTAATATCCTGACCTAGTGAGATATACATGGAGGAGGTTTAATATCCTGACGTAGTGAGATATACATGGAGGTTTAATATCCTGACCTAGTGAGATATACATGGAGGAGGTTTAATATCCTGACCTAGTGAGATATCCATGGAGGAGGTTTAATATCCTGACCTAGTGAGATATACATGGATGAGGTTTAATATCCTGACCTAGTGAGATATACATGGATGAGGTTTAATATCCTGACCTAGTGAGATATACATGGAGGAGGTTTAATATCCTGACCTAGTGAGATATACATGGAGGAGGTTTAATATCCTGACCTAGTGAGATATACATGGAGGAGGTTTAATATCCTGACCTAGTGAGATATACATGGAGGAGGTTTAATATCCTGACCTAGTGAGATATACATGGATGAGGTTTAATAAACTGACCTAGTGAGATATACATGGAGGAGGTTTAATATCCTGACCTAGTGAGATATACATGGAGGAGGTTTAATATCCTGACCTAGTGAGATATACATGGATGAGGTTTAATATCCTGACCTAGTGAGATATACATGGAGGTTTAATATCCTGACCTAGTGAGATATACATGGAGGTTTAATATCCTGACCTAGTGAGATATACATGGAGGAGGTTTAATATCCTGACCTAGTGAGATATACATGGAGGAGGTTTAATATCCTGACCTAGTGAGACATACATGGAGGAGGTTTAATATCCTGACCTAGTGAGATATACATGGAGGTTTAATATCCTGACCTAGTGAGATATACATGGAGGAGGTTTAATATCCTGACCTAGTGAGACATACATGGAGGAGGTTTAATATCCTGACCTAGTGAGATATACATGGAGGAGGTTTAATATCCTGACCTAGTGAGATATACATGGAGGAGGTTTAATATCCTGACCTAGTGAGATATACATGGAGGTTTAATATCCTGACCTAGTGACCTAGTGAGATATACATGGAGGAGGTTTAATATCCTGACCTAGTGAGATATACATGGAGGAGGTTTAATATCCTGACCTAGTGAGATATACATGGAGGAGGTTTAATATCCTGACCTAGTGAGATATACATGGAGGAGGTTTAATATCCTGACCTAGTGAGATATACATGGAGGTTTAATATCCTGACCTAGTGACCTAGTGAGATATACATGGAGGAGGTTTAATATCCTGACCTAGTGAGATATACATGGATGAGGTTTAATATCCTGACCTAGTGAGATATACATGGAGGAGGTTTAATATCCTGACCTAGTGAGATATACATGGAGGAGGTTTAATATCCTGACCTAGTGAGATATACATGGAGGTTTAATATCCTGACCTAGTGAGATATACATGGAGGAGGTTTAATATCCTGACCTAGTGAGATATACATGGAGGAGGTTTAATATCCTGACCTAGTGAGATATACATGGAGGAGGTTTAATATCCTGACCTAGTGAGATATACATGGATGAGGTTTAATACCCTGACCTAGTGAGATATACATGGATGAGGTTTAATAAACTGACCTAGTGAGATATACATGGAGGAGGTTTAATATCCTGACCTAGTGAGATATACATGGAGGAGGTTTAATATCCTGACCTAGTGAGTTATACATGGAGGAGGTTTAATATCCTGACCTAGTGAGATATACATGGAGGAGGTTTAATATCCTGACCTAGTGAGTTATACATGGAGGAGGTTTAATATCCTGACCTAGTGAGATATACATGGAGGAGGTTTAATATCCTGACCTAGTGAGATATACATGGAGGAGGTTTAATATCCTGACCTAGTGAGATATACATGGAGGAGGTTTAATACCCTGACCTAGTGAGAGATACATGGAGGTTTAATATCCTGACCTAGTGAGAGATACATGGAGGAGGTTTAATATCCTGACCTAGTGAGAGATACATGGAGGAGGTTTAATACCCTGACCTAGTGAGATATACATGGAGGTTTAATATCCTGACCTAGTGAGATATACATGGAGGAGGTTTAATACCCTGACCTAGTGAGATATACATGGAGGAGGTTTAATATCCTGACCTAGTGAGATATACATGGAGGAGGTTTAATATCCTGACCTAGTGAGATATACATGGAGGAGGTTTAATATCCTGACCTAGTGACCTAGTGAGATATACATGGAGGAGGTTTAATATCCTGACCTAGTGAGATATACATGGAGGAGGTTTAATATCCTGACCTAGTGAGATATACATGGAGGAGGTTTAATACCCTGACCTAGTGAGATATACATGGAGGAGGTTTAATATCCTGACCTAGTGAGATATACATGGAGGAGGTTTAATATCCTGACCTAGTGAGATATACATGGAGGAGGTTTAATATCCTGACCTAGTGACCTAGTGAGATATACATGGAGGAGGTTTAATATCCTGACCTAGTGAGATATACATGGAGGAGGTTTAATATCCTGACCTAGTGAGATATACATGGAGGTTTAATATCCTGACCTAGTGAGATATACATGGAGGAGGTTTAATATCCTGACCTAGTGAGATATACATGGAGGAGGTTTAATATCCTGACGTAGTGAGATATACATGGAGGTTTAATATCCTGACCTAGTGAGATATACATGGAGGAGGTTTAATATCCTGACCTAGTGAGATATCCATGGAGGAGGTTTAATATCCTGACCTAGTGAGATATACATGGATGAGGTTTAATATCCTGACCTAGTGAGATATACATGGAGGAGGTTTAATATCCTGACCTAGTGAGATATACATGGAGGAGGTTTAATATCCTGACCTAGTGAGATATACATGGAGGAGGTTTAATATCCTGACGTAGTGAGATATACATGGAGGTTTAATATCCTGACCTAGTGAGATATACATGGAGGAGGTTTAATATCCTGACCTAGTGAGATATCCATGGAGGAGGTTTAATATCCTGACCTAGTGAGATATACATGGATGAGGTTTAATATCCTGACCTAGTGAGATATACATGGATGAGGTTTAATATCCTGACCTAGTGAGATATACATGGAGGAGGTTTAATATCCTGACCTAGTGAGATATACATGGAGGAGGTTTAATATCCTGACCTAGTGAGATATACATGGAGGAGGTTTAATATCCTGACCTAGTGAGATATACATGGAGGAGGTTTAATATCCTGACCTAGTGAGATATACATGGATGAGGTTTAATAAACTGACCTAGTGAGATATACATGGAGGAGGTTTAATATCCTGACCTAGTGAGATATACATGGAGGAGGTTTAATATCCTGACCTAGTGAGATATACATGGATGAGGTTTAATATCCTGACCTAGTGAGATATACATGGAGGTTTAATATCCTGACCTAGTGAGATATACATGGAGGTTTAATATCCTGACCTAGTGAGATATACATGGAGGAGGTTTAATATCCTGACCTAGTGAGATATACATGGAGGAGGTTTAATATCCTGACCTAGTGAGACATACATGGAGGAGGTTTAATATCCTGACCTAGTGAGATATACATGGAGGTTTAATATCCTGACCTAGTGAGATATACATGGAGGAGGTTTAATATCCTGACCTAGTGAGACATACATGGAGGAGGTTTAATATCCTGACCTAGTGAGATATACATGGAGGAGGTTTAATATCCTGACCTAGTGAGATATACATGGAGGAGGTTTAATATCCTGACCTAGTGAGATATACATGGAGGTTTAATATCCTGACCTAGTGACCTAGTGAGATATACATGGAGGAGGTTTAATATCCTGACCTAGTGAGATATACATGGAGGAGGTTTAATATCCTGACCTAGTGAGATATACATGGAGGAGGTTTAATATCCTGACCTAGTGAGATATACATGGAGGAGGTTTAATATCCTGACCTAGTGAGATATACATGGAGGTTTAATATCCTGACCTAGTGACCTAGTGAGATATACATGGAGGAGGTTTAATATCCTGACCTAGTGAGATATACATGGATGAGGTTTAATATCCTGACCTAGTGAGATATACATGGAGGAGGTTTAATATCCTGACCTAGTGAGATATACATGGAGGAGGTTTAATATCCTGACCTAGTGAGATATACATGGAGGTTTAATATCCTGACCTAGTGAGATATACATGGAGGAGGTTTAATATCCTGACCTAGTGAGATATACATGGAGGAGGTTTAATATCCTGACCTAGTGAGATATACATGGAGGAGGTTTAATATCCTGACCTAGTGAGATATACATGGATGAGGTTTAATACCCTGACCTAGTGAGATATACATGGATGAGGTTTAATAAACTGACCTAGTGAGATATACATGGAGGAGGTTTAATATCCTGACCTAGTGAGATATACATGGAGGAGGTTTAATATCCTGACCTAGTGAGATATACATGGAGGAGGTTTAATATCCTGACCTAGTGAGATATACATGGAGGAGGTTTAATATCCTGACCTAGTGAGATATACATGGAGGAGGTTTAATATCCTGACCTAGTGAGATATACATGGAGGAGGTTTAATATCCTGACCTAGTGAGATATACATGGAGGTTTAATATCCTGACCTAGTGAGATATACATGGAGGAGGTTTAATATCCTGACCTAGTGAGATATACATGGAGGTTTAATATCCTGACCTAGTGAGATATACATGGAGGAGGTTTAATATCCTGACCTAGTGAGAAATACATGGAGGAGGTTTAATATCCTGACCTAGTGAGATATACATGGAGGTTTAATATCCTGACCTAGTGAGATATACATGGAGTTTTAATATCCTGACCTAGTGAGATATACATGGAGGAGGTTTAATATCCTGACCTAGTGAGATATACAAGGAGGAGGTTTAATATCCTGACCTAGTGAGATATACATGGAGGAGGTTTAATATCCTGACCTAGTGAGATATACAAGGAGGAGGTTTAATATCCTGACCTAGTGAGATATACATGGAGGAGGTTTAATATCCTGACCTAGTGAGATATACATGGAGGAGGTTTAATATCCTGACCTAGTGAGATATACATGGATGAGGTTTAATACCCTGACCTAGTGAGATATACATGGATGAGGTTTAATAAACTGACCTAGTGAGATATACATGGAGGAGGTTTAATATCCTGACCTAGTGAGATATACATGGAGGAGGTTTAATATCCTGACCTAGTGAGATATACATGGAGGGGGTTTAATATCCTGACCTAGTGAGATATACATGGAGGAGGTTTAATATCCTGACCTAGTGAGATATACATGGAGGGGGTTTAATACCCTGACCTAGTGAGATATACATGGAGGTTTAATATCCTGACCTAGTGAGATATACATGGAGGAGGTTTAATATCCTGACCTAGTGAGATATACATGGAGGAGGTTTAATATCCTGACCTAGTGAGATATACATGGAGGAGGTTTAATATCCTGACCTAGTGAGATATACATGGAGGAGGATTAATATCCTGACCTAGTGAGATATACATGGAGGAGGTTTAATATCCTGACCTAGTGAGATATACATGGAGGAGGTTTAATATCCTGACCTAGTGAGATATACATGGAGGAGGTTTAATATCCTGACCTAGTGAGATATACATGGAGGTCTAATATCCTGACCTAGTGAGATATACATGGAGGAGGTTTAAAAGAAGAAGGATTAGTAGAATGTTCTACTCTTCCAGGCTCTCTCTATCTACACACACACACACACACACACACACACACACACACACACACACACACACACACACACACACACACACACACACACACACACACACACACCTTGTCTATGGAATGCCAGTTGTAGGTTTTTATCACCAAGTAATGAATCAGTTGTCACCTCCATCTCCAGAGGCCCAACTCCACTCAGATGAGAGTATTATAATATCATCTGTTAATTTTGCTCTCACATAGCAACAAAAGTTTTTAAAAAGTGTTTGGCATATACATTATTCTTACATAATTTCCACGTGGGCGAGGATATTGGAAATATAATCAAAGTCTAATGGATGATACCTTACTGTACCGTAAGATTAAGTTGGGGCGGAGAGAATTAACCTAGTGGTTAGAGCGTTGGACTAGTAACTGAAAGGTTTGCAAGATCAAATCCCTGAGCTGATAAGGTAAAAATCTGTCACAGGCAGTTAACCCACTGTTCCGAGGCCGTCATTGAAAATAAGAATTTAAATAAAGGCTAAATAAAGGCTAAATAAATAATAAAATAAAGAAAAACTAAAAAGAAACAGAGGAACTTATTCAACAAAGATGTGTAATATATTATAAAATAAAGTGACCTAGATGGAAAAAATGCACCAAATTATTATTATTTTTTTAATATTCAACATAGAAATGCTGCCAAAAATAATTTACTGAAACTTGTTACAAATGGCGAGATGATTCTATGATTCACCAAGTTATATTTAGAAAAGAGGAAGCAAAGTACTTTAAGCTTCGTTTCAGTCTCCTCCATCTTCTCTAACCTCGGGAGCATTCAGAGGTCGAGACAGAATGTGTGAGTAGAACCCTTTCTAGAACCCTTTTGGTACTACAGTAGATACAACCCTTTTGGTTCCAGGTAGAACCATTTTTGGTACTACAGTAGATACAACCCTTTTGGTTCCATGTAGAACCCTTTTTGGTACTACAGTAGATGCTTCACACCCCGGCAGTCCTACAATATAAGCTAGATGCCCCCAATCTCACACAAATCATTAAGGAACCCACCAGGTACAACCCTAAATCTGTAAACAAGGGCACCCTCATAGACGTCATCCTGACCAACTGGCCCTCCAAATACACCTCCGCTGTCTTCAACCAGGATCTCAGCGATCACTGCCTCATTGCCTGTATCCGCTACGGAGCCGCAGTCAAACGACCACCCCTCATCACTGTCAAACGCTCCCTAAAACACTTCTGTGAGCAGGCCTTTCTAATCGACCTGGCCCGGGTATCCTGGAAGGACATTGACCTCATCCCGTCAGTTGAGGACGCCTGATCATTCTTTAAAAGTAACTTCCTCACCATTTTAGATAAGCATGCTCCGTTCAAAAAATGCAGAACTAAGAACTGATATAGCCCTTGGTTCACTCCAGACCTGACTGCCCTCGACCAGCACAAAAACATCCTGTGGCGGACTGCAATAGCATCGAATAGTCCCCGCGATATGCAACTGTTTCAGGGAAGTCAGGAACCAATACACGCAGTCAGTCAGGAAAGCTAAGGCCAGCTTCTTCAGGCAGAAGTTTGCATCCTGTAGTTCCAACTCCAAAAAGTTCTGGGACACTGTGAAGTCCATGGAGAACAAGAGCACCTCCTCCCAGCTGCCCACTGCACTGAGGCTAGGTAACACGGTCACCACCGATAAATCCATGATTATCGAAAACTTCAACAAGCATTTCTCAACGGCTGGCCATGCCTTCCGCCTGGCTACTCCAACCTCGGCCAACAGCTCCGCTCCCCCCGCAGCTACTCGCCCAAGCCTCTCCAGGTTCTCCTTTACCCAAATCCAGATAGCAGATGTTCTGAAAGAGCTGCAAAACCTGGACCCGTACAATTCAGCTGGGCTTGACAATCTGGACCCTCTATTTCTGAAACTATCCGCCGCCATTGTCGCACCCCTATTACCAGCCTGTTCAACCTCTCTTTCATATCGTCTGAGATCCCCAAGGATTGGAAAGCTGCCGCAGTCATCCCCCTCTTCAAAGGGGGAGACACCCTGGACCCAAACTGGTACAGACCTATATCCATCCTGCCCTGCCTATCTAAGGTCTTCGAAAGCCAAGTCAACAAACAGGTCACTGACCATCTCGAATCCCACCGTACCTTCTCCGCTGTGTAATCGGGTTTCCGAGCCGGTCACGGGTGCACCTCAGCCACGCTCAAGGTACTAACGATATCATAACCGCCATCTATAAAAGACAGTACTGTGCAGCCGTCTTCATCGACCTGACCAAGGCTTTCGACTCTGTCAATCACCATATTCTTCTCGGCAGACTCAGTAGCCTCGGTTTTTCGGATGACTGCCTTGCCTGGTTCACCAATTACTTTGCAGACAGAGTTCAGTGTGTCAAATCGGAGGGCATGCTGTCCGGTCCTCTGGCAGTCTCTATGGGGGTGCCACAGGGTTCAATCCTCGGGCCGACTCTTTTCTCTGTATATATCAATGATGTTGCTCTTGCTGCGGGCGATTCCCTGATCCACCGCTACACAGACGACACCATTCTATATACTTCCGGCCCGTCCTGGACACTGTGCTATCTAACCTCCAAACGAGCTTCAATGCCATACAACACTCCTTCCGTGGCCTCCAACTGCTCTTAAATGCTAGTAAAACCAAATGCATGCTTTTCAACAGTTCGCTGCCTGCACCCGCACGCCTGACCAGCATCACCACCCTGGATGGTTCCGACCTTGAATATGTGGACATCTATAAGTACCTATGTGTCTGGCTAGACTGTAAACTCTCCTTCCAGACTCATATCAAACATCTCCAATCGAAAATCAAATCAAGAGTCGGCTTTCTATTCCGCAACAAAGCCTCCTTCACTCACGCCGCCAAACTTACCCTAGTAAAACGGACTATCCTACCGATGTCATCTACAAAATTGCTTCCAACACTCTACTCAGCAAACTGGATGCAGTTTATCACAGTGCCATCCGTTTTGTCACGAAAGCACCTTATACCACCCACCACTGCGACTTGTATGCTCTAGTCGGCTGGCCCTCGCTACATATTCGTCGCCAGACCCACTGGCTCCAGGTCATCTACAAGTCCATGCTAGGTAAAGCTCCACCTTATCTCAGTTCACTGGTCACGATGGCATCACCCATCCGTAGCACGCGCTCCAGCAGGTGTATCTCACTGATCATCCCTAAAGCCAACACCTCATTTGGCCGCCTTTCGTTCCAGTTCTCTGCTGCCTGTGACTGGAACGAATTGCAAAAATCGCTGAAGTTGGAGACTTTTATCTCCATCACCAACTTCAAACATCTGCTATCTGAGCAGCTAACCAATCGCTGCAGCTGTACATAGTCTATCGGTAAATAGCCCACCCATTTTTACCTACCTCATCCCCATACTGTTTTTATTTATTTACTTTTCTGCTCTTTTGCACACCAATATCTCTACCTGTACATGACCATCTGATCATTTATCACTCCAGTGTTAATCTGCAAAATTGTAATTATTCGCCTACCTGCTCATGCCTTTTGCACACAATGTATATAGACTCTCTTTTTTTCTACTGTGTTATTGACTTGTTTATTGTTTTATTCCATGTGTAACTCTGTGTTGTTGTCTCTTCACACTGCTATGCTTTATCTTGGCCAGGTCGCAGTTGTAAATGAGAACTTGTTCTCAACTAGCCTACCTGGTTAAATAAAGGTGAAATAAAATACAAATAAAATAAAACCCTTTAGGTTCCAGTTAGAACTCTTTTTGGTACTACAGTAGATACAACCCTTTAGGTTCCAGGTAGAACCCTTTTTGGTACTACAGTAGATACAACCCTTTAGGTTCCAGGTAGAACCCTTTTTGGTACTACAGTAGATACAACCCTTTAGGTTCCAGGTAGAACCCTTTTTGGTACTACAGTAGATACAACCCTTTAGGTTCCAGTTAGAACCCTTTTGGTACTACAGTAGATACAACCCTTTAGGTTCCAGGTAGAACCCTTTTTGGTACTACAGTAGATACAACCCTTTAGGTTCCAGGTAGAACCCTTTTTGGTACTACAGTAGATACAACCCTTTAGGTTCCAGGTAGAACCCTTTTTGGTACTACAGTAGATACAACCCTTTAGGTTCCAGGTAGAACCCTTTTTGGTACTACAGTAGATAAAACCCTTTAGGTTCCAGGTAGAACCCTTTTTGGTACTACAGTAGATAAAACCCTTTCCAGGTTCCAGGTAGAACCCTTTTGGTACTACAGTAGATAAAACCCTTTAGGTTCCAGGTAGAACCCTTTTTGGTACTACAGTAGATACAACCCTTTAGGTTCCAGGTAGAACCCTTTTTGGTACTACAGTAGATACAACCCTTTAGGTTCCAGGTAGAACCCTTTTTGGTACTACAGTAGATACAACCCTTTAGGTTCCAGGTAGAACCCTTTTTGGTACTACAGTAGATACAACCCTTTAGGTTCCAGGTAGAACCCTTTTTGGTACTACAGTAGATACAACCCTTTAGGTTCCAGGTAGAACCCTTTTTGGTACTACAGTAGATAAAACCCTTTAGGTTCCAGGTAGAACCCTTTTTGGTACTACAGTAGATACAACCCTTTAGGTTCCAGGTAGAACCCTTTTTGGTACTACAGTAGATACAACCCTTTAGGTTCCAGGTAAACCATTTTTGGTACTACAGTAGATACAACCCTTTAGGTTCCAGGTAGAACCCTTTTTGGTACTACAGTAGATACACTCATCTACCTGGTTGAACCCTTTAGGTTCAATCCCAGCATCCCTCTGGTAGAACCCTTTTTGGTACTACAGTAGATACAACCCTTTAGGTTCCAGGTAGAACCCTTTTTGGTACTACAGTAGATAAAACCCTTTAGGTTCCAGGTAGAACCCTTTTTGGTACTACAGTAGATACAACCCTTTAGGTTCCAGGTAGAACCCTTTTTGGTACTACAGTAGATACAACCCTTTAGGTTCCAGGTAGAACCCTTTTTGGTACTACAGTAGATACAACCCTTTAGGTTCCAGGTAGAACCCTTTTTGGTACTACAGTAGAACCCTTTTTCTACCCTGGAAGCTAAAAGGGTTCTCCTACCTGGAAGCTAAAAGTGTTCTCCGACCTGGAAGCTAAAAGGGTTCTCCGACCTGGAAGCTAAAAGGGTTCTCCGACCTGGAAGCTAAAAGGGTTCTCCAATGGGAAACGCCGAAGAGGATCAATGAATGCTGTTATTGATGACTATTGATGATCTCCATAGAGACCATGATCTAAAGGTTCCAGCAGGCCTAACCATGCGACACACTCAAACACACACACACACAGGTGCTGACCCTGTCTGACTGGCTAATAAAGAGTCAATTGGAAAGGCCCTGATCTGGTAAATCACACACACCCCAGGCTATACACTCATCTACCTGGTTGATCTGTGTGTGTGAACTCTTATGAGGTTGAGGTCCTCCAGCCTGTTAATATGCTTTTTATCTCCACCCTTGGAAATACTGGTCCCCCAGACGAGATCAATCCCAGCATCCCTCTGGCTCACTAACACTCCATATTTTCTTTCCGTTAGGTCAGGGAACGTATTCCGTTAGCTCAGGGAACGTATTCCGTTAGCTCAGGGAACGTATTCCGTTAGCTCAGGGAACGTATTCCGTTAGCTCAGGGAACGTATTCCGTTAGCTCAAAGAAACGTATTCCGTTAGCTCAGGGAACGTATTCCGTTAGCTCAAAGAAACGTATTCCGTTAGCTCAGGGTTAGCTCAACGTATTCCGTTAGCTCAGGGAACGTATTCCGTTAGCTCAGGGAACGTATTCCGTTAGCTCAGGAACGTATTCCGTTAGCTCAGGGAACGTATTCCGTTAGCTCAGGGAATGTATTCCGTTAGCTCAGGGAACGTATTCCGTTAGCTCAGGGAACGTATTCCGTTAGCTCAGGGAACGTATTCCGTTAGCTCAAAGAAACGTATTCCATTAGCTCAGGGAACGTATTCCGTTAGCTCAGGGAACGTATTCCGTTAGCTCAGGGAACGTATTCCGTTAGCTCAGGGAACGTATTCCGTTAGCTCAAAGAAACGTATTCCGTTAGCTCAGGGAACGTATTCCGTTAGCTCAGGGAACGTATTCCGTTAGCTCAGGGAACGTATTCCGTTAGCTCAGGGAACGTATTCCGTTAGCTCAGGGAACGTATTCCGTTAGCTCAGGGAACGTATTCCGTTAGCTCAAAGAAACGTATTCCGTTAGCTCAGGGAACGTATTCCGTTAGCTCAGGGAACGTATTCCGTTAGCTCAGGGAACGTATTCCGTTAGCTCAATGAAAATGTGCACCGAAGGTTCTCGTAAACAGACTGTTAACGTAAACTGTAAACGGCAGGTTTGGTTTTGGGTTCTGAGTTTGACATTACTGGAAGGTTAGACGGCAAGTTAGTTGGTTCACCAGCTGCTGCTGTGCAACATGTATAAACAGTCTCACTGCAGAATTATACGTTTTTACACGTTTTTCCAAACGTCACATTTCGAAGTTGCTTCAAAAGTCAAATTTCAATGTGTTTGGGATGAAACGTCAAATTTCGAAGTTGTAAAAATGAGTGACTATCACTGGAGCCGGAGCTCACAGTTTATGTCTATTCGCCACCCCAGTCCACAGTGCCCTAGCTAAACCCAAGCCTACTTGGTGGTAGTAACGCTCACCGTTGCCCCTAGTGGTGATGTTCTGTATTTAGGCACATATCTCCCTCATGCTTGTTTAGTTTATTTTTATTTAACCAGGCAAGCCAGTTAAGAACAAATTCTTATTTACAATGACAGCCTACGCCAGCCCGGACGACGCTGGGCCAATTGTGTGCTGCCCTATTGGACTCCCTGGTTGTGATACAGCCCGGAATCAAACCGAGGTCTGTAGTGACACCTCTAGTACTGATTTTTTCATTTTAGGTATAGTGTACACAAACAACTCTAGGGTTAGATTCAGCCTGGATTAAGTTAAGGGAGAAGTTCACTATTTTACAATTTGATGTTAGATGGTTCCTCACCCTGTAAGTAGTCCATGGGCCAGGAGAAACTGTCATCCATGGTTCGTTCATTTACTGCAGTGGGCTAAATCAGGGTCACACAGAGTGATTCTTGGTAGTCTGAAACAAATCTACTTTGAAACTAAAGTATACACCTCACACACATGGTTATGGGCTTAACAAAAGAAGACCCCTGTACCATGTTAGATATAAAAATAAATAAATAAAAAGGTCGAAACATTCAATTTTGAGTTTTCACTTTATATTCACCTGATATACATCACAGAAGACTGAAATCAACAAACCTGTTTGACATACACTACCGGTCAAAAGTTTTAGAATGCCTACTCATTCAAGGGTTTTTCTTTATTTTTACTATTTTCTATATGGTAGAATAATAGTGAAGACATCAAAACTATGAAATAACACATATGGAATCATGTATTAACCCAAAAAGTGTTAAACAAATCAATATATATATATATTTTATATTTGAGATTCTTCAAATGGCCACCCTTTGCCTTGATGACAGCTTTGCACACTCTTGGCATTCTCTCAACCAGCTTCACCTGGAATGCTTTTCCAACCGTCTTGAAGGAGTTCCCACATATGCTGAGCACTTGCTTTTTTGTTGTTGTTGCTGTTTCTGCTCTCTGCCTTGTGCTTGCTGCTCTCTGCTCGGTCCCATCCCGTCCCTGGACCGATACTGACACCGAGTAAATATAGACACCACAGTACACACACAGAGGCTACATTCCATATGGCACCCTATTCCCTACATAGTGCACTACTGGCACCCTATTCCCTATATAGTACACTACTGGCACCCTATTCCCTCAATAGTGCACTACTGGCACACTATTCCCTCCATAGTGCACTACTGGCACCCTATTCCCTATATAGTACACTACTGGCACCCTATTCCCTCTATAGTACACTACTGGCACCCTATTCCCTATATAGTACACTACTGGCACCCTATTCCCTATATAGTGCACTACTGGCACCCTATTCCCTCTATAGTACTCTACTGGCATCCTACTCCCTATATAGTACACTACTGGCACCCTATTCCCTATATAGTACACTACTGGCACCCTATTCCCTATATAGTACACTACTGGCACCCTATTCCCTCTATAGTACACTACTGGCACCATATATAGTACACTACTGGCACCCTATTCCCTATATAGTACACTACTGGCACCCTATTCCCTATATAGTGCACTACTGGCACCCTATTCCCTATATAGTACACTACTGGCACCCTACTCCCTATATAGTGCACTACTGGCACCCTATTCCCTATATAGTACACTACTGGCACCCTATTCCCTATATAGTACACTACTGGCACCCTATTCCCTATATAGTACACTACTGGCACCCTATATAGTACACTACTGGCACCCTATTCCCTATATAGTACACTACTGGCACCCTATTCCCTATATAGTACACTACTGGCACCCTATTCCCTCTATAGTACACTACTGGCACCATATATAGTACACTACTGGCACCCTATTCCCTATATAGTACACTACTGGCACCCTATTCCCTATATAGTGCACTACTGGCACCCTATTCCCTATATAGTACACTACTGGCACCCTACTCCCTATATAGTGCACTACTGGCACCCTATTCCCTATATAGTACACTACTGGCACCCTATTCCCTATATAGTACACTACTGGCACCCTATTCCCTATATAGTACACTACTGGCACCCTATATAGTACACTACTGGCACCCTATTCCCTATATAGTACACTACTGGCACCCTATTCCCTATATAGTGCACTACTGGCACCCTATTCCCTATATAGTACACTACCGGCACCCTACTCCCTATATATTGCACTACTGGCACCCTATTCCCTATATAGTACACTACTGGCACCCTATTCCCTATATAGTACACTACTGGCACCCTATTCCCTATATAGTGCACTACTGGCACCCTATTCCCTATATAGTACACTACTGGCACCCTACTCCCTATATAGTGCACTACTGGCACCCTATTCCCTATATAGTACACTACTGGCACCCTATTCCCTATATAGTACACTACTGGCACCCTATTCCCTATATAGTACACTACTGGCACCCTATATAGTACACTACTGGCACCCTATTCCCTATTTAGTGCACTACTGGTACCCTATTCCCTATATTGTACTCTACTGGTACCCTATATAGTCCACTACTGGTACCCTATTCCCTACATAGTACACTACTGGCACCCTATTCCCTAGATAGAGTAGCATAAGTAGTGCACTCTCTCTTCCCTCTCTCTCTCCTTTTCTCCTGTCTGTCTCTGTCTGTCTCTCTCAATTCAATTTAAATTTCAATGTAAGGGCTTTATTGGCATGGGAAACATATGTTAACATTGCCAAAGCAAGTGATGTAGATAATAAACAAAAGTGAAATAAACTATAAAAATGTATATTATGTCTATATACAGTGTTGTAACGATGTGCAAAAAATCTCTCTCTCTCTCTCTCTCCCTCCCTCCCGATGTAGGGAAGTGGAATGCCATTTGGGAGGTAGCCACAGAGGCATTCAGAGTTGGGAGGGAGGAGGACGGGCCGACAGAGGGCTGAGGTGTGAAACTATTGGGCTGTAAAATTAACCTGCTGGCAGACAGGCTGTTGTTTCAGCGTTTCTTCTCTGACTGCTTCCATGCTCCCTTTTTCTTACTTTCTTTCTCTGTCTGTAGTTTTTTTTTTAAATATCTCATTCCACTATCTCTCTAGTTCTTTGTCTCTCTAAATCACTCTCATTTTCTCTCTCTCTCTCCCTCTTCATCACTCTTGATTTCTCTCCCTCTCTGCCACTCTTCCTTTTCCCCTGGTTATTAAACCCTGGCCTCTACCTCTCCCTCTCTGCCACTTTTCCTTTTCCCCTGGTTATTATTCCCTGGTCTCTCCCTCCCCCTCTGCCACTCTTCCTTTCCCCTTGGTTATTATTCCCTGGTCTCTACCTCCCCCTCTCTGCCACTCTTCCTTTTCCCTGGTTATTCTTCCCTGGTCTCTACCTCCCCTCTCTGCCACTTTTCCTTTTTCCCTGGTTATTCTTCCCTGGTCTCTACCTCTCCCTCTCTGCCACTTTCTTTTCCCTGGTTATTATTCCCTGGTCTCTCCCTCTCTGCCACTCTTCTTTTTCCCCTGGTTATTATTCCCTGGTCTCTCCCTCTCTGCCACTCTTCTTTTTCCCCTGGTTATTATTCCCTGGTCTCTCCCTCTCCCTCTCTGCCACTCTTCCTTTTCCCCTGGTTATTATTCCCTGGTCTCTACCTCTCCCTCTCTGCCACTCTTCCTTTTCCCTTGGTTATTCTTCCCTGGTCTCTCCCTCTCCCTCTCTGCCACTCTTCTTTTTCCCTTGGTTATTCTTCCCTGGTCTCTCCCTCTCTGCCACTCTTCTTTTTCCCCTGGTTATTATTCCCTGGTCTCTCCCTCTCTGCCACTCTTCTTTTTCCCTTGGTTATTATTCCCTGGTCTCTCCCTCTCTGCCACTCTTCTTTTTCCCCTGGTTATTATTCCCTGGTCTCTACCTCCCCCTCTCTGCCACTCTTCCTTTCTTCGTGCCTCTCTCTGTCTATTGAAACTTCTTGCCCCTCTGAAAGTTCTGCTGACTTTAATCCTGGCCTGCGGTGCTGAAACTTTCTTATGAACACCAATAAGATGTTTACGTTACACAGACTGCTCTTTATGCAACACTGTGTGTGTGTGTGTGTGTGTGTAGCTCCGTCCTACCTTGACCAGAACACCTAAGGAAACATGAGAGTTTTCTTTCCTTCTGTTCTCTGTTTTAATTGAACCCAGTAGGACAGTAATAGGAGAACGGGTCTGTTGTCCCACATGGCATCCTATTCCCTATGTAGTGCACTACTTTTGACCAGAGCCCATAGGGAAAAGGGTGCTATTGTGTATTGATATTCTAGCTTATGTTTTGTCCTGTGAAACGCATTAAACAAAAAAAGAGAGTGCGTAACATGGAGCACACAGAGGATGAACAAAGTGACACCTTGTCTGAAGGGGAAGAATCTTTGCATGTTTTGTCCCATTTCAGACAATGGATACGGATACTGGGTGACACCGCTGCCGGGTGGAAACGCAGTACGGATGCAAGGGGACACTGGAGCAGCCATATCTTTGCTGTCTGAGACTGTACACAAAGGAGAAACGAACATCACCTCTCACACCACAGCCCACAAAGATGACGCTGAAAACATACACTGGTGAAATAGTTCCAGTCAAATCAAATCAAAGTCTATTTGTCATGTGCGCTGAGTAAAAAGGACCTTACAGTGAAATGCTTACTTACAGGCCAGCGTAAAAGAGGGGGTTTGGCGGGTGGTGGGCGGCAGGACACAATGCAGATAGCCCGGTTGGTCGGGAGCACTGGTTGGTCGGAGCAATTGAGGTAGTATGTACATGAATGTATAGTTAAAGTGACTATGCATACATGATGAACAGAGAGTAGCAGCAGTGTAAAGTGAGAGGAAGTGTGATTGTTACAGTGAGAGGAAGTGTGATTGTTACAGTGAGAGGAAGTGTGATTGTTACAGTGAGAGGCTGTGTGATTGTTACAGTGAGAGGAAGTGTGATTGTTACAGTGAGAGGAAGTGTGATTGTTACAGTGAGAGGAAGTTACAGTGAGAGGAAGTGATTGTTACAGTGAGAGGAAGTGTGATTGTTACAGTGAGAGGAAGTGTGATTGTTACAGTGAGAGGAAGTGTGATTGTTACAGTGAGAGGCTGTGTGATTGTTACAGTGAGAGGAAGTGTGATTGTTACAGTGAGAGGAAGTGTGATTGTTACAGTGAGAGGAAGTGTGATTGTTACAGTGAGAGGAAGTGTGATTGTTACAGTGAGAGGAAGTGTGATTGTTACAGTGAGAGGAAGCGTGATTGTTACAGTGAGAGGAAGCGTGATTGTTACAGTGAGATAAAGTGTGATTGTTACAGTGAGAGGAAGTGTGATTGTTACAGGGGAGCTCACCGAACAGAAGGTAAAGATACCACTCTACATCGTGAAAGGCAACCATGCAGCTTTGCTAGGACGCACATGGCTGGAAAAAATCTAACTAAACTTGGCAGGAAATTCACATGGTTGCAAAATAGGACACAAACCTACAAGGGATATTGAGGAAACACGCGGATGTGGAGAACTTGGCAGTATGAAGGACATAACAGTAAAACTGACCATGAAACCAGACAGCAAGCCAAAAATGCTTCAAAGCTCGACCTGTCCCATACGCCAGAAAACCAACAGATGAAATGGAGATAGACTAGTGCAGTATTGGATCCAGGGAATGGTAGTGAGACTAGTGGAGTATTGGATCCAGGGAATGGTAGTGAAACAGACTAGTGGAGTATTGGATCCAGGGAATGGAGATAAACAGACTAGTGGAGTATTGGATCCAGGGAATGGAGATAAACAGACTAGTGGAGTATTGGATCCAGGGAATGGTAGTGAAACAGACTAGTGCAGTATTGGATCCAGGGAATGGTAGTGAGACTAGTGGAGTATTGGATCCAGGGAATGGTAGTGAAACAGACTAGTGGAGTATTGGATCCAGGGAATGGTAGTGAAACAGACTAGTGGAGTATTGGATCCAGGGAATGGAGATAAACAGACTAGTGGAGTATTGGATCCAGGGAATGTTAGTGAAACAGACTAGTGGAGTATTGGATCCAGGGAATGGTAGTGAAACAGACTAGTGGAGTATTGGATCCAGGGAATGGTAGTGAAACAGACTAGTGGAGTATTGGATCCAGGGAATGGAGATGAAACAGACTAGTGGAGTATTGGATCCAGGGAATGGAGATAAACAGACTAGTGGAGTATTGGATCCAGGGAATGGAGATCAGACTAGGGAATGGTAGGGAATGAAAACAGACTAGTGGAGTATTGGATCCAGGGAATGGTGTGAAACAGACTAGTGGAGTATTGGATCCAGGGAATGGTAGTGAAACAGAAACAGACAGACTAGTGGAGTATTGGATCCAGGGAATGGAGATAAACAGACTAGTGGAGTATTGGATCCAGGGAATGGACTAGTGGAGGATCCAGGGAATGGAGACTAGTGGGAGTATTGGATCCAGGGAATGGATCAGACAGGGAATGGATCCAGGGAATGGTAGTGAGACTAGTGGAGTATTGGATCCAGGGAATGGTAGTGAAACAGACTAGTGGAGTATTAGATCCAGGGAATGGTGGTGAAACAGACTAGTGGAGTATTGGATCCAGGGAATGGTAGTGAAACAGACTAGTGGAGAGTGGAGTATTTGATCCAGGGAATGGTAGTGAAATGAGTCTCCTTCCTGAGCGGTATGACGGCTGCGTGGTCCCATGATGTTCATACTTGCGTACTATTGTTTGTACAGATGAACATGGTACCATCAGGCATTTGGAAATTGCTCCTAAGGATGAACCAGAGTTGTGGAGGTCTACAATTCTTTTTCTGAGGTCTTGGCTGATTTCTTTTGAATTTCCCATGATGTCAAGCAAAGAGGCACTGAGTTTGAAGGTAGGCCTTTAAATACATCCACAGATACACCTCCAATTGACTCAAATGGTGTCAATTAGCCTATCAGAAGCTTCTAAAGCCATGACATCATTTTCTGGAATTTTCCAAGCTGTTTAAAGGCACAGTCAACTTAGTGTATGTAAACTTCTGACCCACTGGAATTGTGATACAGTGAATTATAAGTGAAATAATCTGTCTGTAAACAATTGTTGGAAAAATGACTTGTGTCATGCACAAAGTAGATGTCCTAACCGACTTGCCAAAACTATAGTTTGTTAACAAGAAATTTGTGGAGTGGTAGAAAAACTAGTTTTAATGACTCCAAACTAAGTGTATGTAAACATCAGACTTCAACTGTAGCTGTACCATGGTATTTCCATTGCTACCTCCAATTGTTCTCCACTGTTCCAACTGCTAACCCCCCTCCCCTCCATCCCAAGTTAGGTTGTCACCCCAGTGACTCATTGGTTAATCAAATCTCATTGGTTAATCAAATCTCATTGGTTAATCAAATCTCAATGGTTAATCAAATCTCAATGGTTAATCAAATCTCATTGGTTAATCAAATCTCATTGGTTAATCAAATCTCATTGGTTAATCAAATCTCATTGGTTAATCAAATCTCCCCATTTGTGCTAAAAGTTGTATGCCTTCTCAAACAGCTACAACTGAAATCATTCAAACTCTTGACTAGAATCCTAGAAACACTTAGTTCTTTCACCCTACCTCTAAAACATACTTTAAAAAAGACTTCAAAAAGACAAAACAAGCATTTCAACAATAATAATAATTTTGCACGCCCAATTTTTCAGTTTTTGATTTGTTAAAAAAGTTTGAAATATCCAATAAATGTCGTTCCACTTCATGATTGTGTCCCACTTGTTGTTGATTCTTCACAAAAAAATACAGTTTTATATCTTTATGTTTGAAGCCTGAAATGTGGCAAAAGGTCGCAAAGTTCAAGGGGGCCGAATACTTTCGTAAGGCACTGTATGTACATATTCAGAGAGTATTCACACCCTTTGACTTTTTTTAACATTGTTGTGTTACAGCCTGAATTTAAAATGGATTCAATTGAGATTTTCTTTGTCATTGGCCTAAACCCCTCAATGTCAGGTGGAATTATGTCTTGAGATAATTTTTTTTTTTTTACAAATTAGGCTTATAAAAAATGAAAAGCTGAAATGTCTCGAGTCAATAAGTGTTCAACCCCTTTGTTATGGTAAAGGAGCCTAAATAAGTTCAGGAGTAAAAATGTGCTTAACATAATAAGTTGCATGGACTCACTCTGTGTGCAATAAGTGTTTAATTAACATTTTTTTATGACCACCTCATCTCTTTACCCCACACATACACTTATCTGTAAGGCCTCTCAGTCCCTCAGTGAATTTCAAACACAGATTCAACCACACAGACCAGGGAGGTTTTCCAATGTTTCGCAAAGGGCACCTTTTGGGAGATGGGTACAAATTAAAAACAGACATTGAATATCCCTTTGAGCATAGTGAAGTTATTAATTGCACGTTATCAATACACCCTGTCACTACAAAGATACAGGCGATCCTTCCTAACTCAGTTGCCGGAGAGGAAGGAAACCTCTCAGGGATTTTACCATGAGGCCAATGGTGACCATTAAACAGTTAAGAGTTTAATGGCTGTGACAGGAGAAAACTGAGGATGGATCAACAACATTGTAGTTACTCCACAATACTAACCTAATGGACAGAGTGAAAAGAAGGAAGCTTGTACAGAATACACATATTCCAAAACATACATCCTGTTTGCAACAAGACGTTAAAGTAAATACGACACAACATGTGGCAAAGGATTTAACTGTATGTCCTGAATACAAAGTGTTATGTCTGGTGTGAGTGTGTTAGTGTGTCAGTATGTGTGAGTATGCATAGAGTCAGTGCAAAAAAAGGTCCAAAGCAAATTGTGTAAGTTGTGTAACAATTCTTGACAACCCTGTTATAGTTGTTCTGCTATTTATTGTGTTCTGTTCTGTCAGACATCTCGGTGCATTCTGTTAATTCGACATACAGTAGTTTCTATCTCGGTCCAAAAGTAACAGGACTCTGAGTCAATGAAGCCAACATGTCACCGTTACCAGTTTTACAATGTCTAAGAGTAGACTAATTAGTCAAACAACTCATTAAGATCAATAAGAAAGATCTGATGTAACACTGTTCTGTTTGTCGAAGGAAGGAAACAGTCAGTTCAGTTGATGCACGGCAGGGGACTGGATGATTACTGACCCAGGGGACTGGAAGGTTGCTGACCCAGGGGACTGGATGGTTACTGACCCAGGGGACTGGAAGGTTGCTGACCCAGGGGACTGGATGGTTACTGACCCAGGGGACTGGAAGGTTGCTGACCCAGGGGACTGGATGATTACTGACCCAGGGGACTGGAAGGTTAATGACCCAGGGGACTGGATGGTTACTGACCCAGGGGACTGGAAGGTTGCTGACCCAGGGGACTGGATGGTTACTGACCCAGGGGACTGGAAGGTTGCTGACCCAGGGGACTGGACGGTTGCTGACCCAGGGGACTGGATGGCTACTTACCCATGGGACAGGACGGTTACTGATCCATGGGACTGGACGGTTACTGACCCAGGAGACTGAACAGTTACTGACCCAGGGGACTGGATGGTTACTGGCCCAGGGGACTGGAAGGTTACTGACCCAGGGGACTGGAAGGTTACTGACCCAGGGGACTGGGAGGTTAATGACCCAGGTGACTGGAAGGTTACTGACCCAGGGGACTGGATGGTTACTGACCCAGGGGACTGGAATGTTACTGACCCAGGGGACTGGAAGGTTACTGACCAAGGGGACTGGAAGGTTACTGACCCAGGAGACTGGAAGGTTACTGACCCTGGGGACTGGAAGGTTACTGACCCTGGGACTGGAAGGTTACTGATCCAGGGGACTGGATGGTTACTGACCCAGGGGACTGGAAGGTTACTGATCCAGGGGACTGAAAGGTTACTGACCCAGGGGACTGGAAGGTTGCTGACCCAGGGGACTGGAAGGTTACTGACCCAGGGGACTGGAAGGTTACTGACCCAGGAGACTGGAAGGTTACTGACCCAGGAGACTGGGAGGTTGCTGACCCAGGAGACTGGACAGTTACTGACCCAGGGGACTGGACGGTTACTGGCCCAGGGGACTGGACGGTTACTGATCCAGGGGACTGGATGGTTACTGACCCAGGGGACTGGAAGGTTACTGACCCAGGGGACTGGAAGGTTACTGACCCAGGGGACTGGATGGTTACTGGCCCAGGGGACTGGACGGTTACTGACCCAGGGGACTGGACGGTTACTGACCCAGGGGACTGGAAGGCTGCTGACCCAGGGGACTGGATGGTTACTGACCCAGGGGACTGGAAGGTTGCTGACCCAGGGGACTGGATGGTTGCTGACCCAGGGGATTGGATGGTTGCTGGCCCAGGGGACTGGACTAAAAAGTAAAGCCAACAAATCAAAACATAAAATAAATAAAAATCTAATCAAATAGAAGTATCAAATATCCTGACAAAAATAAATATCCTATAAATCATTGGCTACGAATTGCCTGCCTGCAATGATGTTTTGTAGTGATTCATATGTTGATGATGTAAAGAATATTTGCTGGTCTGTGGTGTGTAATGAGGAGCAACCAGACACTGCACTTTAATTGAAAAATTGTATGGTTGAGAGGGATGAGGCAAAAAGTCTGGCAACCCAGCTGATTGGCAAACATACTGCAAATTAAGAAATCATGTGACTAAACTAAATAAAAAATAAACTACACTATGAAGCAAAGATAAATTATATAAAGAATGATAGTAAAATGTTTTGGGGCACCTTAAATTAAATTTTGGGAAAAAAAGCCAACTCGGCTCCTTCATTCATTGAATCAGGTGGCTCATTCATCACAAAGCCCACTGATATTGTGAACTACTTTAATGACTTTTTCATTGGCAAGATAAGCAAACTTAGGGATGACATGCCAGCAACAAACGCTGACACGACACATCCAAGTATATCGGACCAAATTATGAGAGACAAGAATTGTACTTTGAATTCCGTAAAGTCAGTGTGGAAGAGGTGAAAAAATAGTCTATCAACAATGACAAGCCACCGGGGTCTGACAATCTGGATGGAAAATGACTGAGGATAATAGCGGACGATATTGCCAATCCTATTTGCCACATCTTCAATTTAAGCCTACTAGAAAGTGTGTGCCCTCAGTCAGGCCTGGAGGGAAGCTGAAGTCATTCAGCTACCTAAGAATAGTAAAGCCCCTTTTACTGGCTCAAATAGCCGACCAATCAGCCTGTTACCAACCCGTAGTAAACTTCTGGAAACAATTGTGTTTGACCAGATACAATGCTATTTCACAGTAAACAAATTGACAACAGAATTTCAGCATGCTTATAGGGAAGGACATTCAGCAAGCACAGCACTTACACCCATGACTGATGATTGGCTGAGAGAAATTGATGATAAAATGATTGTGGGGGCTGTCTTGTTTGACTTCAGTGAAGCCTTTGACATTATTGACCATAGTCTGCTGCTGGAAATACTTATGTGTTATGGCTTTATACCCCCTGCTATATCGTGGATAAAGAGTTAAAGAGTTACTTGTCCAACAGAACACAGAGGGTGTTCTTTAATGGAAGCCTCTCCAATATAATCCAGTTAGAATCAGGAATTCCCCAGGGCAGCTGTCTAGGCCCCTTGCTTTTTTCAATTTTTACTAATGACATGCCACTAACTTTGAGTAAAGCCAAAGTTTCTATGTATACTGATGACTCAACACTATACACGTCAGCTATTACAGCGACTGAAATGACTGCAACACTTTACAAAGAGCTGCAGTTAGTTTCAGAGTGAGTGGCAAGGAATAAGTTAGTCCTAAATATTTCAAAAACTAAAAGCATTGTATTGGGGACAAATCATTCACTAAATCCTAAACCTTAACTAAATATTGTAATAAATCATGTGGAAATTGAGCAAGTTGGGATGACTAAACTGCTTGGAGTAACCCTGGATTGTACACTGTCATGGTCAAAACATATTGATGCAACAGTAGCTAAGATGGGGAGAGGTCTGTCCATAATAAAGCGCTGCTCTACCTTCTTAACAACACTATCAACAAGGCAGGTCCTACAGGCTCTAGTTTCTACCTTCTTAACAACACTATCAACAAGGCAGGTCCTACAGGCCCTAGTTTCTACCTTCTTAACAACACTATCAACAAGGCAGGTCCTACAGGCCCTAGTTTCTACCTTCTTAACAACACTATCAACAAGGCAGGTCCTACAGGCCCTAGTTTCTACCTTCTTAACAACACTATCAACAAGGCAGGTCCTACAGGCCCTAGCTTTGTAGCACCTGGACTAGTGTTCAGTCGTGTGGTCAGGTGCCACATAAAAGGACTGAGGAAAATTGCAATTGGCTCAGAACAGGGCATCACGGCTGGCCCTTGGATGTACACAGAGAGCTAATATTAATAATATGCATGTCAATCTCTCCTGGCTGAAAGTGGAGGAGAGATTGACCTCATCACTACTTTATTTATGAGAGGTATTGACATGTTGAATATACCGAGCTGTCTGTCTAAACTACTGTCACACAGCTCAGACAACCATGCATACCCCACAAGACATGCCACCAGAGGTCTCTTCACAGTCCCCAAGTCCAGAACAGACTACGGGAGGTGCACAGTACTACACAGAGACATGACTACATGGAACTCTATTCCACAGTACTACATAGAGCCATGACTACATGGAACTCTATTCCACAGTACTACATAGAGCCATGACTACATGGAACTCTATTCCACAGTGGAACTACATGGAA